>NW_026137966.1:0-600000 GCF_019393585.1 Leptopilina boulardi
TCGCATGCATAATTTAACTAAAGACTCCACTTAAAAAAGAGATATTTTGCTCTTCCGTTGTTTTCTGCATTTCGAATATGCATAAAGTGATGTTAAATTCTTCAACTCAAGAAAATTTTATGTATTAATAATCAGAAGATTAAATCTCTATTCCAGAATCCTTTGATGAATCTTCCGTTTAATGTATATTGTATTTATTAACTATGATTTACTAAAATTTGATTCTTTATAAACAACTAGCTGATGATTAAATCGTGTAATGTGCATAAATAAGATCTAATTTGACATTTACGTTTTCATTTATTAGTATAAATTAACATTCATTACGAATCTTAATCATTTGCTGTTGCAGAATTTTTATATTTCCTGAAAATTATATCTAGATGTATATAATAGTAAGAAGACTGCAGTAGTTCACTTATCAATTTATAGAAATTCCCTTAAAAACTGAAATAAATTTTTATTCGATTCTTATCGTGTTAAATATTTAGTTCTTTTTTAAAACATTATAGAGTTGAGTCTGGTAATTTAGAACGAGTTGTAATTATTTACTAATGTAAATGGTAATCATGACATTGTTCATGCCAACAAGATTAAATTATAAATGAAATTTTTGACAATTATGATGTACGTTAAATTAGTGTAAACTAAATTAATATAGTCCTCAAAATATTCGTTGAGCTGAGAATCAAAGTATCAAGTGATTCTAAACTCTGGAGATAAGATTACTTTCTTCATTTCATGATACGAATGCTAATATAATTAAAATGGTTGCTTCAATTAAACCGTAAATTTAAAAAAAAAGGTTGCGAATTTTACGCGCACACAAGTCTGTAGTAATATAGTCCTAGAAATATGCTTTGTATCGCATGCATAATTTAACTAAAGACTCCACTTAAAAAAGAGATATTTTGCTCTTCCGTTGTTTTCTGCATTTCGAATATGCCTAAAGTGATGTTAAATTCTTCTACTCAAGAAAATTTTATGTATTAATAATCAGAAGATTAAATCTCTATTCCAGAATCCTTTGATGAATCTTCCGTTTAATGTATATTGTATTTATTAACTATGATTTACTAAAATTTGATTCTTTATAAACAACTAGCTGATGATTAAATCGTGTAATGTGCATAAATAAGATCTAATTTGACATTTACGTTTTCATTTATTAGTATAAATTAACATTCATTACGAATCTTAATCATTTGCTGTTGCAGAATTTTTATATTTCCTGAAAATTATATCTAGATGTATATAATAGTAAGAAGACTGCAGTAGTTCACTTATCAATTTATAGAAATTCCCTTAAAAACTGAAATAAATTTTTATTCGATTCTTATCGTGTTAAATATTTAGTTCTTTTTTAAAACATTATAGAGTTGAGTCTGGTAATTTAGAACGAGTTGTAATTATTTACTAATGTAAATGGTAATCATGACATTGTTCATGCCAACAAGATTAAATTATAAATGAAATTTTTGACAATTATGATGTACGTTAAATTAGTGTAAACTAAATTAATATAGTCCTCAAAATATTCGTTGAGCTGAGAATCAAAGTATCAAGTGATTCTAAACTCTGGAGATAAGATTACTTTCTTCATTTCATGATACGAATGCTAATATAATTAAAATGGTTGCTTCAATTAAACCGTAAATTTAAAAAAAAAGGTTGCGAATTTTACGCGCACACAAGTCTGTAGTAATATAGTCCTAGAAATATGCTTTGTATCGCATGCATAATTTAACTAAAGACTCCACTTAAAAAAGAGATATTTTGCTCTTCCGTTGTTTTCTGCATTTCGAATATGCCTAAAGTGATGTTAAATTCTTCAACTCAAGAAAATTTTATGTATTAATAATCAGAAGATTAAATCTCTATTCCAGAATCCTTTGATGAATCTTCCGTTTAATGTATATTGTATTTATTAACTATGATTTACTAAAATTTGATTCTTTATAAACAACTAGCTGATGATTAAATCGTGTAATGTGCATAAATAAGATCTAATTTGACATTTACGTTTTCATTTATTAGTATAAATTAACATTCATTACGAATCTTAATCATTTGCTGTTGCAGAATTTTTATATTTCCTGAAAATTATATCTAGATGTATATAATAGTAAGAAGACTGCAGTAGTTCACTTATCAATTTATAGAAATTCCCTTAAAAACTGAAATAAATTTTTATTCGATTCTTATCGTGTTAAATATTTAGTTCTTTTTTAAAACATTATAGAGTTGAGTCTGGTAATTTAGAACGAGTTGTAATTATTTACTAATGTAAATGGTAATCATGACATTGTTCATGCCAACAAGATTAAATTATAAATGAAATTTTTGACAATTATGATGTACGTTAAATTAGTGTAAACTAAATTAATATAGTCCTCAAAATATTCGTTGAGCTGAGAATCAAAGTATCAAGTGATTCTAAACTCTGGAGATAAGATTACTTTCTTCATTTCATGATACGAATGCTAATATAATTAAAATGGTTGCTTCAATTAAACCGTAAATTTAAAAAAAAAGGTTGCGAATTTTACGCGCACACAAGTCTGTAGTAATATAGTCCTAGAAATATGCTTTGTATCGCATGCATAATTTAACTAAAGACTCCACTTAAAAAAGAGATATTTTGCTCTTCCGTTGTTTTCTGCATTTCGAATATGCATAAAGTGATGTTAAATTCTTCAACTCAAGAAAATTTTATGTATTAATAATCAGAAGATTAAATCTCTATTCCAGAATCCTTTGATGAATCTTCCGTTTAATGTATATTGTATTTATTAACTATGATTTACTAAAATTTGATTCTTTATAAACAACTAGCTGATGATTAAATCGTGTAATGTGCATAAATAAGATCTAATTTGACATTTACGTTTTCATTTATTAGTATAAATTAACATTCATTACGAATCTTAATCATTTGCTGTTGCAGAATTTTTATATTTCCTGAAAATTATATCTAGATGTATATAATAGTAAGAAGACTGCAGTAGTTCACTTATCAATTTATAGAAATTCCCTTAAAAACTGAAATAAATTTTTATTCGATTCTTATCGTGTTAAATATTTAGTTCTTTTTTAAAACATTATAGAGTTGAGTCTGGTAATTTAGAACGAGTTGTAATTATTTACTAATGTAAATGGTAATCATGACATTGTTCATGCCAACAAGATTAAATTATAAATGAAATTTTTGACAATTATGATGTACGTGAAATTAGTGTAAACTAAATTAATATAGTCCTCAAAATATTCGTTGAGCTGAGAATCAAAGTATCAAGTGATTCTAAACTCTGGAGATAAGATTACTTTCTTCATTTCATGATACGAATGCTAATATAATTAAAATGGTTGCTTCAATTAAACCGTAAATTTAAAAAAAAGGTTGCGAATTTTACGCGCACACAAGTCTGTAGTAATATAGTCCTAGAAATATGCTTTGTATCGCATGCATAATTTAACTAAAGACTCCACTTAAAAAAGAGATATTTTGCTCTTCCGTTGTTTTCTGCATTTCGAATATGCATAAAGTGATGTTAAATTCTTCAACTCAAGAAAATTTTATGTATTAATAATCAGAAGATTAAATCTCTATTCCAGAATCCTTTGATGAATCTTCCGTTTAATGTATATTGTATTTATTAACTATGATTTACTAAAATTTGATTCTTTATAAACAACTAGCTGATGATTAAATCGTGTAATGTGCATAAATAAGATCTAATTTGACATTTACGTTTTCATTTATTAGTATAAATTAACATTCATTACGAATCTTAATCATTTGCTGTTGCAGAATTTTTATATTTCCTGAAAATTATATCTAGATGTATATAATAGTAAGAAGACTGCAGTAGTTCACTTATCAATTTATAGAAATTCCCTTAAAAACTGAAATAAATTTTTATTCGATTCTTATCGTGTTAAATATTTAGTTCTTTTTTAAAACATTATAGAGTTGAGTCTGGTAATTTAGAACGAGTTGTAATTATTTACTAATGTAAATGGTAATCATGACATTGTTCATGCCAACAAGATTAAATTATAAATGAAATTTTTGACAATTATGATGTACGTTAAATTAGTGTAAACTAAATTAATATAGTCCTCAAAATATTCGTTGAGCTGAGAATCAAAGTATCAAGTGATTCTAAACTCTGGAGATAAGATTACTTTCTTCATTTCATGATACGAATGCTAATATAATTAAAATGGTTGCTTCAATTAAACCGTAAATTTAAAAAAAAAGGTTGCGAATTTTACGCGCACACAAGTCTGTAGTAATATAGTCCTAGAAATATGCTTTGTATCGCATGCATAATTTAACTAAAGACTCCACTTAAAAAAGAGATATTTTGCTCTTCCGTTGTTTTCTGCATTTCGAATATGCATAAAGTGATGTTAAATTCTTCAACTCAAGAAAATTTTATGTATTAATAATCAGAAGATTAAATCTCTATTCCAGAATCCTTTGATGAATCTTCCGTTTAATGTATATTGTATTTATTAACTATGATTTACTAAAATTTGATTCTTTATAAACAACTAGCTGATGATTAAATCGTGTAATGTGCATAAATAAGATCTAATTTGACATTTACGTTTTCATTTATTAGTATAAATTAACATTCATTACGAATCTTAATCATTTGCTGTTGCAGAATTTTTATATTTCCTGAAAATTATATCTAGATGTATATAATAGTAAGAAGACTGCAGTAGTTCACTTATCAATTTATAGAAATTCCCTTAAAAACTGAAATAAATTTTTATTCGATTCTTATCGTGTTAAATATTTAGTTCTTTTTTAAAACATTATAGAGTTGAGTCTGGTAATTTAGAACGAGTTGTAATTATTTACTAATGTAAATGGTAATCATGACATTGTTCATGCCAACAAGATTAAATTATAAATGAAATTTTTGACAATTATGATGTACGTTAAATTAGTGTAAACTAAATTAATATAGTCCTCAAAATATTCGTTGAGCTGAGAATCAAAGTATCAAGTGATTCTAAACTCTGGAGATAAGATTACTTTCTTCATTTCATGATACGAATGCTAATATAATTAAAATGGTTGCTTCAATTAAACCGTAAATTTAAAAAAAAAGGTTGCGAATTTTACGCGCACACAAGTCTGTAGTAATATAGTCCTAGAAATATGCTTTGTATCGCATGCATAATTTAACTAAAGACTCCACTTAAAAAAGAGATATTTTGCTCTTCCGTTGTTTTCTGCATTTCGAATATGCATAAAGTGATGTTAAATTCTTCAACTCAAGAAAATTTTATGTATTAATAATCAGAAGATTAAATCTCTATTCCAGAATCCTTTGATGAATCTTCCGTTTAATGTATATTGTATTTATTAACTATGATTTACTAAAATTTGATTCTTTATAAACAACTAGCTGATGATTAAATCGTGTAATGTGCATAAATAAGATCTAATTTGACATTTACGTTTTCATTTATTAGTATAAATTAACATTCATTACGAATCTTAATCATTTGCTGTTGCAGAATTTTTATATTTCCTGAAAATTATATCTAGATGTATATAATAGTAAGAAGACTGCAGTAGTTCACTTATCAATTTATAGAAATTCCCTTAAAAACTGAAATAAATTTTTATTCGATTCTTATCGTGTTAAATATTTAGTTCTTTTTTAAAACATTATAGAGTTGAGTCTGGTAATTTAGAACGAGTTGTAATTATTTACTAATGTAAATGGTAATCATGACATTGTTCATGCCAACAAGATTAAATTATAAATGAAATTTTTGACAATTATGATGTACGTTAAATTAGTGTAAACTAAATTAATATAGTCCTCAAAATATTCGTTGAGCTGAGAATCAAAGTATCAAGTGATTCTAAACTCTGGAGATAAGATTACTTTCTTCATTTCATGATACGAATGCTAATATAATTAAAATGGTTGCTTCAATTAAACCGTAAATTTAAAAAAAAAGGTTGCGAATTTTACGCGCACACAAGTCTGTAGTAATATAGTCCTAGAAATATGCTTTGTATCGCATGCATAATTTAACTAAAGACTCCACTTAAAAAAGAGATATTTTGCTCTTCCGTTGTTTTCTGCATTTCGAATATGCATAAAGTGATGTTAAATTCTTCAACTCAAGAAAATTTTATGTATTAATAATCAGAAGATTAAATCTCTATTCCAGAATCCTTTGATGAATCTTCCGTTTAATGTATATTGTATTTATTAACTATGATTTACTAAAATTTGATTCTTTATAAACAACTAGCTGATGATTAAATCGTGTAATGTGCATAAATAAGATCTAATTTGACATTTACGTTTTCATTTATTAGTATAAATTAACATTCATTACGAATCTTAATCATTTGCTGTTGCAGAATTTTTATATTTCCTGAAAATTATATCTAGATGTATATAATAGTAAGAAGACTGCAGTAGTTCACTTATCAATTTATAGAAATTCCCTTAAAAACTGAAATAAATTTTTATTCGATTCTTATCGTGTTAAATATTTAGTTCTTTTTTAAAACATTATAGAGTTGAGTCTGGTAATTTAGAACGAGTTGTAATTATTTACTAATGTAAATGGTAATCATGACATTGTTCATGCCAACAAGATTAAATTATAAATGAAATTTTTGACAATTATGATGTACGTTAAATTAGTGTAAACTAAATTAATATAGTCCTCAAAATATTCGTTGAGCTGAGAATCAAAGTATCAAGTGATTCTAAACTCTGGAGATAAGATTACTTTCTTCATTTCATGATACGAATGCTAATATAATTAAAATGGTTGCTTCAATTAAACCGTAAATTTAAAAAAAAAGGTTGCGAATTTTACGCGCACACAAGTCTGTAGTAATATAGTCCTAGAAATATGCTTTGTATCGCATGCATAATTTAACTAAAGACTCCACTTAAAAAAGAGATATTTTGCTCTTCCGTTGTTTTCTGCATTTCGAATATGCATAAAGTGATGTTAAATTCTTCAACTCAAGAAAATTTTATGTATTAATAATCAGAAGATTAAATCTCTATTCCAGAATCCTTTGATGAATCTTCCGTTTAATGTATATTGTATTTATTAACTATGATTTACTAAAATTTGATTCTTTATAAACAACTAGCTGATGATTAAATCGTGTAATGTGCATAAATAAGATCTAATTTGACATTTACGTTTTCATTTATTAGTATAAATTAACATTCATTACGAATCTTAATCATTTGCTGTTGCAGAATTTTTATATTTCCTGAAAATTATATCTAGATGTATATAATAGTAAGAAGACTGCAGTAGTTCACTTATCAATTTATAGAAATTCCCTTAAAAAACTGAAATAAATTTTTATTCGATTCTTATCGTGTTAAATATTTAGTTCTTTTTTAAAACATTATAGAGTTGAGTCTGGTAATTTAGAACGAGTTGTAATTATTTACTAATGTAAATGGTAATCATGACATTGTTCATGCCAACAAGATTAAATTATAAATGAAATTTTTGACAATTATGATGTACGTTAAATTAGTGTAAACTAAATTAATATAGTCCTCAAAATATTCGTTGAGCTGAGAATCAAAGTATCAAGTGATTCTAAACTCTGGAGATAAGATTACTTTCTTCATTTCATGATACGAATGCTAATATAATTAAAATGGTTGCTTCAATTAAACCGTAAATTTAAAAAAAAGGTTGCGAATTTTACGCGCACACAAGTCTGTAGTAATATAGTCCTAGAAATATGCTTTGTATCGCATGCATAATTTAACTAAAGACTCCACTTAAAAAAGAGATATTTTGCTCTTCCGTTGTTTTCTGCATTTCGAATATGCCTAAAGTGATGTTAAATTCTTCTACTCAAGAAAATTTTATGTATTAATAATCAGAAGATTAAATCTCTATTCCAGAATCCTTTGATGAATCTTCCGTTTAATGTATATTGTATTTATTAACTATGATTTACTAAAATTTGATTCTTTATAAACAACTAGCTGATGATTAAATCGTGTAATGTGCATAAATAAGATCTAATTTGACATTTACGTTTTCATTTATTAGTATAAATTAACATTCATTACGAATCTTAATCATTTGCTGTTGCAGAATTTTTATATTTCCTGAAAATTATATCTAGATGTATATAATAGTAAGAAGACTGCAGTAGTTCACTTATCAATTTATAGAAATTCCCTTAAAAACTGAAATAAATTTTTATTCGATTCTTATCGTGTTAAATATTTAGTTCTTTTTTAAAACATTATAGAGTTGAGTCTGGTAATTTAGAACGAGTTGTAATTATTTACTAATGTAAATGGTAATCATGACATTGTTCATGCCAACAAGATTAAATTATAAATGAAATTTTTGACAATTATGATGTACGTTAAATTAGTGTAAACTAAATTAATATAGTCCTCAAAATATTCGTTGAGCTGAGAATCAAAGTATCAAGTGATTCTAAACTCTGGAGATAAGATTACTTTCTTCATTTCATGATACGAATGCTAATATAATTAAAATGGTTGCTTCAATTAAACCGTAAATTTAAAAAAAAAGGTTGCGAATTTTACGCGCACACAAGTCTGTAGTAATATAGTCCTAGAAATATGCTTTGTATCGCATGCATAATTTAACTAAAGACTCCACTTAAAAAAGAGATATTTTGCTCTTCCGTTGTTTTCTGCATTTCGAATATGCATAAAGTGATGTTAAATTCTTCAACTCAAGAAAATTTTATGTATTAATAATCAGAAGATTAAATCTCTATTCCAGAATCCTTTGATGAATCTTCCGTTTAATGTATATTGTATTTATTAACTATGATTTACTAAAATTTGATTCTTTATAAACAACTAGCTGATGATTAAATCGTGTAATGTGCATAAATAAGATCTAATTTGACATTTACGTTTTCATTTATTAGTATAAATTAACATTCATTACGAATCTTAATCATTTGCTGTTGCAGAATTTTTATATTTCCTGAAAATTATATCTAGATGTATATAATAGTAAGAAGACTGCAGTAGTTCACTTATCAATTTATAGAAATTCCCTTAAAAACTGAAATAAATTTTTATTCGATTCTTATCGTGTTAAATATTTAGTTCTTTTTTAAAACATTATAGAGTTGAGTCTGGTAATTTAGAACGAGTTGTAATTATTTACTAATGTAAATGGTAATCATGACATTGTTCATGCCAACAAGATTAAATTATAAATGAAATTTTTGACAATTATGATGTACGTTAAATTAGTGTAAACTAAATTAATATAGTCCTCAAAATATTCGTTGAGCTGAGAATCAAAGTATCAAGTGATTCTAAACTCTGGAGATAAGATTACTTTCTTCATTTCATGATACGAATGCTAATATAATTAAAATGGTTGCTTCAATTAAACCGTAAATTTAAAAAAAAAGGTTGCGAATTTTACGCGCACACAAGTCTGTAGTAATATAGTCCTAGAAATATGCTTTGTATCGCATGCATAATTTAACTAAAGACTCCACTTAAAAAAGAGATATTTTGCTCTTCCGTTGTTTTCTGCATTTCGAATATGCATAAAGTGATGTTAAATTCTTCAACTCAAGAAAATTTTATGTATTAATAATCAGAAGATTAAATCTCTATTCCAGAATCCTTTGATGAATCTTCCGTTTAATGTATATTGTATTTATTAACTATGATTTACTAAAATTTGATTCTTTATAAACAACTAGCTGATGATTAAATCGTGTAATGTGCATAAATAAGATCTAATTTGACATTTACGTTTTCATTTATTAGTATAAATTAACATTCATTACGAATCTTAATCATTTGCTGTTGCAGAATTTTTATATTTCCTGAAAATTATATCTAGATGTATATAATAGTAAGAAGACTGCAGTAGTTCACTTATCAATTTATAGAAATTCCCTTAAAAACTGAAATAAATTTTTATTCGATTCTTATCGTGTTAAATATTTAGTTCTTTTTTAAAACATTATAGAGTTGAGTCTGGTAATTTAGAACGAGTTGTAATTATTTACTAATGTAAATGGTAATCATGACATTGTTCATGCCAACAAGATTAAATTATAAATGAAATTTTTGACAATTATGATGTACGTTAAATTAGTGTAAACTAAATTAATATAGTCCTCAAAATATTCGTTGAGCTGAGAATCAAAGTATCAAGTGATTCTAAACTCTGGAGATAAGATTACTTTCTTCATTTCATGATACGAATGCTAATATAATTAAAATGGTTGCTTCAATTAAACCGTAAATTTAAAAAAAAAGGTTGCGAATTTTACGCGCACACAAGTCTGTAGTAATATAGTCCTAGAAATATGCTTTGTATCGCATGCATAATTTAACTAAAGACTCCACTTAAAAAAGAGATATTTTGCTCTTCCGTTGTTTTCTGCATTTCGAATATGCCTAAAGTGATGTTAAATTCTTCAACTCAAGAAAATTTTATGTATTAATAATCAGAAGATTAAATCTCTATTCCAGAATCCTTTGATGAATCTTCCGTTTAATGTATATTGTATTTATTAACTATGATTTACTAAAATTTGATTCTTTATAAACAACTAGCTGATGATTAAATCGTGTAATGTGCATAAATAAGATCTAATTTGACATTTACGTTTTCATTTATTAGTATAAATTAACATTCATTACGAATCTTAATCATTTGCTGTTGCAGAATTTTTATATTTCCTGAAAATTATATCTAGATGTATATAATAGTAAGAAGACTGCAGTAGTTCACTTATCAATTTATAGAAATTCCCTTAAAAACTGAAATAAATTTTTATTCGATTCTTATCGTGTTAAATATTTAGTTCTTTTTTAAAACATTATAGAGTTGAGTCTGGTAATTTAGAACGAGTTGTAATTATTTACTAATGTAAATGGTAATCATGACATTGTTCATGCCAACAAGATTAAATTATAAATGAAATTTTTGACAATTATGATGTACGTTAAATTAGTGTAAACTAAATTAATATAGTCCTCAAAATATTCGTTGAGCTGAGAATCAAAGTATCAAGTGATTCTAAACTCTGGAGATAAGATTACTTTCTTCATTTCATGATACGAATGCTAATATAATTAAAATGGTTGCTTCAATTAAACCGTAAATTTAAAAAAAAGGTTGCGAATTTTACGCGCACACAAGTCTGTAGTAATATAGTCCTAGAAATATGCTTTGTATCGCATGCATAATTTAACTAAAGACTCCACTTAAAAAAGAGATATTTTGCTCTTCCGTTGTTTTCTGCATTTCGAATATGCCTAAAGTGATGTTAAATTCTTCTACTCAAGAAAATTTTATGTATTAATAATCAGAAGATTAAATCTCTATTCCAGAATCCTTTGATGAATCTTCCGTTTAATGTATATTGTATTTATTAACTATGATTTACTAAAATTTGATTCTTTATAAACAACTAGCTGATGATTAAATCGTGTAATGTGCATAAATAAGATCTAATTTGACATTTACGTTTTCATTTATTAGTATAAATTAACATTCATTACGAATCTTAATCATTTGCTGTTGCAGAATTTTTATATTTCCTGAAAATTATATCTAGATGTATATAATAGTAAGAAGACTGCAGTAGTTCACTTATCAATTTATAGAAATTCCCTTAAAAACTGAAATAAATTTTTATTCGATTCTTATCGTGTTAAATATTTAGTTCTTTTTTAAAACATTATAGAGTTGAGTCTGGTAATTTAGAACGAGTTGTAATTATTTACTAATGTAAATGGTAATCATGACATTGTTCATGCCAACAAGATTAAATTATAAATGAAATTTTTGACAATTATGATGTACGTTAAATTAGTGTAAACTAAATTAATATAGTCCTCAAAATATTCGTTGAGCTGAGAATCAAAGTATCAAGTGATTCTAAACTCTGGAGATAAGATTACTTTCTTCATTTCATGATACGAATGCTAATATAATTAAAATGGTTGCTTCAATTAAACCGTAAATTTAAAAAAAAGGTTGCGAATTTTACGCGCACACAAGTCTGTAGTAATATAGTCCTAGAAATATGCTTTGTATCGCATGCATAATTTAACTAAAGACTCCACTTAAAAAAGAGATATTTTGCTCTTCCGTTGTTTTCTGCATTTCGAATATGCCTAAAGTGATGTTAAATTCTTCAACTCAAGAAAATTTTATGTATTAATAATCAGAAGATTAAATCTCTATTCCAGAATCCTTTGATGAATCTTCCGTTTAATGTATATTGTATTTATTAACTATGATTTACTAAAATTTGATTCTTTATAAACAACTAGCTGATGATTAAATCGTGTAATGTGCATAAATAAGATCTAATTTGACATTTACGTTTTCATTTATTAGTATAAATTAACATTCATTACGAATCTTAATCATTTGCTGTTGCAGAGTTTTTATATTTCCTGAAAATTATATCTAGATGTATACAATAGTAAGAAGACTGCAGTAGTTCACTTATCAATTTATAGAAATTCCCTTAAAAACTAAAATAAATTTTTATTCGATTCTTATCGTGTTAAATATTTAGTTCTTTTTTAAAACATTATAGAGTTGAGTCTGGTAATTTAGAACGAGTTGTAATTATTTACTAATGTAAATGGTAATCATGACATTGTTCATGCCAACAAGATTAAATTATAAATGAAATTTTTGACAATTTTGATGTACGTTAAATTAGTGTAAACTAAATTAATATAGTCCTCAAAATATTCGTTGAGCTGAGAATCAAAGTATCAAGTGATTCTAAACTCTGGAGATAAGATTACTTTCTTCATTTCATGATACGAATGCTAATATAATTAAAATGGTTGCTTCAATTAAACCGTAAATTTAAAAAAAAGGTTGCGAATTTTACGCGCACACAAGTCTGTAGTAATATAGTCCTAGAAATATGCTTTGTATCGCATGCATAATTTAACTAAAGACTCCACTTAAAAAAGAGATATTTTGCTCTTCCGTTGTTTTCTGCTTTTCGAATATGCCTAAAGTGATGTTAAATTCTTCAACTCAAGAAAATTTTATGTATTAATAATCAGAAGATTAAATCTCTATTCCAGAATCCTTTGATGAATCTTCCGTTTAATGTATATTGTATTTATTAACTATGATTTACTAAAATTTGATTCTTTATAAACAACTAGCTGATGATTAAATCGTGTAATGTGCATAAATAAGATCTAATTTGACATTTCGGTTTTCATTTATTAGTATAAATTAACATTCATTACGAATCTTAATCATTTGCTTTTGCAGAATTTTTATATTTCCTGAAAATTATATCTAGATGTATATAATAGTAAGAAGACTGCAGTATTTCACTTATCAATTTATAGAAATTCCTTTAGAAACTGAAATAAATTTTTATTCGATTCTTATCGTGTTAAATATTTAGTTCTTTTTTAAAACATTACAGAGTTGAGTCTGGTAATTTAGAACTAGTTGTAATTATTTACTAATGTAAATGGTAATCATGACATTGTTCATGCCAACAAGATTAAATTATAAATGAAATTTTTGACAATTATGATGTACGTTAAATTAGTGTAAACTAAATTAATATAGTCCTCAAAATATTCGTTGAGCTGAGAATCAAAGTATCAAGTGATTCTAAACTCTGGAGATAAGATTACTTTCTTCATTTCATGATACGAATGCTAATATAATTAAAATGGTTGCTTCAATTAAACCGTAAATTTAAAAAAAAGGTTGCGAATTTTACGCGCACACAAGTCTGTAGTAATATAGTCCTAGAAATATGCTTTGTATCGCATGCATAATTTAACTAAAGACTCCACTTAAAAAACAGATATTTTGCTCTTCCGTTGTTTTCTGCTTTTCGAATATGCCTAAAGTGATGTTAAATTCTTCAACTCAAGAAAATTTTATGTATTAATAATCAGAAGATTAAATCTCTATTCCAGAATCCTTTGATGAATCTTCCGTTTAATGTATATTGTATTTATTAACTAAGATTTACTAATATTTGATTCTTTATAAACAACTAGCTGATGATTAAATCGTGTAATGTGCATAAATAAGATCTAATTGGACATTTACGTTTTCATTTATTAGTATAAATTAACATTCATTTCGAATCTTAATCATTTGCTTTTGCAGAATTTTTATATTTCCTGAAAATTATATCTAGATGTATATAATAGTAAGAAGACTGCAGTATTTCACTTATCAATTTATAGAAATTCCTTTAGAAACTGAAATAAATTTTTATTCGATTCTTATCGTGTTAAATATTTAGTTCTTTTTTAAAACATTACAGAGTTGAGTCTGGTAATTTAGAACTAGTTGTAATTATTTACTAATGTAAATGGTAATCATGACATTGTTCATGCCAACAAGATTAAATTATAAATGAAATTTTTGACAATTATGATGTACGTTAAATTAGTGTAAACTAAATTAATATAGTCCTCAAAATATTCGTTGAGCTGAGAATCAAAGTATCAAGTGATTCTAAACTCTGGAGATAAGATTACTTTCTTCATTTCATGATACGAATGCTAATATAATTAAAATGGTTGCTTCAATTAAACCGTAAATTTAAAAAAAAGGTTGCGAATTTTACGCGCACACAAGTCTGTAGTAATATAGTCCTAGAAATATGCTTTGTATCGCATGCATAATTTAACTAAAGACTCCACTTAAAAAACAGATATTTTGCTCTTCCGTTGTTTTCTGCTTTTCGAATATGCCTAAAGTGATGTTAAATTCTTCAACTCAAGAAAATTTTATGTATTAATAATCAGAAGATTAAATCTCTATTCCAGAATCCTTTGATGAATCTTCCGTTTAATGTATATTGTATTTATTAACTAAGATTTACTAATATTTGATTCTTTATAAACAACTAGCTGATGATTAAATCGTGTAATGTGCATAAATAAGATCTAATTGGACATTTACGTTTTCATTTATTAGTATAAATTAACATTCATTTCGAATCTTAATCATTTGCTGTTGCAGAATTTTTATATTTCCTGAAAATTTTATCTAGATGTATATAATAGTAAGAAGACTGCAGTAGTTCACTTATTAATTTATAGAAATTCCCTTAAAAACTAAAATAAATTTTTATTCGATTCTTATCGTGTTAAATATTTAGTTCTTTTTTAAAACATTATAGAGTTGAGTCTGGTAATTTAGAACGAGTTGTAATTATTTACTAATGTAAATGGTAATCATGACATTGTTCATGCCAACAAGATTAAATTATAAATGAAATTTTTGACAATTTTGATGTACGTTAAATTAGTGTAAACTAAATTAATATAGTCCTCAAAATATTCGTTGAGCTGAGAATCAAAGTATCAAGTGATTCTAAACTCTGGAGATAAGATTACTTTCTTCATTTCATGATACGAATGCTAATATAATTAAAATGGTTGCTTCAATTAAACCGTAAATTTAAAAAAAAGGTTGCGAATTTTACGCGCACACAAGTCTGTAGTAATATAGTCCTAGAAATATGCTTTGTATCTCATGCATAATTTAACTAAAGACTCCACTTAAAAAAGAGATATTTTGCTCTTCCGTTGTTTTCTGCATTTCGAATATGCCTAAAGTGATGTTAAATTCTTCAACTCAAGAAAATTTTATACATTAATAATCAGAAGATTAAATCTCTATTCCAGAATCCTTTGATCAATCTTCCGTTAAATGTATATTGTATTTACTGACTATGATTTACTAAAATTTGATTTTTTATAAACTAGCTGATGATTAAATCGTGTAATGTGCATAAATAAGATCTAATTTGACATTTACTTTTTCATTTATTAGTATAAATTAACATTCATTACGAATATTAACCATTTGCAGTTGCAGAATTTTTATATTTCTTGAAAATTATATCTAGATATATATAATAGTAAGAAGACTGCAGTAGTTCACTTATCAATTTATAGAAATTCCCTTAAAAAACTGAAATAAAATTTTATTCGATTCTTATCGTGGTAAATATTTAGTTCTTTTTTAAAACATTATAGAGTTGAGTCTGGTAATTTAGAACGAGTTGTAATTATTTACTAATGTAAATGGTAATCATGACATTGTTCACGCCAACAAGATTAAATTATAAATGAAATTTTTGACAATTATGATGTACGTGAAATTAGTGTAAACTAAATTAATATAGTCCTCAAAATATTCGTTGAGCTGAGAATCAAAGTATCAAGTGATTCTAAACTCTGGAGATAAGATTACTTTCTTCATTTCATGATACGAATGCTAATATAATTAAAATGGTTGCTTCAATTAAACCGTAAATTTAAAAAAAAGGTTGCGAATTTTACGCGCATACAAGTCTGTAGTAATATAGTCCTAGAAATATGCTTTATATCGCATGCATAATTTAACTAAAGACTCCACTTAAAAAAGAGATATTTTGCTCTTCCGTTGTTTTCTGCATTTCGAATATGCCTAAAGTGATGTTAAATTCTTCAACTCAAGAAAATTTTATACATTAATAATCAGAAGATTAAATCTCTATTCCAGAATCCTTTGATCAATCTTCCGTTAAATGTATATTGTATTTACTGACTATGATTTACTAAAATTTGATTTTTTATAAACTAGCTGATGATTAAATCGTGTAATGTGCATAAATAAGATCTAATTTGACATTTCGGTTTTCATTTATTAGTATAAATTAACATTCATTACGAATCTTAATCATTTGCTTTTGCAGAATTTTTATATTTCCTGAAAATTATATCTAGATGTATATAATAGTAAGAAGACTGCAGTATTTCACTTATCAATTTATAGAAATTCCTTTAGAAACTGAAATAAATTTTTATTCGATTCTTATCGTGTTAAATATTTAGTTCTTTTTTAAAACATTACAGAGTTGAGTCTGGTAATTTAGAACTAGTTGTAATTATTTACTAATGTAAATGGTAATCATGACATTGTTCATGCCAACAAGATTAAATTATAAATGAAATTTTTGACAATTATGATGTACGTTAAATTAGTGTAAACTAAATTAATATAGTCCTCAAAATATTCGTTGAGCTGAGAATCAAAGTATCAAGTGATTCTAAACTCTGGAGATAAGATTACTTTCTTCATTTCATGATACGAATGCTAATATAATTAAAATGGTTGCTTCAATTAAACCGTAAATTTAAAAAAAAGGTTGCGAATTTTACGCGCACACAAGTCTGTAGTAATATAGTCCTAGAAATATGCTTTGTATCGCATGCATAATTTAACTAAAGACTCCACTTAAAAAACAGATATTTTGCTCTTCCGTTGTTTTCTGCTTTTCGAATATGCCTAAAGTGATGTTAAATTCTTCAACTCAAGAAAATTTTATGTATTAATAATCAGAAGATTAAATCTCTATTCCAGAATCCTTTGATGAATCTTCCGTTTAATGTATATTGTATTTATTAACTAAGATTTACTAATATTTGATTCTTTATAAACAACTAGCTGATGATTAAATCGTGTAATGTGCATAAATAAGATCTAATTGGACATTTACGTTTTCATTTATTAGTATAAATTAACATTCATTTCGAATCTTAATCATTTGCTGTTGCAGAATTTTTATATTTCCTGAAAATTTTATCTAGATGTATATAATAGTAAGAAGACTGCAGTAGTTCACTTATTAATTTATAGAAATTCCCTTAAAAACTAAAATAAATTTTTATTCGATTCTTATCGTGTTAAATATTTAGTTCTTTTTTAAAACATTATAGAGTTGAGTCTGGTAATTTAGAACGAGTTGTAATTATTTACTAATGTAAATGGTAATCATGACATTGTTCATGCCAACAAGATTAAATTATAAATGAAATTTTTGACAATTTTGATGTACGTTAAATTAGTGTAAACTAAATTAATATAGTCCTCAAAATATTCGTTGAGCTGAGAATCAAAGTATCAAGTGATTCTAAACTCTGGAGATAAGATTACTTTCTTCATTTCATGATACGAATGCTAATATAATTAAAATGGTTGCTTCAATTAAACCGTAAATTTAAAAAAAAGGTTGCGAATTTTACGCGCACACAAGTCTGTAGTAATATAGTCCTAGAAATATGCTTTGTATCTCATGCATAATTTAACTAAAGACTCCACTTAAAAAAGAGATATTTTGCTCTTCCGTTGTTTTCTGCATTTCGAATATGCCTAAAGTGATGTTAAATTCTTCAACTCAAGAAAATTTTATACATTAATAATCAGAAGATTAAATCTCTATTCCAGAATCCTTTGATCAATCTTCCGTTAAATGTATATTGTATTTACTGACTATGATTTACTAAAATTTGATTTTTTATAAACTAGCTGATGATTAAATCGTGTAATGTGCATAAATAAGATCTAATTTGACATTTACTTTTTCATTTATTAGTATAAATTAACATTGATTACGAATATTAACCATTTGCAGTTGCAGAATTTTTATATTTCCTGAAAATTATATCTAGATATATATAATAGTAAGAAGATTGCAGTAGTTCACTTATCAATTTATAGAAATTCCCTTAAAAAACTGAAATAAAATTTTATTCGATTCTTATCGTGGTAAATATTTAGTTCTTTTTTAAAACATTATAGAGTTGAGTCTGGTAATTTAGAACGAGTTGTAATTATTTACTAATGTAAATGGTAATCATGACATTGTTCACGCCAACAAGATTAAATTATAAATGAAATTTTTGACAATTATGATGTACGTGAAATTAGTGTAAACTAAATTAATATAGTCCTCAAAATATTCGTTGAGCTGAGAATCAAAGTATCAAGTGATTCTAAACTCTGGAGATAAGATTACTTTCTTCATTTCATGATACGAATGCTAATATAATTAAAATGGTTGCTTCAATTAAACCGTAAATTTAAAAAAAAGGTTGCGAATTTTACGCGCATACAAGTCTGTAGTAATATAGTCCTAGAAATATGCTTTATATCGCATGCATAATTTAACTAAAGACTCCACTTAAAAAAGAGATATTTTGCTCTTCCGTTGTTTTCTGCATTTCGAATATGCTTAAAGTGATGTTAAATTCTTCAACTCAAGAAAATTTTATGTATTAATAATCAGAAGATTAAATCTCTATTCCAGAATCCTTTGATCAATCTTCCGTTAAATTTATATTGTATTTACTAACTATGATTTACTAAAATTTGATTTTTTCTAAACAACTAGCTGATGATTAAATCGTGTAATGTGCATAAATAAGATCTAATTGGACCTTTACTTGTTGATTTATCAGTATAAATTAACTTTTATTATGAATATTAATCATTTGCAGATAGAGTTAAGTCTGGTAATTTAGATTGAATTATAATTATTTACTAATATAAATGCTTTTCATGACATTATTCATGCCAACAAGAATAAATTATGTTAAATTATAGTAAATTAATTTAAAATAATCCTCATAATATTCGTTGAGCTCAGAATCAAAGCATCAAGTAATTCTAAACAATGGAATTAAGATTAATTTTTTCATTTCATGAAACGAATGATAATATAATGAAAATGGTTGCTTCTATTAACCCGTAAAATTAACCCTATTGAAAATCCCTGTACAAGATCTTGTACAAGAAAATGTACATGTTCAGGTGCTGAACTTGTACCTGTTCTGGTAGGAACATGTACAAGATCTTGTTCAATTTTCGCACCAGAATTTGGAACAAGTTCTTGTATTAGAACTTGTGCAAAAACATGTACAAGAAAATGTACATTTTCTTGTATACAAATATTAAATATATTTACTTGACCAAGATCTTGTACAAGTTCTCGTACAAAAACTTGTTCCAAATTCTGGTGCCGAAATTGTATAAGATCTTGTATATGTTCTTACCAAAAAAGGTACAAGTTCAGCTGCTGAGCATGTACATTTTCTTGTACAAGATATTGTACAGGGTTTGTCAATAGTAATAAAACAAGGTTGCATTTATTTATTCTGATTTAAAAAATTGTTTTTTAAAAATTACTAGCTGCTGATTGCATTATGAATAAAATCTTTAACAATTATCTTGTACCTGAAATTAATGTACATTTAATTAATATAGTCCTCAGAATATGCGTTGAGTTAAGAATTAAAAAGTTCAGGCATTCTAAACGGTGTTATTAAAATTATATTGTTCTTTTATGAAACGAATGATACTATAATTAAATTATGTTTTAAATGAAACGAAAATATAAAAGGAAATTGTGCAAATTTTGATTCTGCACTGATATGTCGCAATATCTTGTGACATTACTGCGCATAAGTTGGGATTATGTTCCAAAAGTGCGCATGTTTTATTTTTTTAAAACTTTACGGTTTATATGTAGATAACATTCTACCTTACTACGCATGTTTTAATACCTTGGGAATTTATTGTGCAGAGGTAGGTTTTATAAAACACTATTGCGCATGTTTTAATTCTTTATGACATTACAGCGCATAAGTTGGGATTATATTACATATGTGCGCATTTTTTATTATTTGAAAACATCACGGTTGATATGTAGATAACATTTGACATTTCTGCGCATGTTTTAATACCTTAGGAATTTGTTGCGCAGAGGTAGGTTTCATAAAACACTAATGCGCATATTTTAAAGCCTTATGATATTACTGCGCATAGGTTGGGGTTATATTACATTACTGCGCATGTTTTAAATCCTTATGATATTACTGCGCATAGGTTGGGGTTATATTACATTAGTGCGCATGTTTTAATACCTTAGGAATTTGTTGCGCAGAGGTAGGTTTCATAAAACACTACTGCGCATGTTTTAAAGCCTTATGATATTACTGCGCATAGGTTGGGGTTATATTACATTACTGCGCATGTTTTAAAGCCTTATGATATTACTGCGCATAGGTTGGGGTTATATTACATTAGTGCGCATGTTTTAATACCTTAGGAATTTATTGCGCAGAGGTAGGTTTTATAAAACACTATTGCGCATGTTTTAATTCTTTATGATATTACTGCGCATAAGTTGGGATTATATTACATATGTGCGCATTTTTTATTATTTGAAAACGTCACGGTTGATATGTAGATAACATTTGACATTTCTGCGCATGTTTTAATACCTTAGGAATTTGTTGCGCAGAGGTAGGTTTCATAAAACACTACTGCGCATGTTTTAAAGCCTTATGATATTATTGCGCATAGGTTGGGGTTATATTACATTACTGCGCATGTTTAAAGCCTTATGATATTACTGCGCATAGGTTGGAGTTATATTACATTAGTGCGCATGTTTTAATACCTTAGGAATTTATTGCGCAGAGGTAGGTTTTATAAAACACTATTGCGCATGTTTTAATTCTTTATGATATTACTGCGCATAAGTTGGGATTATATTACATATGTGCGCATTTTTTATTATTTGAAAACGTCACGGTTGATATGTAGATAACATTTGACATTTCTGCGCATGTTTTAATACCTTAGGAATTTGTTGCGCAGAGGTAGGTTTCATAAAACACTACTGCGCATGTTTTAAAGCCTTATGATATTACTGCGCATAGGTTGGGGTTATATTACATTACTGCGCATGTTTAAAGCCTTATGATATTACTGCGCATAGGTTGGAGTTATATTACATTTCTGCGCATGTTTTGATACCTTAGGAATTTGTTGCGCAGAGGTAGGTTTTATAAAACACTATTGCGCATGTTTTAATTCTTTATGATATTACTGCGCATAAGTTGGGATTATATTACATATGTGCGCATTTTTTATTATTTGAAAACGTCACGGTTGATATGTAGATAACATTTGACATTTCTGCGCATGTTTTAATACCTTAGGAATTTGTTGCGCAGAGGTAGGTTTCATAAAACACTACTGCGCATGTTTTAAAGCCTTATGATATTACTGCGCATAGGTTGGGGTTATATTACATTACTGCGCATGTTTAAAGCCTTATGATATTACTGCGCATAGGTTGGAGTTATATTACATTTCTGCGCATGTTTTGATACCTTAGGAATTTGTTGCGCAGAGGTAGGTTTCATAAAACACTACTGCGCATGTTTTAAAGCCTTATGATATTACTGCGCATAGGTTGGGGTTATATTACATTACTGCGCATGTTTTAATACCTTAGGAATTTACTGCGCAGATGTTTGAGTTATATAACACTATTGCGCATGCGTGGGTATGATAGTTTGTTACTGCTCATGGGTAATTAACATGGAGTATGTGCTTTCTGTTAATGACTTTAATTCGACTTTAATATGCTCAAGGCATTTTTTGGGGACTTTCAGTCCAAATCAAAATCTTCTTCGAAATTGACATTGACCCGCCATCTGTTAGACACGCCAAATCTAGAAAAGTCCCAAAACTATGCTTCTTACGTAAAACCGATGAATAGTCCCCAAACTATGCTTTGGAGTCGTAGATACTTTCGGGCCGTCCCGAAAGTAACAAAAAATCCCTAAAGTATGCTTTGTATAAATGAAAAGTCCCTAAAGTATGCGATGTACATACATATTGTAACATATTAAACTATAATCTAAATCTTAAACTTATAACTAATAAAATACTAATTAAGATCGACCAATAAGAATTATTAATTAAGTCTTCTGCACGTGCCGGTGCTAGTCAGTTATGCTGGTCGTGGAGAGAGGGATAGGTTTTTTAATAATAAGAGAGTTCGTGGTAACAATAAATAATTCGTAAACAATAAATTAACAATAAATGAAATATTATATTTTAATTAAATAAACTATTGACATTAATCATTTTCTTTATGACATCCTTAATCTTTCTTTTGAAACTTTATTTATTAACATTATTCTATTAACAATAATGATGAAAAGATTCTTACAAACAATTATAAAAATGACTTACAGTTATGCTCTGTATTGATGATTGGACCGATGGTGAAAAAACGAGTTGTTGCAATTAATTTGAAATAAACCGAACTTATTGTAGTTAAACTTTAATAATATTTAATTAGAAATAATTTAGATTTTATTAGTATGACTGTAACCACAAAACTGTACTCGAAACACATGATCGAAAAACTATTGAAAACTAAACAAGTTGACTCGATGAGAGTTGAATGGCAAGAGAGTGAGTTTGAAAACTAAATTCCTCATTAACACTAAAATTGACACTAGATGACACAACGATTTTCTTTTATTTAAACCAATCAAAAAAATTTTCCTACCTTACTTCTCCCAGAATTCTGAATTACTAATACTACTTAAGTGACTTTTCCAATATCAAGCCCGCGATACTTGAATATTGGAACCTGTCATACCGGAAATTCGACAAAGCCTGCCTACCTAAAACTAACTTGAACTAAATTAATGCAAAATTACTTGAAAATGGAGCGCCAGTATTTCAACTGGACTTGTGTCAAGTATAGGAAATTCTCAAATGCGGTAAACATTAAATCGTTATTTATATCAAATTTCAAAAATACAAGAATTCAAAAGTTTAGTTGCGATTGGTGCAATTGTGACGTCAATCACAAAAACTTTGTACTTTGTACGTCAATCACGCAAAAACGACTCTACCGATTTGCATGAAATTTGGCACTGTATTTGGTATTAACCCAAGTTAGGTTTATGAACTTACAGATTTGAAAAATTTTAATTAGAACAAAAGTTATGTCAGTTTTTCAAAAAATTAAAAAAATCGACAGTTTCCAAACTATTCAATTTTTTTTAAATTGATGCAAACATTTTTGTAATTGTGTTTATAATGTCACTGAGTCACATTTTGACCTTATTTAACCTTAATTATTGGTAAATCTAAAAAAAATTAAAAAATTAATTTTCCAGCTTAAAAAATTTGTTAAATTAATATTTTTGTAAAATGTTCTCTTATTAATATAAGACTTCTTTAAGGTCTTAAATAAAGATTTTTATGTGGAATAAAAAACAACTACACTTATTAACGCGCGTAATACGGGAAGCTGATAAAGAGTTTCAAAAATATAACAAGAAAAAATAAAAACTTATGCTGACAACAATTAATTGTTAACATCTAATTAATCTATATTAATAAAATCAGAATCCAACTTTCGTCTATACATTGCTCAGATTTTAAATTTTTTAACGTACTTTGTCGTTATGAAGAACAAGGAGTTCAAAAATGTCTGATGACGTTAAAATTTTTAGAATTGTCAAGGACATCAATGATACCTAAGTCCTGCAAAATGATTTTATTCAGGTTTATTTATGGTCTCAATTAAATAAGTTACCATTAAACATCTCCAAGTGTAACATAATGACATTTAGAAGAAGTGAAAACCCTATTTATGTTGACTATTCTTTAAATAACCTTACTTTGAATAGAGTCTATAGTACTCGTGACTTGGGCGTCATATTCGACTACCGATTAAGTTTCATAGATCATATAACGTTTTTAGTTTCATCGGCATTGAGAGCTTTGGGGTATCTTTTCAGAGTTTCAAAAAATTTTAATCAACCTAAAACTTTAATTCTACTTTTCAATTCATTTCTTCGTACAAAAATAGATTATGCTTCTTTAATTGAAAATTCTCAATTTGACAAATATAATAATTACCTAGAAGCTATTCAGAAGAGATTCCTCAAATACCTCATTTTTAAAATAGAAAAACATTATCCTCCACATGGTCTGAATTATATCGAATTATGTTTGCGATTTCATTTTCGAACTGTTGAACAGCGTAGAATTTTTTCCGCATGTATGTTCATATACAAAATCTTATGTTCGCAGGTATATGCTCCGGAAATTCTTTATAAACTAAACTTAAGACTACCTAGAATTTCATCACGAGATGAAATACTTTACCCCGTGTACGCACAGAATATGCTAAAGTAGCTCCTATTTTTTATGCTTGTTCTCAAATTAATCGCTTAACTGAAAATTTAAAACCTGATGTCGATTTATTTTTCATGCGACATAGCGACTTTACAACAGCCTTAAACTCATACATAAATTCTTTGAATTAAATATTGTTTATTTTTCTTATCAAATATATTTTTTCAAATTAATTGTTAAAGCGAAAATGTAACATTTATAATATTTTTATATTTTATTTATGGTCCTATAGGATCGCTGGTATTAATGTTCAATAAATAAATAAATGTCCGTTAAACAATTTGTGTCTGTACGTATGTCTGCAATATTTTGTTCCAGTATCATGCAAGAACGGTTTGAAAAATTGAAGTGAAACTTGGCAGCCTCCTAGGTATTATCCTAACTTAAAACTTTAGCCATTTTCGATTAAAAAATAATAATTTGTATAGAAGATATGCTACTTTTTTAAAATTTTGAAAAATTATCAAATTATTCATTTCTTAATAGATTGTTTCTAAACTTCTTTATACTTGAGTATTAAATGTTATTTAGTCACATTTTAGAATAATTTTTCAAAAATGACTAGCTAAAACTGAGATATAGCTATAAAACTGTTTTTTGGAGTTAAAAAATCAAAATAACTAGGGTCAGCCGGGGTAAATCCGAACGGGGGGTAAATCCGAACGCTAATTATTTCAGCTTAATTAAAATTTTTAAAAATAAGTTCGATATGAGAATTTTTACCTCAGATCCTCTTCAAGAGATTCTCAGTATTATCCCATTTTTCGTTTGTTAATTAGCAACAGCATAAACAAAGATAACGAGTATTGCAAAAAAGATTGAAAACACAGGCACACAAAAAATAAAAATCTGTTTGGCCGAGACACTACACTATTCTATTTCCATGTATTTTTTTACGCTGAATCCGAATCCGAAATCAGAATTATCAGATTGGCTTTTATTTTTGAGATAAACTCAAAAACCTGCTCAGAAAGAAAAATAAAATCAAAAAGTTAAAAAATTTGTTAATGTCACTGCGATAGTGTCATTCCATGTATTTTTTGTCGCTGAATCCGAATCCAAAGTCAGAATTGTTAGATTCGCTTAAATTTGTGAGATAATTGCAAAAAAACGCAAGTAACAAAAAAATCAAAATACTCAAAATCAGTTTTTGGAAATATCTTCAAAATTTGAGCCAATCTGTCACTTCTGACTTCGAATTCGGATTCAGCGTGGAAAAATACATTAAAATGGACTATCGTAATGTTTCGGCAAAAAAAAATTTCTTTGAGCTAAAATCGACAAAAACTGATAAAAATTCTGAATTAGGGGCACAGATAATTTTTTTTGCCGAAACATTACGATAGTGCGTTTTCATGTATTTTTTCACGCTGAATCCGAATTCGAAGTCAGAATTGACAGATTGGCTCAAATTTTGAAGATAATTTCAAAAAACTGATTATGAGTATTTTGATTTTTTTGTTACTTGCGTTTTTTTCAATTATCTCAAAAATTTGAGCGAATGTAACAATTCTGACTTGGGATTCGGTTTCAGCGACAAAAAATACGTGGAATTACACTATCGCAGTGACATTCAAAATTTTTTTAACTTTTTGATTTTATTTTTCTTTCTGAGCAGTTTTTTGAGTTTATCTTAAAAATAAAAGCCAATCTGATAATTCTGACTGCGGATTCGGATTCAGCGTGAAAAAATACATGAATATAGACTAGTGTAGTGTCTCGGCCAAACCACATTTTACTTTTTGTGTGCCTGTGAAATCAAAGATGACACTCTTTCAATATTTTGTCTCGTATTTGAAGAAAAAGAAGCTAAAAATTTATTTTATTATTTATAATTGTTTGTTATGAATACTAGAACAGAAACTATTTTTGATTTTTGCCTTCTGTAAAATTTTATTAATAATAACAGACCGTTCGTATTTACCCAGGAAAATTGGAAAACCGGGGTAAATCCGAACGGTATTTTCAATAAATTTTTTTTATATCGGAGCCACACAAAATTGTTTTTATTTCATTACACTATTATTTTTACATTATAAAAGTACATAGAAAAAAGTTTTTTCTTTCTATGCGTATCCTCGTTTGTAATTAATAAGCAGAAACTTAATCTCTGTTTTCTCGAAGGAGTGTTTCAATTTTTTTGCCAAATGGTTTGTTGAAAAAAGTTTTTCAGGATCTTAATAAAATTTGGTATTCTACGGTTTTCGGGGTCGCTGATTACACAGCCCCACAAAAAAAAAAAGTGTCGTGCGCGGCAGACCAGACTAGTCATTTCCCATGTATTTTGACGCGCTGAACACGAATCCGAAGTCCGTTTTGCTCCATCACGTCAGGATTTTTTTCTAACCTCCAAAAACCTGTCGGATTTTGAGAGGTAGGCTATTTTTTTTAAAAATTGATGGATTTACTTCAAAATTGGTATCTAGGGGTTTTTTGGGTCGCTGATGACGAATTTGAAGTTAGATTTTCAAAATTCAAAATGGCGGCTCCAATATGGCGGACGAATTTTGTAAAAATTGATGGATTTACTTCAAACTTGGTATCTAGGGGTTTTTTGGGTCGCTGATGACGAATTTGAAGTTAGATTTTCAAAATTCAAAATGGCGGCTCCAAAATGGCGGACGAATTTTGTAAAAATTGATGGATTTACTTCAAACTTGGTATCTAGGGGTTTTTCGGGTCGCTGATTACGAATCTGAAGTTAGATTTTCAAAACTAAAAATGGAAATTCTTATATACATAAGTAAGGTATTCACGTCTTTTTATGGTAGCGCACTCTTTTGTCCTCAAAGGATCTGTGTAATGGTTTTCTTTTTAAATTGGTGCCTCCAGGTACAATATCCCTTTTCAGCATCCAACAGTAGTCGGCCATCATATTTACATCCCATCTTCCTTGATAACGACACTCAAATTCTCCAGGTATTTGAAACAGTTTCCTTTTTTATCTAAGGCTTTGATAAACTGTTTAATTGCTCCTAGTTTCGTATGTAAGGGCGGAATTATCACCTTTGAAGGGTCGATATCGTCCGCCATATTGGAGCCGCCATTTTAAATTTTGAAAATCTAACTTTAGATTCGTAATCAGCGACCCAAAAAACCCCTAGATACCAAGTTTGAAGTAAATCCATCAATTTTTACAAAATTCGTCCGCCATATTGGAGCCGCCATTTTGAATTTTGAAAATCTAACTTCAAATTCGTCATCAGCGACCCAAAAAACCCCTAGATACCAATTTTGAAGTAAATCCATCAATTTTTAAAAAAAATAGCCTACCTCTCAAAATCCGACAGGTTTTTGGAGGTTAGAAAAAAATCCTGACGTGATGGAGCAAAACGGACTTCGGATTCGTGTTCAGCGCGTCAAAATACATGGGAAATGACTAGTCTGGTCTGCCGCGCACGACACTTTTTTTTTTTGTGGGGCTGTGTTACGAATCCGATGTCCGTCTTTAAGAATTCAAAATGGCGGATCCAATATGGCGACCGATAAATATAAAAATTCACTAGATTCATGTGAAACTTGTCACTTGGGGGGTTTTCGGGGTCGCTGATTACGAATCCGATATCAGATTTAGAAAATTGAA
This sequence comes from Leptopilina boulardi, assembly GCF_019393585.1. Taxonomy (NCBI): domain Eukaryota; kingdom Metazoa; phylum Arthropoda; class Insecta; order Hymenoptera; family Figitidae; genus Leptopilina; species Leptopilina boulardi. Next base: position 28,463 of record NW_026137966.1, read on the forward strand.
AATGGCGGATCCAATATGGCGGACGAAATGATTAACTTTCATTAGATTCATCTGAAACTTATTACTCAGGGGTTTTCGGGGTCGATAATTACGAATATGATGTCAGTTTTTAAAATTGCAAAATAATGCTGGTGTCATTATTGCCTATTAATTTTGTAGCTTTTAGTGCCTGTTGTTAGGAGTTTAGTATGGAAATGAAAATTACAGACCCAGGCTCAATCGGTGAGGTAGTAGGAGAACGCTACACAGAGAAAACGAAACGACGCGCTGATTTTCAAAATTTAAAATGGCGGCTCCAATATGGCGGACGATATCGACCCTTCAAAGGTGATAATTCCGCCCTTACACACGAAACTAGGAGCACTTAGACAGTTTGTCAAAGCCTTAGATAAAAAAGGAAACTGTTTCAAATACCTGGAACAAAAGTTTCCAGAAATCTCTGATGCGAAACTAAAAGAAGGGGTTTTCGATGGACCACGTATTCGCAAATTGTTAAAAGAGGAGCAATTTATCACCAAGATGAATAAAAAGGAGAAAGCCGCATGGCTTAGTTTTAAAGCAGTTGTCGAAAATTTTCTCGGTAATCACAAGAGTGAAAATTGGGAGCAAATAGTTAGTGATATGATTAAAAACTTTGGTAAGTTAGGATGCTTAATGAGCATAAAGTTGCATTACTTAGACTCGCATCGGGATCAATTCCCTAAAAATTTGGGAGATTACAGTGAAGAACAAGGAGAACGATTCCATCAAGATCTGAAAGAATTTGAGCGTCGTTATCAAGGAAGATGGGATGTAAATATGATGGCCGACTACTGTTGGATGCTGAAAAGGGATATTGTACCTGGAGGCACCAATTTGAAAAGAAAACCATTACACAAAACCTTTGAGGACAAAAGAGTGCGCTACCATAAAAAGACGTGAATACCTTACTTATGTATATAAGGATTTTCATTTCTAGTTTTGAAAATCTAACTTCAGATTCGTAATCAGCGATCCAAAAAACCCCTAGGTACCAAGTTTGAAGTAAATCCATCAATTTTTACAAAATTCGTCCGCCATATTGGAGCCGCCATTTTAAATTTTGAAAATCTAACTTCAGATTCGTAATCAGCGACCCAAAAAACCCCTAGATACCACGTTTGAAGTAAATCCATCAACTTTTACAAAATTCGTCCGCCATATTGGAGCCGCCATTTTAAATTTTGAAAATCTAACTTCAAATTCGTCATCAGCGACCCAAAAAACCCCTAGATACCAATTTTGAAGTAAATCCATCAATTTTTAAAAAAAATAGCCTACCTCTCAAAATCCGACAGGTTTTTGGAGGTTAGAAAAAAATCCTGACGTGATGGAGCAAAACGGACTTCGGATTCGTGTTCAGCGCGTCAAAATACATGGGAAATGACTAGTCTGGTCTGCCGCGCACGACACTTTTTTTTTTGTGGGGCTGTGTTAGGGGTGGATTTCAAGGGTAGGGGGTGAGTTTATTATTATTATCCATATCTGTGAAACATTGAAATACTTTTTTACAATTCAGAAGCACTTAGAATCCATATAATTTTTTTCATTTATTCACAAAAACATTTATCATTAAGGGGTGGTTATTTGACTTAAGGGTTGTTTTTCAGGGGTTGTTTATATTCAGTATTAATACTTAGTTATCATAGAAAATTTTTTTTTTCATATTTTCGAAAATCAGTGAAAATTATTTTTTTGATTGTTCCAAACTGAGAATAGTTATGAATTAGGGGTGGGCTTCAAGGGTAGGGGGTGAGTTTATTATTATTATTATCTATGTCTGTGTAACTTTCAAATAATTGTTTATAATTTAGAAGCAATTAGAATCTATAGATTTTTTTTAATCATTTACAAAAACTTTCACCGTCAAGGGATGATTATTTGACTTTAAGGGTGTTTTCAAGGGGTTATTGATCCTTTTCAATTTTTAAGCAACCAGGCAATGTTTATAAATAAATAAAAAGTAGATAAGAGCTGAAAAATATTTAATTCATCAATTTGGTTAAATATCAGTTTTTTGGGGTAGTAATGTACCGTGGGGGTTGTTTTAAGGGGTGAGACATGTTAAAAAAAATTTTTTTCTCATACTGAATACTTTAGTAATTAAATCTAATATACATTATAAGTCTAAAGTAACGACAAAAAACTCGGCCATTAAAGGGTTAACCTTAATTATTGGTAAATCTAAAAAAAATTAAAAAATTAATTTTCCAGCTTAAAAAATTTATTAAATTAATATTTTTGTAAAATGTTCTCTTATTAATATAAGACTTCTTTAAGGTCTTAAATAAAGATTTTTATGTGGAATAAAAAACAACTACACCTATTAACGCGCGTAATACGCGTAATACGCGTAATATACCTTAGTATATTATCAATTCAATAAACCCGGATAGACGGTATTTTAGAGAGGTTGATTTTGCAATCAACACCTCGTTGTTTCCAAGCAAGTTTTAGCGAACTTGCATTTTATTAGTGGCATGATCGGTTCAACCACCTGAATTACCTTTGTATATTTTATATGTTTCCTAATTTTTCAAACTAATGTGTCAACTTCTGTACATTATAAGTTCCAGAATTAGCAAAATCGATTTGTCATTTAGTTCATGTTATTTCGAAATATGAAGTTCAATAATCTCAATTCATTTGAGAAATAACCATTAAAAAAATTAATGAAAAATAAAATTATAAATAGTTATTAAATTAATTTGAAATAATAATTGAATATTTAGCATTAGAAAATTTATATTATATGTGTATTGTGTATGTTGTTGGTGTAAAATTGATAACATATTTGTAATATATATTAACTAATATTATTTTTAGTAAATAATATTTAACAAAAAAAATTAAATTTTACGGAATTCCGTCCGTAACAAATCACAAAACGAAATCAAAACTACTCCTCTTTGATTTTTATTAAGAATTGAATTATTTAAGAACATAAATTTTAGAAGAAATGTTATAATTTGTCGTTTATTTAATTGTAGTTAAAAAATAGAATAGCTTATTTTTTCTTCGTTCTTAAGTTGGTAATAAAGACAAGAAATAAATACAATGCACTTTTAGAAAGAAATATTTATTTTAATGCTCTCAGATGTCAAATAGCGATCTGTTTACTGTTTCTAAACTTTGCACTGCAAGATTACAGCACATTTTTATAGTAAAAAAATTTTTAATTAAACTTGAAGAAATTTAAAAAAACATTTTTTCACTTCTTTTTTCAAAATCAACTCATTCAAATCATTTTTCTATTTTTACCTCTTCGGGTATTTAAAAATTTTTTTAAATTTTTATTGTAAAGCTGATATTTTTTTAAATAAGCTACATATATATATAAAAGTGGGACGACAACAATTTTTTGAGAAACATAATATTAAAGTAGGCAATGCTCCTGCGCAATCGACGCAACGGTTCGTACTTGTCGTGTTACGCACCTATATTTTTTCTATTTACTTTAGCAATAGCTCTCAGCATTCTACCTGATTAAAACTGTGTACAAAATTATTAATTTAAATCAAGTACCTAATGAATATGATTTACATATTTTTCGATTTCGTGTTTCCAGTATTTTCTTTGACAATTCAGCTTTATTTTTCGTAAAGTTCCAGTAACATTAATGGATATCTTTTAAACCACTTATCGAAAATTACATTGCTATTGGTTTTTGATATAGGAGCAACAAGCCTGTTAACTACATCAAATGCTTTGTTGCTGAAATCATACGGTCCCGCTGATTGTCTACCTGGATACATTTCGAGATTCACAACGTAAAATGTTTCTGCATCTACCATGGCATAAATTTTAAGTCCATATTTAGCAGGTTTGTTAGGCATGTACTGCCTAAAACTGCAACGGCTTCAAAAAGACGGTAGCTGCTCGTCAATAGTTACGTATGCTGATGGCGAATATGTTTCCTGACAATTAGTTACAAACTTTTGAAAGAATGATCGAACAGCAGCCAAATTATTGGTTACTTTTTGTTCTGCACCTGTGAATTTATCATCTATTCGTATACAGTTTAGGATAAATTGAAACCTTTTTAGCGTTATAACTGTTCTAAACATTTCTACACCAGTTCCGTCACTTCTCCATAAATTTTTCAAATTTTGTCTGTTCGATTTAAAATACCCAACTAAGTAAAGCAGTCCTAAAAAAGCTTTCAATTCATACAAGCTAATGTCATTCATTGTATGAAAAAATAAGTATTTAAATATCAGTAATAATTTATTTTCACAATTGTTTAAACAATAATTTCACTTTTAATATATTTTTTAAACTTAGGCCAATAAAATGCAAAGTGATAGCTGTTCAAATCAGTCAAACTAGTAATAAGTGCTGTTAAAATGGTGCTATTGAAGCGCTCCACTTGGCCATTGGCCTGTGGATGGCGAATCGAATAGAGCATGTGCTTAATGCCATTCGCCATTCTTTCAATTTTCGAACTATCGTCGTCGCTATAGTATCTTTTACCGCATATAAATGAACGTATTTTGTGAGATTACAAATCGCTGCCATATATTTGTTACCTTTTGTCGAGGTTACAAAAGGCCCGAGGTGATCTACATTTAAGATTTTCTCTCCACGGAAGTTAAACGACTTATCGAGTAGTCCAGATGTAAGACATTGTTTTTGTCTGTTTGTAATAACAGGGCACTAGAGTTCCTCAAGGGAGAGTTGACGCATGTTTCATTGATACCCAACTTATTGAAACAACTATTGTCATCAAAATAATGACATGACTTATTATTTCAATTAACTAAACTTTTAATTTATTAATCGTGTACTTTTGTTGTAATAAATGGCGTCATTGCGGGCAATCTGTATAATAGATTTTTAAATGTAACTATGAAAAGATATTTTCCCCTTTTTCTAAAATTTTATTTATATATAATATAAAGTATATAAATAAAAATTTATAAATTCATAAAAATTTTATGTTTTGATTAAGTTAAAAATTTTAAAAACCTATATGATATGTTTAGAATTATAAAAAAATTTATTTTACTATTTTATAATTTTTTGTATTTTTTCGAAACATAAAACTTAAAAATATCTAATTATCAATTAAATTATATTAATATTAATAATAATATTCTTTTATCTACTTAATATGAAAAAATCTTGAGGACGATATTTGACTGTAAAGTAATCGTTCAACGCTATGAAGCTACTGTTTCACGGTGGACTTTGGTGGTTCTAGTCAATCACGAAAGTTAAGCAACGTTGATCGCGGTTAGTACTTTGCTTGGTGACCACTAAGAAATACCAAGTTTTTCAGGCTTCAAAAAAAAATATATATGTGTGTGTGAGTGTGTGTGTATGGAAGGGTAAATTCATTTGATTTAAATATATATATCTACCTATATTACAAAAAGATTCATTAGTGATTGATTGTTGATTCATTAATGATTCATTAATGATTCTTTTTTTGTTTTAACATTAGTCTGTTTTATCTATCCAACTATTATGAGTACTATCAAAGCCTAACCACTTAACAAAAATTTTATTTCCACGCATCTTGAGTACTTTTTCAACAAGATATACATCGGAATATTTCACTTTAAGAAGTTCCTCTTCATAGAATCCTCCGCTAATTTGTTGATCTTGGTAGTCCTTTAGCATGTAAGTCACAGGTCGAGTTTGTTTAACTTTATCAATAGTAAATTGTTCAGTTGTCCAATTCGGTGTGTAACCCTTCTCAAACACATTTTTATACTTGCTAACTCGATCTTTGTTTCCAATTTTAAATTTTGATTTTCTGAAAGGTATTTTTCTGAGTTTGAAGAATCGCTCTTTCAAAGTTTCAACATGATCTCCAGTGACAACTTTGTGTTTCATTCCAATTGTGCGATGTTTTGTATCATTATACTTGGAAATGAGATTAGGTAATATATCACACCACTTGTAATTTCCTCTGAAACTAAAGTGAATCCACATTTTCCTTTTGAGTGTTCGGTTAAAACGTTCCACGATGGATGCTTTCAGGTTACTATAGATGGAATAAAAATTAATTTTTCTCAATTCCATTAAAGCCTCAAATTGTGAATTATAAAATTCTTTTCCCTTATCACAATGCAAATTTTTTGGACTACGTCCTTTTGCAAATATAGATTTCATTGCATTAGTGACATCTTTTCCAGTTTTATTCTTTACAGGAACAGACCAAGTGTACTTGGAAAATATATCTATAACTGTAAGTAAGTACTTGAATTCTTTATTAACTTTGGAATATGGTATCATTTCAACCAAATCTGCTTGCCAAGTATCATCAATGTCACGCATTTCAACTCGACGTCGAGAATAATTTTGTCGAGCTTGTGTGTGAAGTTCATTCACTACTGTCAACTTTTTGTCATTCATTTTCAAGAGCTCTCAAACGACGTCCAGTTTACCAATAATTTCAGCATTTTTATATGATGAATCTTGATTTATTTGTCTTTCAAGATTGTTTAATTTTTCTGACACTGACAATGAGCCGTCAAGAGTTTTTAACAGCTCATTACCGCTGTCAGTCTCCAATACATTTTTCTTTGTTTGTATTTCAAGATTTCCGTTTCATTTTCAAGAACTCTCATACGAGTATCTAATTCACCAATAATTTCAGCGTTTCGATATAAGAAATCTTGATTTATTTGTCTTTCAAGATTGTTTAATTTTTTTCCTATAGAGTCTTTAAGAGTTTTTAATAATACATTACTGTTGTCAGTATCCAATATATTTTTCTTTGTTTGTTTTTCAAGGATTTTCGTTTCATTTTCAAGAACTCTCAAACGAGCATCAATTTCACCAATAATTTCTGCTTTTCTATATGATAAATCTTGATTAATTTGTCTTTCAAGATTTTTTAATTTTTCTCCTATAGAGTCTTCAAGAGTTTTTAATAACACATTACTGTTATTAATGTCTTGAAAATTTTCATTTATTTGTTTTTCAAGATTTTGTAGTTTATCTGTTACCGAAGCTTCAAAAATTTTTAACAACACATTACTGTTATCAATGTCTAACCTTAATGAAGACGTGACTTGATATACTAGTGCACTTCGTTCTCTATCATACGTTGAATAAGTAATAAATTAACTGTGTCGCCCTCTGCTTTAGCTTTTGCAAGGTTACAAATTCTTTTCCCTCCACAGTCATAATTGTCTTCTGAATCTACTTTAAAACCAACTTCAGATGGTCCAGGTGGTCCTCGTTTTGCTGCTACTGTTCTTCCTTTATTGAAGGGATGTCCGAATACATCAATGCTCATTATGAAACTGATATGTAGTTGATAAAACAACTTCTAATATATAATTTTGGCTTCACTTAATTCTTCAATAATGGACATAATTTCATTATTATGACTTGGATTACCAGCTGCTTGTGATGCAGTAAATAGTCTCAAACGATCATCTAACTCATTTGGATCATCCCAATAGATGTAGTCTGGTTGAAAATTTCTTTTTGTAATCATAAATTTTGGAAGTGATGTACCAGTTTTTGACTTACTTTTCGGAGTTACAGAATGAGGAAATAGATTTGAAATAACATTAGTGTATTTAAAACTTTTACTTATATTAATAGGTTCAGAAGCACTGTATTTTTTTCTATGTGCATTGGAGTCGATGAGAATTTGCTTATAATTATTTATATCATGATCACTAATGTGTGAATTCTCCGGTTTATTTTTAAATAAAAGTTCCAATAATCCAGGGGTAATGCTAAAACGTCTATTTCCAACATTCAAAAACTGTTGATTAAAAATTATTGGTTTATCACCAATCAGAAGTGATCCATCTCGCATCTTACGTACTCCATATACTAGATCCAAACACTGTTTTCTGTTTTGATCTATCAAGTAAATATACTTATTTAACAGTTTATCATACTCTAAGTCTGGGATTATTGTTGATTCACTATCTTCAATACTCTTAAAACTTAAATTATCATCTTCCTCTTTACTTTCACCTTTTTTCTCCTTTTCTATCCTTTCCGTTTTAAAAGTTTCACGCTTAATGTCATTTATGGTAATAATTTTTTGTAAAGGTTCAACTATATGTTTGAAGGTTTCGTTCAACAGATTTTCAACATTTTCTTTTCCTAATGTAAATAAACGATGTTTACGTCTAATTGCCTCACTAGCTTTAGCAATTTAATGTAAATATTATTTCTCTTTATTATACACCTTGATATATCAAGGTCTCAATTTAAACTAAAACAAATTCAAAAATTATCTTTATTTATCGTGAAATAAAACAGTCAAAACCTTTTCTATACCTTCCCTCATTTAAATGACTATCTTTATCAATTACAACAAATCCTTACTTGTCAGAATTCCAACAAGCTGAACATAATTCACGAAATTGCGAAAATGTCATATCCGTATTCACATGATCATCATAAACATGTTTTAAATTTTTTTCATCTTGACGAAAAAGAACTAACAAGTTCACATTATCTCGTACTAAATGTTTTGGAATTCTTGCATAAGTTTGACATAAATAGAAACTATCAACGCTTACATGTCTACCCATACAAAAAAATGCTCTAATATTATCTTGTTTTTCACATGCCACATCATCAAATATAAATATAGAGTTTGGTTTTGCATTTTGAGGAGAAATTACTTCTTCATGTTCACTGAATGGTAAATACTCAACTCCATCAACTTCACTTACAATTGTTCCAAGAATTTAAACTTTGGTTGTTGCAAAGATTTTGAATAAAGATGAATATTATCAAATCTGAGACCATTAGGATGTAATATTAAAGACAAAAGTACATTTGTTTTTCCATAATTTGATGGACCACAGAATATTTCACGAATACTGCCTGACAATAAAACGTATTGCTCGAGGTGATCCTGGTGTGAATCCTTTAAATTCTGCTTGTAAGGAGCACGATATTTCATATTCAAAAAATCCAGATAACATTAAAGCAAGAAACGTTGCTGATAGGATACTAGCTAAAAAGGCATTACAACGTGTTTTTGCACGCGACGCTAGTATAGGTGAAAAAAAGTTGCTTTGGCTGTATCTGGTACTATGAAAGTCAAGTCAAAATTAGGCATGGGGCTAAAGAAGCAAAAGAAAAAGATGAGGAGGAGGAGGAAGACGAAGGTGAAACGTACGGCACTACGTAAAATTGTTGATGCTGCAAGAAATTCCATAATTCCAGGTAATAGTGCTCAATCGACAATCAAAGATGTTATTGCAACTGCTCGAAAAGCTATCGAGAAAGTAGGAGGTAAAAAAAAGATTTTAACACCTCGAATTCTACCAATACCTTCAAAAGTAGGTGGTGTTTTACCACTTATTCCTATTTTCGCTGGATTAAGTGCTCTTGGAGCTCTTGCTGGAGGTGCTGCTGGAGTAACGAAAGCTATAAATGATGCGAGTAATGCGAAAAAACAGTTAAAAGAAGCTCAACGTCATAATGAAGTCATTGAAGATGTTAAACTAGGTAAAGGACTTTATTTAAAACCTTATCGACAAGGAGTAGGTCTTCATTTAAAACCTTTTCCCAAAGGTGGGGGACTTCACTTGAAACCCTATACAAAAGGACAAGGAATAAAAAAGAGAAAATGTTTTAAAAAAAAGTTCTAATACTTCCTCAACAAGCATTAACTAACTATAATTTGATGAAATACGCAAAGGAGTTAAAAATTCCTCATTTTCGGGGGGTATTTATGAGGAATGATTTACCAAAAAGAGGACCTCGAAAGAATGAATCAGCAATTATTAACCTTGATGATAAAAATGGCCCTGAAACGCATTGGGTTGCATATAAAAAGATTAAAAATAAGGCACAGTACTTTGCAAGTTTTGGCAATCTTCAACCACTATACGAACTCGTAACTTATTTGGGTGATTATACTTTAATAATGTATAATCATAAAAATTATCAAGACTATAATACTGTTAATTGTGGTCATTTGTGTCTTAAATTTTTATCTCAAAAAACTTTAGTAAGTTAAAAAGTATATAAATGAAGGAAAAGTAATGTGAACAATCAGTTTTTAAAAAGACATCATCATGGATGAATCGTTCACACTGACCATTTCTGGTAATTCCTCTGTATTAGAGGCTGAATATTTTCCTCCCATAGAATTGTTACAAATAAAAATTACATTCTTGGGCTTGTTGAACTTTTAACATTTAATTCCATTCCTAATGTTGATGAAGGAAAAAATAAATTTCATGTTAGAAATAAAATAATTACTATCCCTCCTGGAAGTTATGAAATTAAAGACATTGAAAAATATACTCAAAATCCCATTACTGATGGACCTGAAGTTATAAATATAAAACCAAATAATAACACGTTACGCAGTGAAATTAAAAGCAGCATGAAAATAAATTTTAAACCAAAAGATTCAATAACTTATATTTCTCAAACACCTAGTCAGATAATTTACGCTGAGAATGCAGGTTATATTGACTTTCAAGATATCAGTAGAGTGACAAATGATGATGGATATTTTGATGTTAATATACCATTGAGTATGATTCTTGGATTTGCTGAAGACTATCGAAAAATAGTTGTAAATACAAAACATGAAATTATTTTGACAATATCTCGGACAGATCTTAATGCTATAGTTAATATTCAGTGTCTGGAGCGTGAAGAATTTAGAATTTCGATTAATAAAATTGAATGAATGATACCATACTTATTTGTGGGTGACCGTCAGAAAATTGAATTATTAAGATTTATTGAACATTTATAAGTATGAGTTTTAGATCGTGGGAAATGTATGAATATCTAATTATACCTGCGACTCAGAAACATGTTTGGACTGTAAAAACTTCTACACAAGTTGAAAAACCTCGATATGTTATCTTAGGTTTTCAAACCAATCGAATAGATAATCACACGAGATATGCCAACTTTTTTGACAACTGTAATCTCATAAATGTAAAATTATTCCTAAACTCACAATACTATCCCTATGGAAATTTAAATTTAGATTTTAATCATCACCAATTTTCTATTCTGTATGACATGTATTGTAACTTTCATGCATCATACTATGGAAAAGATTCTGAACCTCTACTTACCAAAAGTTTATTTAAAGATTATGCACCATTGGCTGTCATAGATTGCTCAAAACAAAACGAATTTCTCAAGCAAGCTTGTATTGAAGTACGTTTGGAATTTAAATCGAGTGCTAATTTCCTATCTAATACAGCTGCATATTGCTTGATTATTCATGATCGAGTTATACAATATAAATCAATCAGTGGTGTTGTTAAAAAAGTAACATAAGTAGTGGGGGTGAATCTCAAGTATAAAAAGGAGGAATATGAACTGAAATTCTTAGTTGCTGCAACCATGGACTTCATTGTGGACATCCAAGGCTTCAAAAGGCCCTACAATGACTTCATCTTCAAGGAGCTGGCCATTCTACCAATTGAGGAAGATGCTCAACCAATGGTGTTCCTGTTCGAGCCACCCTGCAGTTGGAGTTTTCTACCTGGGAGATACAAGAGTGAAAATCTATGGTTGATGCACAACTACCATAGGCTGAAATGGACCTCTGGTGTTGTGCCGTATGATCAATTACAATCACTTCTGCAGGATTTGTTAGCTGGTGGTCGCAAAATTTATGTAAAGGGCATCGAGAAAAAAAAGTGGCTTGAAAAATTTGTAATTAATGTACGAAACGTTGAAGATTTTAATTGACGTTCACTTAAAAAACTTAAATTAGAAGCTTCATTATATGTTTGTACCTATCATACATTGTGTAATAAATGGGGTGCAGTAAACAAAGCATCAATGTTAAGAAACTGGCTTACAAAATCGAAAAATGAGTGTGATGTAAGAAATGTTGATCAGGGTGTAGATGAAGTTGAAAATCATAATGAATATTTTACTGTAAATTCTACGGAATCGCTTAAAAAATTTTATGAAACATCTTAACTTTTTTATAAATAAACATTTTAAAGTTAAACTAAATTGTTAATTGATTTTATCCTATCCTATTAGTTTAAGATTATTTTAATGATTATAAAATAAAAACAAGAATGGTAATGCGCATGTGTGTGATAAAGTAAGAAGTATATAAATTTAGAAAGCTTAAATTGATTTGCTCATTATTTATCAGTAAGCTTAAGGAAGAACAATGGAATCATCAAATAAGCAGAAACCTGTGCCAGCTCCAAGGCAAACAAATCCAGTGCCGGCACCTAGGACAACAAAGCCAGAGCCAGCACCAAGGGAACCAAAGCCAGCACCAAGAAAATTTTAAAGTGTAAATTAAAATTTTAAAAATCTACATTACCAACTTATGGTAAAGTAGAAATTTATATTTTTAACTGTGGACAACGAAGAGTAATGCTGACTGGAGGTATACGACGGTGGCGCCATTTCACAACCGACATACCAACCAAAGGTAATACCGACTGGAGATATACGACGGAGGCGCCATTGCAAATGTTCAACTATACATATTAATATATGTGAGCATTTAGAGTGGGGATTGAGATTAGCACGAGGAAGGGGATGATTTTCGAGTATAAAATTGGTGAAGCCAGAGGTGAATTTGCCATTCAACCTGCTCTGAGCTGGACGACAAGCATCTCCAAGGACAACTCTCTGAGAAGCAACATGGACTTTTCAAATATCAATGCTGTTGGACGGATGGAGAAATTCTTGCCCACGAATCCGCTGTCCGAGCTAACTGTGGGAGGACAATTCACTATCAAGAAGCTTAAAAAGTTTCAGTCAAAGTATGGTGATAGAGTCGTTGCTGAAATGAACAAAACTTTCAACGTCTTTCTGCCTAGCCGATTTTACAAACATTTTGAACTTGAGCCTGACACCTGGACATCAATGATGGAAGCAGCATCCAATAATACGCTACAAATGATCTATCTTGGAGGACCGTATAATAATATGGAATTTAAAGAAAATGCTAAAATATGAATGTTATTTGTATGTATAAGAAACTTTTGTTATAATAATAAAAAAAATTATAAATTTAAATATGAGTTTTAATTGTTTACCTAATTTAATCATGTCAGATTTTCAAAATTCAAAATGGCGGATTCAATATGGCGGTAGAAATTTATAAATATTAATTATTTTTTATAAAACTTGGTATCTAGGGGTTTTTAAGGTCGCTGAGTACGAATCTGAAGTCAGAGTTTTAAAATTGAAAATGGCAGATTCAATATTGCGTTTCAAATTTATAAAAGTTATTCGAATTCACTTGAAACTTGTTACTTGAAGGTTTTTGGAGTTGCTGATTACAAATTTTATGTCGGGTTTTAAAAATTCAAAATGGCGGACTCAATATGGTGGTCGAAATTTATAAATGTTATTAATTTTTTATAAAACTTCGTATCTCTGGGTTTTTGGGGTCGCTGAGTACGCATCTGAAGGTAGATTTTTAAAATTCAAAATAGATCTAATAATGTAGAAGATTAGAAAAATATATATAAAAAATAAAAATTTCCACATATGTGTTTTTTGTATATTGGACACTTTTTTAATGACAAAACAGGCTTTGTAGTAAGTAAGAATATTTTTATTAGATAACAGTAATAAGCTCAAGGAAGATAAATTTAAAGATGTAAAGTGATTGTTTAAAACTGCTGATGTGCAAAGTAAAAAAGTCTACAATTGTCATTTGTTTTATGTACTATTATCTGTAACTATGCAACTGAAAACGAACATATAAACAACTGTCATTTGTTTTAACTTTGTCCAATATACAAAAAACACATATGTGGAAATTTTTATTTTTTAAATATTGTTTTCTTCCACATTATTAGATCTATTTTGAATTTTGAAAATCTAACTTCAGATGCGTACTCAGCGACCCCAAAAACCCAGAGATACGAAGTTTTATAAGAAATTAATAACATTTATAAATTTCGACCACCATATTGGATCCGCCATTTTGAATTTTGAAAACCCGACATAAAATTTGTAATCAGCAACTCCAAAAACCTTTAAGTAACAAGTTTCAAGTGAATTCGAAGAACTTTTATAAATTTGAAACGTAATATTGAATCTGTTATTTTCAATTTTAAAACTCTGACTTCAGATTCGTACTCAGTGACCTTAAAAACCCCTAGATACCAAGTTGTATAAAAAATAATTATTATTTATAAATTTCGACCGCCATATTGGATCCGTCATTTTGAATTTTGAAAATCTGACATCAGATTCGTAATCAGCGACCCGGAAAACCCCGAGATACCAGGTTTCATAAAAAATTATTTATTTGTACAAGATTTCCTATCACCTTTCATTTAAGGGTTGTTTTTACCCCTAAAAGCAAAAAATGACTTGATCTAGCAAAACGGCCAGACACGGGTATCTTTTTTTTGGTCCTAGTTTCTGAAAATCATTGATTTTTTCGTGTGTGAAAAATCGTGTCGGACGGTGTAATAATTATACTAGTAATAATAAGAATAAAGATATTAACTAAAATCTCAAAAAGAAACAACTGAAATATGTATATATATATATATATATATATGAATATCACCATAAATGTTATAAAAAAGAATAATAAAAAAAAATGAATAAAAAATACGATATTTTTAACATTTATTTAAATTTTGTGAGGGAATCATACCTGAATTTCTGCAGATTTTTGTAAATATTTAAAATTTGGTTGTCTAATTGTGCATTTATTTCTGGTTCTGTTTGTGGCGGTGGTGTTTGTCGTGGTGGTGTATGCCGTAATGGGCTTATTGGAGGTGCAGGTTGTGAAAGGTGTAATGGTACAACAAAATTTTGTACTTCCTCTTTAGTAGGTGTTGGTGGTGTAAATCGTAAATAGAGTTTTGTTTTCTGTAATGCTTTTTTTGTTGGTACTTGTTTCTTTAATTTTTTCTGATTTATTGTTGGTTTTGGTGTTTTAGGCTGTTTAAATTGTGTTAATGTTCGTATACTTGTAGTGCTTGCAGTTTTTGGTATTTGTTTTTTACTTAATTTTTGTTGTGTTGGCGTTTGTTTTCTTTGTGTTTCTGTTTGTTTTACTAACCTTGATATTTGTGTAATTGTCTTTGGTGGAATTGGAGTTTGTCTGTTTGTAATTGTCTTTGGTTTTGATTGTGTTGCAGTTTGTGTTTTTAATATTTTTTGTTACTAAAAAAATTTAAAAATTATTACTAAAAAATTTTAATTTTTTTTTAAATTCTAATATTTTTTTTAATTGTGTCAGGAAATATTTACATCGTCAGTCTGTATTGCCGAGTTTCGAATCCAGACAACATTTTCAAAACTGGGACCCAGGATACCACCACCGACATCCTCATTGTCATCATCTACATAATCATAATCCTCAAGGGTGTAGTAACCTGGACTCCAAATATCTCTCTCCTGCATATCATTTTCAGAAGAGGATAGAATGATTGTATCGGCTTGGCCATCTTCGGAGGATAAGATTATGGTGTCTGCTTGGCTGCTTTCTCCATTGTCGCTCTGCTATTCTTAATACCTTGAGCCACTTATATATACACATATCCCCTCCACTTACAAAACCCCCTTACCCTTTCAGAGTACAAAACGACAGTAGCTCCAACTACACGTGTAGTCTTTAAATCTGCTTAACATAACCTACCTGCTGATAATATAGAAATCTACATTACCGACTGATAATAATACCGACCGACAGTGGCGCCATCTAGTGGTAGCCGGCGGAACTAGTATCTACATTACCGACTGCGGGTTAATACCGACCGGCGGTAAGCGACTGTGGCGCCATCTAGCGGCAGCCCGCGGAACTAATTCCTGAGAGTGACATAGTTATACTACTGGGATGGGACAACCTTCAATCTCTTTTACCATTGTATTTTCAAAACCTGATTAAAGACATACAAATACATAAAATTATTTTAAAAGTAGAATCTGTTCGGAAAGCTTTAAATTCAACTATTAATAAAATAATACACGTCTTAAAATTCTAGAACAACGCCTGCGCAGTAAGTTTATATTTTTCGGATATAGCGCTCTATGTATTTTGAAAAAAATAGTATATATTAATTATTTATTTAAAACTCATAATTACTCTTACGTCTTCCGGAAAGATTAATTAAAAAATTGCAAAACTAATTAGTCGAAATATAATGATTTATTTTATTAATTATTACATTAATATTAGTTATTTAACAAAATTGGTAATTTTTTTAAATAAAATATTCAAAAATGTCTTTTACGATTTTGACCAATCAGGCGTCTTTATAAAATGATAAAAAATACATTTCAACATTTAATATAAAACTTATATAACTTTTCACATTGTTAAAAAACATCAAAGAATTGCCATTTTCAGTATTTAAAAAATGACTTCAAATTCATAATTAGCGATTTAAAAAACCCCGAATACTCATTTTTATAAAAATCCATTAATTTTTTAAAAATTATCAACCATATTGGGTCCGCCATTTTGAATTTTTAAAAATTGTCTTTAAATTCGTAATCAACGACCTAAAAAACTCTAAGAACCATTTTCATAAAAATCGATTAATTTTTTAGAAATAAATTGCCAAATTCGATCCGCCATTTTGAATTTTTAAAAATTAATTTCAAATACGTAATCATTGCTCCAAAAAACGTATATTTATCAAGTTTTGTATAAATCGGAGAATGTTTTAAGGTTTTCGGAACGTTTTCAGACTTCTGCCCCATTGTGTACCGCGGCGATGTGTGAGTCGATCGCCTCGCCGCGCGCGCATACATAACATCTTTGACATTTAAAATCTCGAAAACAAAAAAAATCAGCATTCTGAAAATTTGTATACAAATTGCAAAAAAATCTCAGCTTTCGTTTGTAATTATTTTTTTTAAAAAAAGGTCCGAATTAGTGAAAATAGCAAATTTATGTTTAATTTATAATTATATATATCTCTACTGCAAGCGATCTAGAAAAATCCCCTACAACCCAATTTTGGATTCATTTTCATTGCATTCCTTTTTTGTTAAAGACCACCGGATTGAATTAATGAAATTGAAAAACATAAAGATACATAAAAACATAAAATTCTATAAATTTTTTCATAACAATTGTTTTTCCATGAACCAGCAATAAATAAAAAACCTCAGTGAAATGAACAAATAAATACCATCAGACGGAATTATTTCGTTAAACGCTGTTAAATTTGATCATCGATTTATTTGATTCAAATTATCTTTAAACTAAAATAATTTCACTCCTTTTATTAATAAATTTAATTTCTGTACTTGGTAATAAAATTATCAAACTTTATTTCAAAGTTATTTGAAGCCGATAAATTGGTGAGTGAATTTAACCGCAATGATCAAAGTAATTCTGT
The DNA here is from genome assembly GCF_019393585.1 of Leptopilina boulardi. Lineage (NCBI taxonomy): Eukaryota > Metazoa > Arthropoda > Insecta > Hymenoptera > Figitidae > Leptopilina > Leptopilina boulardi. Next base: position 45,754 of record NW_026137966.1, read on the forward strand.
TTTAAGGTATATTTGAACAATATTTAATATATAGAGTAGAGTTGGGCTTGGTGTCGAGTTTGACATATGGAAGTCTGTAGCAGTCGCAAAAATGAATCAATTTTAATGAACATTCTCTTATTTGAAAGCTTGATTCTTCAGCTTTAACTCTGCTGAGCATCATTTTTACGTATCTAATATGTGGATTAAATTGTAGACGTCGAAATCAAAGTTGTCAAAACCGTGATTTTCAAAAAAGGTGGGGCGAGTTGTCGAGTTCGTTTTTTCTGTAATAAAACTGCATAAATGCATATAATGCTATTTTTATTTATTAAAAAAGTTTAAATTAGTAATAATTAAATTATATGTAAATAATAACACTTAAAATGAAATTAAAATAAAACTTATTTTAATTTTTTCGTATAAACAGCAGCGACTGTTTCTTGAGTCACTTGTTCATTCGGCCTTACTTTTTCTCGTATATTTTCGCACCATGGAGCTAAGAATGCATCATAAAAATAAATTTTACAATATTCTTAACTCTTCAACACGCCCCATTGTAAAGTCGCCACTTCGCCCCACCGCCAAACTTGTAAAAAACGTAAATATTTGCATGATAGCTTAAAAAATTGAAAATTCAAACGATATTCGTTTTTAGCGATAAAGTCCACGTCGGAATATACTTACCTGGTTTATTTGTTGCAATTTAATGGTTTCTTACACTGAAAAAAGAATATAGAATGTGCTTTAGAATACGGCAATTTTTATCGTATAATTAAAGTAACTATTGAAAAAAATACACATGTAGATTTGGCCACATTAATTACACGTGTAATACGTACTATAAATTTGAAAGTCATTTTGCAATAAATTACACGTTTATTTAAACGTGTAATTCATACTTTGAAACTTTTTTGAAATTTCAAGAATTGTTACACGTGGAACTACACGTGTAATCGATACTTTGTTATTTCTCGAATATTTTATGCACTTTTACACGTGGAATTACACCTGTATTTGATACTTTGATATTTCTTGAAAATTTTATGAATTGTAACACGTGTATTTTATACTTTAATATATCACGTATATTTTAAAACCTTTTACACGTGTAATTCATACTTTAAAAATTTTTTAAAAATTTAAGAATTGTTGCACGTGGAACTACACGTGTAATAGATACTTTGATATTTTTCGAACATTTTACTATTACTTCCTCATGGAGGAAGCATTGTAATACTGAAATTTTTCGAATTTTGTTTTTATAAGGATCTTTACGTTTTTCAACCTCAGGAATACAAAAATCACATTTTTAAAAAATGTCGTTCCGTGTGTGGGTGTGTATAAACACTACATTTTCTTGAATATCTCGAATCCTATAAGAGCTAAAAGAATAAATTTTTTTAAATTGTAGATCTCATTGTCGGACAAATAATAAGAGTAATTTGAGCAATATCAATAAAGATTAACTATTATTTTTTTGCATTTTGAAATTTTTAAAAAACCGTTTTTTGCCCATTACTTTAAAAAAATGTTAATACATAACATAATGTTTATTAATGTTTATTTGCAAAATGACGCGATTTTTTAATGATTTTTTAATAAAATTACTAATATTTCGAAAAGAAAATAATTTTTCTGACAGCTATCAAGTATATAAATCGTGCACTCGATTGTTAAACTTTAAACGAAAAATATTCCCCCTCTTCTCCCGACTTTTATTTTTTAAAATGGCGTCGAAAATTTCAAAAAATTGCAACAAATTATTTAAATGTGCCAAACTTTTTAAAGTGTGTCCAAATTAGCTGAAAATGCTTTCTCGGGGGTTGTCGGGGTCGCTGGTTACGAATTTAATGTCAGAATTTGAAAAATCAAAATGGCGGATTTAAAGTGGCAACCGAAAAAATTTTAAAGTCGACCTATTTAGCTAAAAAATTTTACACTAGGGTTTTCGAGATCGCTGATTACGAATCTGATGTTTGAACTATCTTTAGCCACCTAGTCCTAATTGGTGTTGCCCGATTCTTACCACGAAAAAGTAGATAGTTTTTGCGGATAATTCAAAAATTTTTTTGTTTTTTTTTTAAATATATATTTTTTGGTTTTTTGAAATATTTTTTAGATGTTTTAGTTTCTATTCAATATCTGATTTTATTATTTTATTTACTTTCATATATAATGCTTTTTTTATTAATAAAAAACACAGCATTATTGTTGTTTTTTAAATATTATGCTTTAAAAGGGTTTAAAGTGTTATAGAAAAAATTTCGCATACTAATAGAATTTTTATTGAATAAGCTATGGGAACTGAAATCATGATATCACAAAACAATATGGCCGTCGACAACTGGGTCAGGTTGTGGCAAATACATGTGAATTCACAGCTTTAAAAAGTTGTTTGAAGACGGAAAAAGTAAATGATTAGCATATGTGAAATATGTCATTTCAGTAATTTTACACCTTCGTGTAGAAATTTTACCGAAAGATAAAAGGTTTTAAGCGCGAAACATGTCATATATTGTGGAAAGTAATCAACCTGATATTTCTTGGTTGATCCAAATAATGTAAATATAATCGCTTTTTGTTTAGAATCTTTGGGAGTTTTAGAAAACCCACATTAAATAACATGTGAAATTAACGATGGCCATATTATAAATATTTTTTTTCATTTAATTTTTTTTTCGACAATATAAATCAATTAATATTCTAATTTATAGATTATGTGTACTTATTTTTCATTACTATATCAATTCGGGCTGAAAACTAATGAATTATTTTAATATTTGTTGTTTATGCATGATATATTTAAAATTATTGTTTTAAAAGTTCAATTTTCTGAATATTTATATGAGAATAATTTTTTAATTTGATATAGAATTAAAGCAGAAAATCTAAGTTCTCTATTTGACACAAGCTTTGTATAATCAAAAGCAAAACAATATCGCTTGCTTATTAGAAATTGTGAAACTCGACGTTAGCAAGTGTAAACAAACGTGAAATTTTGAATCTATCCGCTCCCCTCACCGTAAATGAGAATATGGGCTGACTCGAGCCTTAGCAACCGTCGCTAGGCAAGAAATCGTATGATGTAGGTATGACAGAGTTAGTCAGTTATGCGTAAGCAATTAGATAGTGTAGTTCTGTACACACGTGCACATTTTTATATATTCAAATAAATAATTGTTATTATGGTTCTTATTTATGGTAGTCAAAATAAATTTTAAATTATGGTTAGGAGAACCATATTATTATAAACATTTATTTCAAATAATCTCCACATTGGTGACCCCGACTACCAAAAACAACATGTTGTGCAAATCAAGTGAAATAATTTCCATCGTTTTTGCATTTATTTTGCAACTTTAACAAATGGACTACCAGTGATTTTCGCACGTGATTTCGTCGATATTTAGCCGGATGTGATATATTATCAGCCGGGAACATTAATTGAAAAATGGCATTACATTTTAAAAAGTAATATTAATCAATCTAAAACACTGTTGTCTTTGCATATTATTTGCCAGTGAATTGAGTGATTTATGAATTTTTGAAAACAAATTTCAATATTGTTTATGTGAAAAACCGCCTTTTCCTGATGACGGATGTGACGTCAGTCTCGTTTTCCCGCCCAAGATTCTTGGCAAGGATGAATTTCCATCGTCTTTTGCTGTCATAGCAACTTTAAATGCTGTCAATTTTTTTTACGGATGTTTCTGGCAATACCAACGATTTTATTGTCATTTTTGGGATATTTTACTATTTGGAGAAATGTTTGGACGCCAAAATTTTCTTCGAAGGAAGCCATTTTTTCACCAGTGACGTATAGCTTTTCCTGTGGATTCTCTGCGCTTGGTCTCAAGTGCGCAGAATTTCCCATCCTGTCGTCGCTGCCTGCCTACGTCATGCTACGTCATGATTTTGCTTAGTATGATAGAACCATTCGCGGAACGACGAACACATCTAACATGTGATCGTGATGTCAACAGCTGTACAGTCCAGCGAATTCAATTCAACGAAATTTGCAGCTCATTTTTAAATTTCTCGATTCTTTCCTCGATTCGCTTATAAAAAATTTTTAATTAAAAATTGTTATTTTTCTTTTTTTAATTATTCAAATAGTTTTTTTAAAATCTTATTTTAAAGAATAATTTTTTTCTTATTCAATTTTGAAATTAAAGTTTACTCTAATAATTTATTATTACGAGTATTTTTTTTTAAATGATTTAAGATGATTGTACGTCATATCAAATTTATTTTATTCTTTATAATGTTCGAACTCTTCTTGTTTCACTGTTATATTTTATTGTGTTTATTTCAACAAATTTATGTTGTCTTTTGCTTAATTTTTTAAATTTGGCGTTTCCGCGCGTTTTTTTTGTGTGTGGATGCATGTATCAATTAGAATTTTGAATTTTTTTTCACATGTACAATAGGAATCATTTTTTATTTCTTAACGTTGATTCAATTAAGTAAATGTAGCTGTAGATTCTGACAAGAATATTTTTATTTTGTCTCTTTTGTTAATTTGTATCGTCTTGATATTTTAACATTGACATTTTATTATTGAAAATAATTTTTTACGTTGCTGTTGCGTTCAAACGTACTATTTTTTTGACATTTATTTGTTTCGCGATTTTTTCCTTTTTAGAGATGTGGACCCGAATAATTATTTATTTAAAAAAATTTTCTTTTTGTTCGCTTTATAAATTTTATAAATTTTAAAGTTTACATCAAATATTTAAATTAAAATTTTTTTTATTTTTGTTTACCTTTTACGGTTGTTCCTTGATTTTTTCTTTTTTGTCAGCTATGGAGGAACTTGAAGAAAAAGTTCGCATTCTCACGGAACAGGTTAAAACTACAAATCCTGCAGGACAAGCTGCTATTGATCATCAAAATACATATGATCATCCTAATATCGACGATATTAAACGTCGCATTCGGATTCCTCGATTTTACCAGAAAAATCTTGCGCCGATATCGTTATCGCAGAATTAGATTCTGATGTTGCGCTTAGCATTTCTGATTTGTTATTGCTAAATGAGATTTAAAGACGACATTTATCAGCGAATTAAGGACACACTGATTTCGACTTTTTCAGCTTCATTTGAAGCACAAATTCGACAACTTTTAAAGGGCAAAATTTTGAATTCTGGCAAACCGTCACACATTTTGGCGCGCATTCGCAATTTGAGCAACGGCAAATGTTCTGATGATGTTTTGAGGACTATATTTCTTGATCAGTTGCCTGCTCAAAATTAAGTAATATTTGCTTCTCTGACATTTAATTCACCTAATGAATTTGCTACTACTGCTAACAAAATTTCAGATGCAACCTCGCCTATTAGTAATTGTGTCGCTGCTGTTTTTCCTTCAAACAAAGCCATTAGTAGTTTGGAGGCAAATTAGATTTAATTACATCCGAATTAGCTTCTGTGAAGACTATAGTCGATCGTGTACAAAATGAGAATCGTCGTCGTTCAAGGTCGCGACCTCGTGATTCCCGCGATCGTTCGCGCAACAATTCATGCAACCAAAGCAAATCGAGTTTGTGTTGGTATCACAAGAAATTGGCTAAATCGGCAACGAAATGTATTCAACCCTGTTCATGGAAGGGCACTGACAAAAGATAGGAAAACTAAATGAGCCCTTTCGAATCGAGACCGTCGAATCTGGCAGTAAATCAAAGCATCTCCACGTCAGGGATCGTAAGTCTGGGTTAATATTTTTAATTGACACTGGAGCCGATGTATCTCTTCTTCCAGAATCACTTTCTCAAAATAGCGAGCCTTCCGCTTTTACACTTTATGCGGCTAACAATTCTCGATTTGCTACCTTCGGTACAAAACATATGTCTCTGATTCTTGGACTTAAGCATGATACTCATGTGCACGATTTCTCGTCAAATCTTTCCGGAAAAACGATCTTTACAAACTTCCATCAGGCTTATAACCAAATCCCTGTTGCTGTCGAGGACATCCCGAAAGCTGCAGTAATAACTCTTTTTGGGTTATTTGAATTTCCGGTGATGACCTTCGGATTGCGTAACGCTATCCAAACGTTCCAGCGTGACATCTCTAAAGCGCTCGGAGATTTGGATTATGTTTTTGCATATGTAGATGATATTCTCATTTTTTCTTCATCTGTTGCTGAACATAAGGAACATCTTCGTGAAGTTTTCAAGCGTCTGAAAAAGCTCGTTTGTGCCTAAATTTAGACAAATGTGTCTTCGAGGTTCCGGAACATGAATTTTTGGGTCATTTGGTGAATGGTCCAAATTGTACAATTTTCGCGTCCTGATACAATCGTCGAATTACGTCGATTCTTGGGCCACGCAAATTTTTATCGTCGTAACATAAAGCACGCTGCTTAACTTCAAGCTCCACTCAATGATTTTCTTCGCGATTCTCGTAAAAATAATAAGTTCCCTGTTCCCTGGGAACCTGCTTCCGAGGCAGCTTTCGAACGGATCAAGCAGGAAATAGCTAATGTTGCATTGCTTTTTCATCCTTCTTGTGACGCCGAGATGCGCATAATAACCGATGCTTCAGACACCGGTATTAGCGCGGCTCTTGAGCAAAAATTCGGAAGCGAGTGGTAGCCTCTTGCCTTCTTTTCTCGGAAGCTCAGTCCTTCCCAGCGTAACTGCAGCACATATGATCGTGAGTTAACGGCTATTTTTGAATCCATTAAATATTTTAAACATTTTTTAATTCCTGGAAATTTCAAGATCGTAACTGATCATAAACTGTTTATGCCTTTAAACAACGCTGTGACTCCTTGTCAGCAGCGCCAGTTATCTTTCATTTCTCAATGTACCACAATAATTGAGCACATTTCTGGCTCAGAGAATGTGGTTGCTGATGCACTATTTTCCAACTTTATAATTTTTAATGCAAATGTTTCTCAACAGCTTTTAATAATTTTAATTATTTAATATTCATTATTAACGAATTAAGTGTCTTAAAATCATAAACCAAACTTTTTGTTCGAGATTGGTATCAATGCTTTGATGACGTCACTGCGATTGCCAACCAACGCGTCAGTCAAGCAACGCAAACATTTAGGAACATATTGGAGAGAGGCCTTAATCAGGGAAACGATTTTATTTATTGTGATTTGTCTGGCCAAGTTTTATGCCCTTTTGTCCCCGTATCTTTGCGCGATCGTGTTTTTTAACTTCTTCACACGCCGGCTCATCCAGGCGCTAAAATAACTGATCGTGTGATTCGCAAGCGATACGTGTGGTCTAACATGCACAAAGACATTTTCAATTGGTGTAAAAACTGTCTGGATTGTCAACGATCTAAAACATCTTGACACGTCACTCTCGTGCCATTGCAATTCGTTGCCTCTGAGTCGCGTTTTCGTCATGTACATATTGACCTCGTTGGTCATCTTCCAGTCGATTCTGGTTTTAAGTACTGCCTTACTATGATCGACCGATTTTCCCTTTGGACCGAGGCAGTCCCCCGCCAAAACATTAAGATGACTACAGTCATTCGTGACTTCATGAATAATTGGATCTCGCGTTTCGGATTACCTGAAACTATTACTTCTGACCAGGGGTGCGTTCACGTAACTCTCACCCTCACTCAAAAATTTTTCTCTCTCACTGTCACCCTCACTCTCACTCAAAAATTTTTTTCTGTCACTCTCACATTAAAATTTGTCTCTCTCACTTTCACTCAAAAATTGTTCCCTTTCACTTACAATTTTCAGCTTAACTAAAAAATTACCTTTCATTTCAATTCAGAAAAATTTCACTCGGACTCCCACTCATAATTTCATTTTCAGTTTCACTTTCAAACAAAAATTTTCACCTTTACTCCAACATTCACTATAATTTTTTCTCTCACTTTCAATTACACTTTGAAAAAATTTTCAATTTCATGAAATTTGTTTTGTTTTCACACTCACTTTATCACTTACACTTTCAATTTTATTAAAAAAAAATTTTTTCTCACTTAATCTTACACTCTTACTTTACCTTTTAGTAAAGTTTTAACACTCTCTGATACTCTCTTTCAATTTTTCTATTTAATCTAAAAATACATACATTTTTTTGTCTTCGTATAATGTAACAGTATATACTTATATAAACAATTGAATTTAACGTTATTAAAAAATAACAATTTTTAGTTTAAATAAAATTGAATTGATTCGCAGTTATGTGACGAATTATTAATTTTAATATTAATCGTAATTAATAATAATATTAATTTTAATAATACAATAAAAAATTAAATAAAAAAATACTTAAATAATAATAAATACAATTTGACCCCAGGACTTCAAAAATGATATTTTTATAAACGTCCGCGCGCGCGTGTGTGTGTTAACATTACATTTTCATAAATATCTCAAAACCCTTAAGAGCTATCGGGCTGAATTTTTTTAAAATTGAAGATCTCATTGGCGGACAAATAATGAGATTTGACCTAATTTTAACTTCTTTCCATAAAATATAACAAAGTTATTGATGTTTCAAAAATAAGAAATTTGAAAAAACATGACTTTTTTGACTTTTTTATTCATAAATCTTCATATCACTTCTAATTTATTATTACTGGCTTGTAGAGCATTTAAAAGTGCATCGATTGATTATATATTTGAAAATTCGATAAGATATAAAATTCAGAATTTATTGCCTTATTCCAAATTAAATATTCTGAAAAAGTTAAAATAGAAATTACGTAATCTCTAGGAGGAAGCAATGTGTTCATAATGAACACAAAGAGTTACTCAATCCAAATTTATACAACAGTACAACTTAGCAGCGGTTTTTTGTTATATATTCGATGTATTATTACAATTCTTGCAACAGTCTATAGAAACTTTAAAAAATCATATTTAATATAAACTGAATAAGCACCACTTAGTTCTCCAGATCGGGATCCGTGGTTTCACCGAAAGCTCATATTATATTTAAATATACGCCCAATATTTTGATTATGGCCGATCACGTCGCTTCAACTAAGTAGGTTATGTTTGTCTCATGATGCATATTATATGCCGTATATGTATTTTATAATTTAGTGAGAGTAAAATTTGAGTAAAAGTAAGGGTAAGAGTTAAAATCTTTTAAAGTGAGAGTGAAATTTTTTTTAAAGAACGTGAAGTGAGAGAGAAAATTTATTCAGTGAATGTGAAAGTTAGAGTGAAAAATTTTTGAATGCGAGTGAGAATGATAGTGAAAAATTCTGAGTGAGAGTGAGAGAAAAAAATTTTTGAGTGAAAGAGAATAATAGTGAAAAATTTTTGAGTGAGAGTGAGTGCGAGAGAGAAAATTTTTTGAATGAGACTGAGAATGATAATGAAAAATTTTTGAGTGAGAGTGAGTGCAAGAGAAAAAAATTTTTGAATGATAGTGAAAAATTTATGAGTGAGAGTGAGAGAGAAAAATTTTTGAGCGAGAGTGAAATTGACAGAGAAAAATTTCTGAGTCAGAGTGTGAGAGAAAAACTTTTGAGTGGAAGTGGGAAGTGAAGAATTTTTGAATGAGAGTAAGAATGATAGTGAAAAATTTTTGAGTAAGAGTGAGAGAGAAAAATTTTTGAGCGATAGTGAGAGTAAGATTGAGAGTTAAAAATTTTTGAGTGAGAGTGAGAGAAAAATTTTAAAGTGAGAGTGAGAATGAGACAGGAAAATTTTTGAGTGAGAGTGAGAGAGAAAAATTTTTAATTCAGAGTTAAATTGACAGAGAAAAATTTGCCAGCAGGCGTCCAAAAGTGGCCAAAAGGCAAGGCTGGAATTGATACATGACAATTATATAACCATTTTCAGAGATAGTTTTTCTACCAATATCCAAAATATTTTGACGAATAACACCGTCCGACACGATTTTTCACACACGAAAAAATCAATGATTTTCAGAATCTAGGACCAAAAAAAAGATACCCGTGTCTGGCCGTTTTGCTAGATCAGGTCATTTTTTGCTTTTAGGGGTAAAAACAACCCTTAAATGAAAGGTTATAGGAAATCTTGTATAAATTAATAATTTTTTATGAAACGTGCTATCTCAGGGTTTTCCGGGTCGCTGATTACGAATCTGATGTCAGATTTTCAAAATTCAAAATGGCGGATCCAATATGGCGGTTGAAATTTATAAATAATAATTATTTTTTATAAAACTTGGTATCTAGGGGTTTTTAAGGTCGCTGAGTACGAATCTGAAGTCAGATTTTTAAAATTGAAAATGGCAGATTCAATAAGGCGTTTCAAATTTATAAAAGTTCGTCTAATTCGCTTGAAACTTGTTACTTGATGGTTTTTGGAGTTGCTGATTACAAATTTTATGTCGGGTTTTCAAAATTCAAAATGGTGAATCCAATATGGTGGTCGAAATTTATAAATGTTATTAATTTTTTATAAAACTTCGTATCTCTGGGTTTTTGGGGTCGCTGAGTACGCATCTGATTTTTAAAATTCATAATTAACTATAATAATTTCAGTTTTCATTCATTCATTCCGTCTGTCCACACCTGAATTTAGCCGTTTTTGCGTTTCTTTTTTTCTAAAAGTTTTGACAATTCTCGATTTCGAAACATTTTATGGTTAACGCGTGGGATTTGTATTCAATGTGATGATCTTGATTATTATTAAATAAGTAATAGTGATAGTTTGAAAAAACTATATTGTTCATCGACTGCATTTTAGTTTCCTTCTTGATATTTATAAAAAGGTAAGTTTTGTATTATATAATATAATTATATAAAATTATTATACGTAATTTATAAATTATCATATTATTATTTTTTATATTTTGATGTAATAATAATAATAATAATAATAATAATAATAATTTATATTTATACAAATATTAATATTTTAATTTTTTTATTATTTACATATTATTATTTTATAAATAAATTATTATTTATCAATTTATATTATTATTAAATTATTATTAGTATTATTATTAATTAATTAATAATTTTTTTATTATTATTATTGTCATCTGTAAACTTTTTAATTAAAAAAAGAAATTTTTTTTCATATGATAATTTTTTTTATTTTAAAATGGAACATTTTTTTTATATGAAAATGAATTGTTTGTTTTTAATAATTTTTCAATTAGCTTCCAATTTTCCATTTAAGTTGAAAATTCAAATAACAAAAAACTTTTTTGTTTTATATTTTAAAAAGTCTTTAAATATTTTTTAATTTATTAATTGTAATAAATACTTTTTTAATATATAATTTTAGTTAATTCAATTAATTGCGTTTTTGGTTGATTAATTATTATTTTTATTAATTATAAATTATTTAATTTTTGATCATTTAATTTTTTTGAAAAAATATTTTTTGCAATAACAGATTTATAAAATACTAGCGATATATTCCTCGCTCGCTAACGCTCGCTCGGTTGAAGTTTTACTTTTTTCCTTTACGTATTGTTGTTTATTCATATGTATATTTATTTTTTGTTTTAAATTATTATTTCATTATAAATTATAATAATTCAATTTTTTTAATTTTCAAATTACTTTTTAAAAAAAATTTAATTTAATGTAATAAAACAAATTTTATATGTCTGTTGACTTAAATTCTGATTTTATTCTACAATATTGATTGTAAATTGTTTCTCTTTTTTTCAATTGCTACTAAATGCTATGTAAGGAAAACTGGTAAGGGCCTTACCACTTTTCCTAACGAATACCCTACTTTTTAATATTATATAGTATTCAAATTTGTAAATCTAAAAATATATTTTTAATTCAATATAATTAATTAGTACTATTAATTGATTATTTAATTAAATATATAATCGAACTGATCTTCGTATTTATCAAAGCCAAAACGCATGTTAAATCGTTTTAGCTATTTCCGTAATGAATGATTTAAAAATCTAAAAGGGTTATATCTTCGGAAGTGTGCATTGATTGAGTGCATTTGTGTAAAATTGGGAGTGACATGAGATGCTTTATTCTTTGTTTTTTAGAAAAATTGTCAACCATTTATAATTTAAAATTCAAATTTTATAAATATTTTTAAAAAAATTTTATGGTGTTGCTGTTAATGAAAAATTATAATACAATGTAATGAATATAAACATGAAACATCAATTCGAAAAACAAGATTTATTGATTCATTATATCGAAAAAAATAAACATATATCAAATTTTAAATTATTATTGTTAAATAATAATTAAATTCTTAAACCATAAGAAGTCTTATTTGTGTCAAAGTCATTTGCGACGCCATAATTACAGTCATGCATGAAATTATTAACATTTTTTCATTTTCCATTTCCATTTTTTAATATTATATAATAAAGGAACCCAAGCAGCACGGTGTATCCCCTCAACATCCCTTGAATATCACCGTGGAATATTCCAATGATTTTCTAAGAAAACCAAAAAATATATATATATCCAAGCAATATTGAGGGAATATTCCAGTGATATGGATGAAATATTCCACGGTTATATTAAATTAAATTTTTTTTAATCTTCCTGATTATTTAAATAACAATTTATAACACAATTCCATGATTTCAACACATTAATAAAGTGGTTCATTTAATGAAAATATTTAGCTTCTTCATCTTGATTAACAGAACTTATACTATTAGTTTTAAAATATTAAAAATTTTCATTTTTTGTGAAAAATAATGCCAGCAATTATATTCTGACAAAAATCAATTAAAATGTTTATATAGGAAAAAGTTATTTAAAAAATTCAATTAAAAAATAAGGAGAAATGTAAAAGATATCGAAAAATGAAAAAAAAATTAAGAATGAAGAAATAAAATTACAAAATATTGAAAAATGTAAAGAATATCGAGAAAATTGTAGAAAAAAAAATTAGAAGCCAATAATAATATTAATTTAAAATGTTTGAAGTTAGCAAATAATATAGTAATTTGGATGTTTTTTGTTAATTTTGTCCAGCAAAGCATTTTCTTTCAGAAATGCCAGAGGATAAAAAGTTTAGTACATGTTGTCATAAAGGCAAAGTTTTGTTAACTGAATATCCATTACCCCCGGTAGAATTAAAGGAAATTGTTTGTGGTCAAACTGCAATTAGTAATCATTATAAAAAATGTATAAGAAGCTCCAACAATACAATAGCGTTTGCAAGATTTGGTGCAACATATGCTTCTCTACAAAATAAAGGTCCTCAAGTCTTTAAAATGTGTGGTCAAATTTACCATAACACATATTCATTACATCCCAAAGAAAATGAATTCAGAAAGTATGGTCAACTGTATATAATTGACAATGAATTAGCTACACAAAGTCGTAAAGATATTAATAATAACTGCAGAAATGATATTTTATCTAATTTAGATAAGTTGATCAGAAAAATTAACCCTTATGCTAAAGCGTACAAAATGATGTACGAAGTAGAAAAAGAAGGACAAGAATTTGTTACTAATAATAATAATCTACCTCGAGAAATTAAAATGATTATGAAAAGAGATATTAATTTAGATAAAAACCGATATAACTCTCCTGTTACATATGAAGTTGCTGTTGTATTTGTTGATGAAAATGATGAACCTCCAATAAAACGCGATTTTTGTGTATATTCTAAATTTGATAAACCAATTAGCATCCCTGCAATAAGTAGATATGTAGATCCAATGACATATCCTTTAATATATCCTGCAGGAGGTAGTGGTTGGATGCCGAAATTATTATCAAAAGATCAAAGAAACAATATAACAGCTTTACAGTTTTACTCATTTAAAATTAGTGTTAGAGATGAGTTTAGTCCATTTCTTAATTTAGGTAAATTAAGCCAACAATTTATTGTCGATGCTTTTGTAAAAATTGAAGGTGCAAGATTATATTTTATAAAGAAACAACAACATATCTTGAGAACTGAATTATACTCTGGATTAATGGATTATTTACATAAGAGAAAAGAAGAGAAGAAAATTGTTCAAATTCGTAAAATGTTTATATTGCCATCTAGTTTTGTTGGAAGCTCTAGAGCATTACAACAAACTTTTAGTGATGAAATTTGTTTAGTTCAAAAATATGGTAAACCTGATTTGTTTATAACTATGACATGTAATCCTAAATGGAAAGAAATTACTGATAATATTAAAAAAATGAAGATGTAATAAATAGGCCAGATATAGTTGCAAGAGTATTTAAACAGAAAGTAAAAGAATAGCTTCATAAAATTACTGTGAAAGAAATATTTGGTACTTGTATTGCTTACACATATGTAATAGAATTTCAGAAGAGAGGATTACCGCATATTTACTTATTACTATATTTACATATAGATGACAAAATAAGAACAATATACGATGTCGACAACTTTATTTCAGCAGAAATACCTGGTGAAATAACTAATCCACGTTTATTTAATTTAGTAAAGCAATTTATGATTCATGGACCATGTGGAAAACAGAACTTAACTTCTCCTTGTTTCAACATAAATACAAACTAGTGCACTAAAAATTATTCTAAACAATTTAATGATAATACAGAATTTAATAATAAAAGGCTGCGCTAGAAATTATCGGCTGCGCCTTTCAAAAGTTAAAAAAATACAAAGCTACGCTGAACAAGAGCGGCTGCACCTTTTAAAAATTTTAATAAAAAATAAATGGTTGCGCTCAGAAACATCGGCTGCGCTTTACAAACAAATATACATATAAAATGGCTGCGCTGGAAAATCGCAGCTGCGCCTAAAATCAATGTCGTAAAAAACACTTAAATATTAATTTTTCTAGGCAGGTTACTTTTAGTTAATTAATTACTTTTCATAATACCATTATGTAAATTTTTTATACTAATAAAAAAACAGTTTCTAAATGAAATTAATAATTAGTACTTTTACTTCATTAATTAGTGTTCATACATTTATAGTTTTTTTTTAATAATAAAACCACAATATTTAAATGAATTTCATAAATAGTATTTATTTTCTACATTTTCAATCCGAAGACAAAAAAGACAGAAAATGATGTAATATTAAATACAAGTTTCATAATAGAAATTTTTGCAAAATTCATGCAAATAACTTAAAAATTTTAATTTAAATTTTTTTCAAATTTTAAAGGAAAACTGTAAATAACTTCAAAAAGAAAAAGAAAAATTTGTTTTTGGTGTCGGTCGGTGTCGGTCGTTTTAGAACTTAATATAATAAGAAGGATATGAGGGAAATTGAATATCGCCATAACTTTGTGAAAAAAAATTTTTTTTAGCTGAGATTTAAAATAGTGACGTATTTTATGTGTTATTATCGTAAAAAAATAAAAAATTGAAAAAAATTTTTTTGCAAAAAATTGCGCAAAAAAAAATTTGGCATTTTTTTTTGAATAGACATGTATGTAAGGCATGTGATTTCAAATTTTGAAGGAAAACTGTAAATAACTTCAAAAAGAAAACGAAAAATTTGTTTTTGGTGTCGGTCGGTGTCGGTCGTTTTAGAACTTAATATAATAAGAAGGATATGAGAGAAATTGAATATCGCCATAACTTTGTGAAAAAAATTTTTTTTTGCTGAGATTTAAGATAGTGACGTATTTTATGTGTTATTATCGTAAAAAAATAAAAAATTGCAAAAAATTGCAAAAAATTTTTTTTGCAAAAAATTGCGCAAAAAAAAATTTGGCATTTTTTTTTGAATAGACATGTATGTAAGGCATGTGATTTCAAATTTTGAAGGAAAACTGTAAATAACTTCAAAAAGAAAACGAAAAATTTGTTTTTGGTGTCGGTCGGTGTCGGTCGTTTTAGAACTTAATATAATAAGAAGGATATGAGGGAAATTGAATATCGCCATAACTTTGTGAAAAAAAATTTTTTTTAGCTGAGATTTAAAATAGTGACGTATTTTATGTGTTATTATCGTAAAAAAATAAAAAATTGCAAAAAATTTTTTTTGCAAAAAATTGCGCAAAAAAAAATTTGGCATTTTTTTTTTAATAAACTTGTATGTAAGGCATGTGATTTCAAATTTTGAAGGAAAACTGTAAATAACTTCAAAAAAAAAATGAAAAATTTGTTTTTGGTGTCGGTCGGTGTCGGTCGTTTTAGAACTTAATATAATAAGAAGGATATGAGGGAAATTGAATATCGCCATAACTTTGTGAAAAAAAATTTTTTTTAGCTGAGATTTAAGATAGTGACGTATTTTATGTTTTATTATCGTAAAAAAATAAAAAATTGCAAAAAATTGCAAAAAATCGCGCAAAAAAAATTTGGCATTTTTTTTTGAATAGACATGTATGTAAGGCATGTGATTTCAAATTTTGAAGGAAAACTGTAAATAACTTCAAAAAGAAAACGAAAAATTTGTTTTTGGTGTCGGTCGGTGTCGGTCGTTTTAGAACTTAATATAATAAGAAGGATATGAGGGAAATTGAATATCGCCATAACTTTGTGAAAAAAATTTTTTTTTAGCTGAGATTTAAAATAGTGACGTATTTTATGTTTTATTATCGTAAAAAAATAAAAAATTGCAAAAAATTGCAAAAAATCGCGCAAAAAAAATTTGGCATTTTTTTTTGAATAGACATGTATGTAATGCATGTGATTTCAAATTTTGAAGGAAAACTGTAAATAACTTCAAAAAGAAAACGAAAAATTTGTTTTTGGTGTCGGTCGTTTTAGAACTTAATATAATAAGAAGGATATGAGGGAAATTGAATATCGCTATAACTTTGTGAAAAAATTTTTTTTTTAGCTGAGATTTAAAATTGTGACGTATTTTATGTTTTATTATCGTAAAAAAATAGAAAATTGCAAAAAATTGCAAAAAATTTTTTTTGCAAAAAATCGCGCAAAAAAAATTTGGCATTTTTTTTTGAATAGACATGTATGTAAGGCATGTGATTTCAAATTTTGAAGGAAAACTGTAAATAACTTCAAAAAGAAAACGAAAAATTTGTTTTTGGTGTCGGTCGGTGACGGTCGTTTTAGAACTTAATATAATAAGAAGGATATGAGGGAAATTGAATATCGCCATAACTTTGTGAAAAAAATTTTTTTTTAGCTGAGATTTAAAATAGTGACGTATTTTATGTTTTATTATCGTAAAAAAATAAAAAATTGCAAAAAATTGCAAAAAATCGCGCAAAAAAAATTTGGCATTTTTTTTTGAATAGACATGTATGTAAGGCATGTGATTTCAAATTTTGAAGGAAAACTGTAAATAACTTCAAAAAGAAAACGAAAAATTTGTTTTTGGTGTCAGTCGGTGTCGGTCGTTTTAGAACTTAATATAATAAGAAGGATATGAGGGAAATTGAATATCGCCATAACTTTGTGAAAAAAATTTTTTTTTAGCTGAGATTTAAAATAGTGACGTATTTTATGTTTTATTATCGTAAAAAAATAAAAAATTGCAAAAAATTGCAAAAAATCGCGCAAAAAAAATTTGGCATTTTTTTTTGAATAGACATGTATGTAAGGCATGTGATTTCAAATTTTGAAGGAAAACTGTAAATAACTTCAAAAAGAAAACGAAAAATTTGTTTTTGGTGTCGGTCGGTGTCGGTCGTTTTAGAACTTAATATAATAAGAAGGATATGAGGGAAATTGAATATCGCCATAACTTTGTGAAAAAAAATTTTTTTTAGCTGAGATTTAAGATAGTGACGTATTTTATGTGTTATTATCGTAAAAAAATAAAAAATTGCAAAAAATTTTTTTTGCAAAAAATTGCACAAAAAAAAATTTGGCATTTTTTTTTGAATAGACATGTATGTAAGGCATGTGATTTCAAATTTTGAAGGAAAACTGTAAATAACTTCAAAAAGAAAACGAAAAATTTGTTTTTGGTGTCGGTCGGTGTCGGTCGTTTTAGAACTTAATATAATAAGAAGGATATGAGGAAAATTGAATATCGCCATAACTTTGTGAAAAAAAATTTTTTTTGCTGAGATTTAAGATAGTGACGTATTTTATGTGTTATTATCGTAAAAAAATAAAAAATTGCAAAAAATTGCAAAAAATTTTTTTTGCAAAAAATTGCGCAAAAAAAAATTTGGCATTTTTTTTTGAATAGACATGTATGTAAGGCATGTGATTTCAAATTTTGAAGGAAAACTGTAAATAACTTCAAAAAGAAAACGAAAAATTTGTTTTTGGTGTCGGTCGGTGTCGGTCGTTTTAGAACTTAATATAATAAGAAGGATATGAGGGAAATTGAATATCGCCATAACTTTGTAAAAAAAATTTTTTTTAGCTGAGATTTAAAATAGTGACGTATTTTATGTGTTATTATCGTAAAAAAATAAAAAATTGCAAAAAATTTTTTTTGCAAAAAATTGCGCAAAAAAAAATTTGGCATTTTTTTTTTAATAAACTTGTATGTAAGGCATGTGATTTCAAATTTTGAAGGAAAACTGTAAATAACTTCAAAAAAAAAATGAAAAATTTGTTTTTGGTGTCGGTCGGTGTCGGTCGTTTTAGAACTTAATATAATAAGAAGGATATGAGGGAAATTGAATATCGCCATAACTTTGTGAAAAAAAATTTTTTTTAGCTGAGATTTAAGATAGTGACGTATTTTATGTTTTATTATCGTAAAAAAATAAAAAATTGCAAAAAATTGCAAAAAATCGCGCAAAAAAAATTTGGCATTTTTTTTTGAATAGACATGTATGTAAGGCATGTGATTTCAAATTTTGAAGGAAAACTGTAAATAACTTCAAAAAGAAAACGAAAAATTTGTTTTTGGTGTCGGTCGGTGTCGGTCGTTTTAGAACTTAATATAATAAGAAGGATATGAGGGAAATTGAATATCGCCATAACTTTGTGAAAAAAATTTTTTTTTAGCTGAGATTTAAAATAGTGACGTATTTTATGTTTTATTATCGTAAAAAAATAAAAAATTGCAAAAAATTGCAAAAAATCGCGCAAAAAAAATTTGGCATTTTTTTTTGAATAGACATGTATGTAAGGCATGTGATTTCAAATTTTGAAGGAAAACTGTAAATAACTTCAAAAAGAAAACGAAAAATTTGTTTTTGGTGTCGGTCGGTGTCGGTCGTTTTAGAACTTAATATAATAAGAAGGATATGAGGGAAATTGAATATCGCCATAACTTTGTGAAAAAAATTTTTTTTTAGCTGAGATTTAAAATAGTGACGTATTTTATGTTTTATTATCGTAAAAAAATAAAAAATTGCAAAAAATTGCAAAAAATCGCGCAAAAAAAATTTGGCATTTTTTTTTGAATAGACATGTATGTAAGGCATGTGATTTCAAATTTTGAAGGAAAACTGTAAATAACTTCAAAAAGAAAACGAAAAATTTGTTTTTGGTGTCGGTCGTTTTAGAACTTAATATAATAAGAAGGATATGAGGGAAATTGAATATCGCTATAACTTTGTGAAAAAATTTTTTTTTTAGCTGAGATTTAAAATTGTGACGTATTTTATGTTTTATTATCGTAAAAAAATAGAAAATTGCAAAAAATTGCAAAAAATTTTTTTTGCAAAAAATCGCGCAAAAAAAATTTGGCATTTTTTTTTGAATAGACATGTATGTAAGGCATGTGATTTCAAATTTTGAAGGAAAACTGTAAATAACTTCAAAAAGAAAACGAAAAATTTGTTTTTGGTGTCGGTCGGTGACGGTCGTTTTAGAACTTAATATAATAAGAAGGATATGAGGGAAATTGAATATCGCCATAACTTTGTGAAAAAAATTTTTTTTTAGCTGAGATTTAAAATAGTGACGTATTTTATGTTTTATTATCGTAAAAAAATAAAAAATTGCAAAAAATTGCAAAAAATCGCGCAAAAAAAATTTGGCATTTTTTTTTGAATAGACATGTATGTAAGGCATGTGATTTCAAATTTTGAAGGAAAACTGTAAATAACTTCAAAAAGAAAACGAAAAATTTGTTTTTGGTGTCGGTCGGTGTCGGTCGTTTTAGAACTTAATATAATAAGAAGGATATGAGGGAAATTGAATATCGCCATAACTTTGTGAAAAAAAATTTTTTTTAGCTGAGATTTAAGATAGTGACGTATTTTATGTGTTATTATCGTAAAAAAATAAAAAATTGCAAAAAATTTTTTTTGCAAAAAATTGCGCAAAAAAAAATTTGGCATTTTTTTTTTAATAAACTTGTATGTAAGGCATGTGATTTCAAATTTTGAAGGAAAACTGTAAATAACTTCAAAAAGAAAACGAAAAATTTGTTTTTGGTGTCGGTCGGTGTCGGTCGTTTTAGAACTTAATATAATAAGAAGGATATGAGGGAAATTGAATATCGCCATAACTTTGTGAAAAAAATTTTTTTTTAGCTGAGATTTAAAATAGTGACGTATTTTATGTTTTATTATCGTAAAAAAATAAAAAATTGCAAAAAATTGCAAAAAATCGCGCAAAAAAAATTTGGCATTTTTTTTTGAATAGACATGTATGTAAGGCATGTGATTTCAAATTTTGAAGGAAAACTGTAAATAACTTCAAAAAGAAAACGAAAAATTTGTTTTTGGTGTCAGTCGGTGTCGGTCGTTTTAGAACTTAATATAATAAGAAGGATATGAGGGAAATTGAATATCGCCATAACTTTGTGAAAAAAATTTTTTTTTAGCTGAGATTTAAAATAGTGACGTATTTTATGTTTTATTATCGTAAAAAAATAAAAAATTGCAAAAAATTGCAAAAAATCGCGCAAAAAAAATTTGGCATTTTTTTTTGAATAGACATGTATGTAAGGCATGTGATTTCAAATTTTGAAGGAAAACTGTAAATAACTTCAAAAAGAAAACGAAAAATTTGTTTTTGGTGTCGGTCGGTGTCGGTCGTTTTAGAACTTAATATAATAAGAAGGATATGAGGGAAATTGAATATCGCCATAACTTTGTGAAAAAAAATTTTTTTTAGCTGAGATTTAAGATAGTGACGTATTTTATGTGTTATTATCGTAAAAAAATAAAAAATTGCAAAAAATTTTTTTTGCAAAAAATTGCACAAAAAAAAATTTGGCATTTTTTTTTGAATAGACATGTATGTAAGGCATGTGATTTCAAATTTTGAAGGAAAACTGTAAATAACTTCAAAAAGAAAACGAAAAATTTGTTTTTGGTGTCGGTCGGTGTCGGTCGTTTTAGAACTTAATATAATAAGAAGGATATGAGGAAAATTGAATATCGCCATAACTTTGTGAAAAAAAATTTTTTTTGCTGAGATTTAAGATAGTGACGTATTTTATGTGTTATTATCGTAAAAAAATAAAAAATTGCAAAAAATTGCAAAAAATTTTTTTTGCAAAAAATTGCGCAAAAAAAAATTTGGCATTTTTTTTTGAATAGACATGTATGTAAGGCATGTGATTTCAAATTTTGAAGGAAAACTGTAAATAACTTCAAAAAGAAAACGAAAAATTTGTTTTTGGTGTCGGTCGGTGTCGGTCGTTTTAGAACTTAATATAATAAGAAGGATATGAGGGAAATTGAATATCGCCATAACTTTGTAAAAAAAATTTTTTTTAGCTGAGATTTAAAATAGTGACGTATTTTATGTGTTATTATCGTAAAAAAATAAAAAATTGCAAAAAATTTTTTTTGCAAAAAATTGCGCAAAAAAAAATTTGGCATTTTTTTTTTAATAAACTTGTATGTAAGGCATGTGATTTCAAATTTTGAAGGAAAACTGTAAATAACTTCAAAAAAAAAATGAAAAATTTGTTTTTGGTGTCGGTCGGTGTCGGTCGTTTTAGAACTTAATATAATAAGAAGGATATGAGGGAAATTGAATATCGCCATAACTTTGTGAAAAAAAATTTTTTTTAGCTGAGATTTAAGATAGTGACGTATTTTATGTTTTATTATCGTAAAAAAATAAAAAATTGCAAAAAATTGCAAAAAATCGCGCAAAAAAAATTTGGCATTTTTTTTTGAATAGACATGTATGTAAGGCATGTGATTTCAAATTTTGAAGGAAAACTGTAAATAACTTCAAAAAGAAAACGAAAAATTTGTTTTTGGTGTCGGTCGGTGTCGGTCGTTTTAGAACTTAATATAATAAGAAGGATATGAGGGAAATTGAATATCGCCATAACTTTGTGAAAAAAATTTTTTTTTAGCTGAGATTTAAAATAGTGACGTATTTTATGTTTTATTATCGTAAAAAAATAAAAAATTGCAAAAAATTGCAAAAAATCGCGCAAAAAAAATTTGGCATTTTTTTTTGAATAGACATGTATGTAAGGCATGTGATTTCAAATTTTGAAGGAAAACTGTAAATAACTTCAAAAAGAAAACGAAAAATTTGTTTTTGGTGTCGGTCGTTTTAGAACTTAATATAATAAGAAGGATATGAGGGAAATTGAATATCGCTATAACTTTGTGAAAAAATTTTTTTTTTAGCTGAGATTTAAAATAGTGACGTATTTTATGTTTAATTATCGTAAAAAAATAGAAAATTGCAAAAAATTGCAAAAAATTTTTTTTGCAAAAAATCGCGCAAAAAAAATTTGGCATTTTTTTTTGAATAGACATGTATGTAAGGCATGTGATTTCAAATTTTGAAGGAAAACTGTAAATAACTTCAAAAAGAAAACGAAAAATTTGTTTTTGGTGTCGGTCGTTTTAGAACTTAATATAATAAGAAGGATATGAGGGAAATTGAATATCGCCATAACTTAGTGAAAAAAATTTTTTTTTAGCAGAGATTTAAAATAGTGACGTATTTTATGTTTTATTATCGTAAAAAAATAAAAAATTGCAAAAAATTGCAAAAAATCGCGCAAAAAAAATTTGGCATTTTTTTTTGAATAGACATGTATGTAAGGCATGTGATTTCAAATTTTGAAGGAAAACTGTAAATAACTTCAAAAAGAAAACGAAAAATTTGTTTTTGGTGTCGGTCGGTGTCGGTCGTTTTAGAACTTAATATAATAAGAAGGATATGAGGGAAATTGAATATCGCCATAACTTTGTGAAAAAAAATTTTTTTTAGCTGAGATTTAAGATAGTGACGTATTTTATGTGTTATTATCGTAAAAAAATAAAAAATTGCAAAAAATTTTTTTTGCAAAAAATTGCACAAAAAAAAATTTGGCATTTTTTTTTGAATAGACATGTATGTAAGGCATGTGATTTCAAATTTTGAAGGAAAACTGTAAATAACTTCAAAAAGAAAACGAAAAATTTGTTTTTTGTGTCGGTCGGTGTCGGTCGTTTTAGAACTTAATATAATAAGAAGGATATGAGGAAAATTGAATATCGCCATAACTTTGTGAAAAAAAAATTTTTTTAGCTGAGATTTAAAATAGTGACGTATTTTATGTTTTATTATCGTAAAAAAATAAAAAATTGCAAAAAATTGCAAAAAATTGCGCAAAAAAAAATTTGGCATTTTTTTTTTAATAAACTTGTATGTAAGGCATGTGATTTCAAATTTTGAAGGAAAACTGTAAATAACTTCAAAAAAAAAATGAAAAATTTGTTTTTGGTGTCGGTCGGTGTCGGTCGTTTTAGAACTTAATATAATAAGAAGGATATGAGGGAAATTGAATATCGCCATAACTTTGTGAAAAAAAATTTTTTTTAGCTGAGATTTAAGATAGTGACGTATTTTATGTTTTATTATCGTAAAAAAATAAAAAATTGCAAAAAATTGCAAAAAATCGCGCAAAAAAAATTTGGCATTTTTTTTTGAATAGACATGTATGTAAGGCATGTGATTTCAAATTTTGAAGGAAAACTGTAAATAACTTCAAAAAGAAAACGAAAAATTTGTTTTTGGTGTCGGTCGGTGTCGGTCGTTTTAGAACTTAATATAATAAGAAGGATATGAGGGAAATTGAATATCGCCATAACTTTGTGAAAAAAATTTTTTTTTAGCTGAGATTTAAAATAGTGACGTATTTTATGTTTTATTATCGTAAAAAAATAAAAAATTGCAAAAAATTGCAAAAAATCGCGCAAAAAAAATTTGGCATTTTTTTTTGAATAGACATGTATGTAAGGCATGTGATTTCAAATTTTGAAGGAAAACTGTAAATAACTTCAAAAAGAAAACGAAAAATTTGTTTTTGGTGTCGGTCGTTTTAGAACTTAATATAATAAGAAGGATATGAGGGAAATTGAATATCGCCATAACTTTGTGAAAAAATTTTTTTTTTAGCTGAGATTTAAAATAGTGACGTATTTTATGTTTTATTATCGTAAAAAAATAGAAAATTGCAAAAAATTGCAAAAAATTTTTTTTGCAAAAAATCGCGCAAAAAAAATTTGGCATTTTTTTTTGAATAGACATGTATGTAAGGCATGTGATTTCAAATTTTGAAGGAAAACTGTAAATAACTTCAAAAAGAAAACGAAAAATTTGTTTTTGGTGTTGGTCGGTGTCGGTCGTTTTAGAACTTAATATAATAAGAAGGATATGAGAGAAATTGAATATCGCCATAACTTTGTGAAAAAAAATTTTTTTTGCTGAGATTTAAGATAGTGACGTATTTTATGTGTTATTATCGTAAAAAAATAAAAAATTGCAAAAAATTGCAAAAAATTTTTTTTGCAAAAAATTGCGCAAAAAAAAATTTGGCATTTTTTTTTGAATAGACATGTATGTAAGGCATGTGATTTCAAATTTTGAAGGAAAACTGTAAATAACTTCAAAAAGAAAACGAAAAATTTGTTTTTGGTGTCGGTCGGTGTCGGTCGTTTTAGAACTTAATATAATAAGAAGGATATGAGGGAAATTGAATATCGCCATAACTTTGTGAAAAAAAATTTTTTTTAGCTGAGATTTAAAATAGTGACGTATTTTATGTGTTATTATCGTAAAAAAATAAAAAATTGCAAAAAATTTTTTTTGCAAAAAATTGCGCAAAAAAAAATTTGGCATTTTTTTTTTAATAAACTTGTATGTAAGGCATGTGATTTCAAATTTTGAAGGAAAACTGTAAATAACTTCAAAAAAAAAATGAAAAATTTGTTTTTGGTGTCGGTCGGTGTCGGTCGTTTTAGAACTTAATATAATAAGAAGGATATGAGGGAAATTGAATATCGCCATAACTTTGTGAAAAAAAATTTTTTTTAGCTGAGATTTAAGATAGTGACGTATTTTATGTTTTATTATCGTAAAAAAATAAAAAATTGCAAAAAATTGCAAAAAATCGCGCAAAAAAAATTTGGCATTTTTTTTTGAATAGACATGTATGTAAGGCATGTGATTTCAAATTTTGAAGGAAAACTGTAAATAACTTCAAAAAGAAAACGAAAAATTTGTTTTTGGTGTCGGTCGGTGTCGGTCGTTTTAGAACTTAATATAATAAGAAGGATATGAGGGAAATTGAATATCGCCATAACTTTGTGAAAAAAATTTTTTTTTAGCTGAGATTTAAAATAGTGACGTATTTTATGTTTTATTATCGTAAAAAAATAAAAAATTGCAAAAAATTGCAAAAAATCGCGCAAAAAAAATTTGGCATTTTTTTTTGAATAGACATGTATGTAAGGCATGTGATTTCAAATTTTGAAGGAAAACTGTAAATAACTTCAAAAAGAAAACGAAAAATTTGTTTTTGGTGTCGGTCGTTTTAGAACTTAATATAATAAGAAGGATATGAGGGAAATTGAATATCGCCATAACTTTGTGAAAAAATTTTTTTTTTAGCTGAGATTTAAAATAGTGACGTATTTTATGTTTTATTATCGTAAAAAAATAGAAAATTGCAAAAAATTGCAAAAAATTTTTTTTGCAAAAAATCGCGCAAAAAAAATTTGGCATTTTTTTTTGAATAGACATGTATGTAAGGCATGTGATTTCAAATTTTGAAGGAAAACTGTAAATAACTTCAAAAAGAAAACGAAAAATTTGTTTTTGGTGTCGGTCGGTGTCGGTCGTTTTAGAACTTAATATAATAAGAAAGATATGAGAGAAATTGAATATCGCCATAACTTTGTGAAAAAAAATTTTTTTTGCTGAGATTTAAGATAGTGACGTATTTTATGTGTTATTATCGTAAAAAAATAAAAAATTGCAAAAAATTGAAAAAATTTTTTTTGCAAAAAATTGCGCAAAAAAAAATTTGGCATTTTTTTTTGAATAGACATGTATGTAAGGCATGTGATTTCAAATTTTGAAGGAAAACTGTAAATAACTTCAAAAAGAAAACGAAAAATTTGTTTTTGGTGTCGGTCGGTGTCGGTCGTTTTAGAACTTAATATAATAAGAAGGATATGAGGGAAATTGAATATCGCCATAACTTTGTGAAAAAAAATTTTTTTTAGCTGAGATTTAAAATAGTGACGTATTTTATGTGTTATTATCGTAAAAAAATAAAAAATTGCAAAAAATTTTTTTTGCAAAAAATTGCGCAAAAAAAAATTTGGCATTTTTTTTTTAATAAACTTGTATGTAAGGCATGTGATTTCAAATTTTGAAGGAAAACTGTAAATAACTTCAAAAAAAAAATGAAAAATTTGTTTTTGGTGTCGGTCGGTGTCGGTCGTTTTAGAACTTAATATAATAAGAAGGATATGAGGGAAATTGAATATCGCCATAACTTTGTGAAAAAAAATTTTTTTTAGCTGAGATTTAAGATAGTGACGTATTTTATGTTTTATTATCGTAAAAAAATAAAAAATTGCAAAAAATTGCAAAAAATCGCGCAAAAAAAATTTGGCATTTTTTTTTGAATAGACATGTATGTAAGGCATGTGATTTCAAATTTTGAAGGAAAACTGTAAATAACTTCAAAAAGAAAACGAAAAATTTGTTTTTGGTGTCGGTCGGTGTCGGTCGTTTTAGAACTTAATATAATAAGAAGGATATGAGGGAAATTGAATATCGCCATAACTTTGTGAAAAAAATTTTTTTTTAGCTGAGATTTAAAATAGTGACGTATTTTATGTTTTATTATCGTAAAAAAATAAAAAATTGCAAAAAATTGCAAAAAATCGCGCAAAAAAAATTTGGCATTTTTTTTTGAATAGACATGTATGTAAGGCATGTGATTTCAAATTTTGAAGGAAAACTGTAAATAACTTCAAAAAGAAAACGAAAAATTTGTTTTTGGTGTCGGTCGTTTTAGAACTTAATATAATAAGAAGGATATGAGGGAAATTGAATATCGCTATAACTTTGTGAAAAAATTTTTTTTTTAGCTGAGATTTAAAATAGTGACGTATTTTATGTTTAATTATCGTAAAAAAATAGAAAATTGCAAAAAATTGCAAAAAATTTTTTTTGCAAAAAATCGCGCAAAAAAAATTTGGCATTTTTTTTTGAATAGACATGTATGTAAGGCATGTGATTTCAAATTTTGAAGGAAAACTGTAAATAACTTCAAAAAGAAAACGAAAAATTTGTTTTTGGTGTCGGTCGTTTTAGAACTTAATATAATAAGAAGGATATGAGGGAAATTGAATATCGCCATAACTTTGTGAAAAAAATTTTTTTTTAGCTGAGATTTAAAATAGTGACGTATTTTATGTTTTATTATCGTAAAAAAATAAAAAATTTCAAAAAATTGCAAAAAATCGCGCAAAAATAATTTGGCATTTTTTTTTGAATAGACATGTATGTAAGGCATGTGATTTCAAATTTTGAAGGAAAACTGTAAATAACTTCAAAAAGAAAACGAGAAATTTGTTTGTGGTGTCGGTCGGTGTCGGTCGTTTTAGAACTTAATATAATAAGACGGATATGAGGGAAATTGAATATCGCCATAACTTTGTGAAAAAAATTTTTTTTTAGCTGAGATTTAAAATAGTGACGTATTTTATGTTTTATTATCGTAAAAAAATAAAAAATTGCAAAAAATTGCAAAAAATTTTTTTTAAAAAATCGCGCAAAAAAAATTTGGCATTTTTTTTGAATAGACATGTATGTAAGGCATGTGATTTCAAATTTTGAAGGAAAACTGTAAATAACTTCAAAAAGAAAACTAAAAATTTGTTTTTGGTGTCGGTCGGTGACGGTCGTTTTAGAACTTAATATAATAAGAAGGATATGAGGGAAATTGAATATCGCCATAACTTTGTGAAAAAAATTTTTTTTTAGCTGAGATTTAAAATAGTGACGTATTTTATGTTTTATTATCGTAAAAAAATAAAAAATTGCAAAAAATTGCAAAAAATCGCGCAAAAAAAATTTGGCATTTTTTTTTGAATAGACATGTATGTAAGGCATGTGATTTCAAATTTTGAAGGAAAACTGTAAATAACTTCAAAAAGAAAACGAAAAATTTGTTTTTGGTGTCGGTCGGTGTCGGTCGTTTTAGAACTTAATATAATAAGAAGGATGTTTAAAAATTAATTTTTAAAATCCATATTTTTGTAAAAATATTCAGTAATTTATCTATTAAAAAATTAATTAGTAATTTTTATACAAAATTATAATTATATATATTTTTTATTAACAAATTTTCTTAACAAAAAAATTACTGATAAAAATTAATTTTTTTAATAAAAATATATTGCTGATAAAATTAAATTTTGTAAGAAAAATATATATAAAGGCCTGAGCAGAATAGAAACGTAACCATAATCGCAATAGCAATCGTAAACGGAAGAATGAGTTAGAGAAGGTTAGTCATATATTGTTGTTCTTCTCTTACTAATTCTTCTGTTTGCGATTCCGGTTACGTTTCTATTGTGCTTAGGCCTTAAGGCACTTCAATTTGTGACGTAGCGCGACGTCACTTTTCAAAATGGTTGCTCGTTGGAAGACATGCAATGCATTGAAGTAAATGGAGCGAATCAGTTTTTTTTAAATAACTTTTGAAAAATTAATTTTTGAACCCAAGTGTATTGTAAAATATTTTTTATTTATCGAGATCTATTTTTTAAAATAATAAAATTATATATATATTATAATAAATAATAAATAAAAACAAGGAAGGGGTCCTTAATGTTTATTTCATAAACTATTACAGATATTGTGTTCACAAAAGCGATCCACACACACACATACATCCGGACAATTGATCAGGATCTCATATAACATGTTTCTATATACAGAGGAAAATTTGTTATAACCATTTTTAAAAATTTTATAAACGAAAGGACTACAAAGCTTCCTTTATGAGGAAGCAATAATAAAATTAATTAAAAAATTAATTTTTATTATTTAAAAAAATAGATCTCGATAAATAAAAAATCTTTTACAATTACACTTGGGTTCAAAAATTAATTTTTCAAAAGTTATTTTAAAAAGACTGATTATCTCCATTTACTTCAATGCATTGCATGTTTTCCGACGAGCAACCATTTTGAAAAGTGACGTCACGCTATGTCACACGTTGAACTGCCTTATTATTGATAAAAATTGATTGATAATAACTAATATTTTTAACAAAAATTGTAGATCATTTAATTTTTTTACATATTTTTTTGTCAATATTTTTTTAATTATTCATAAAAATTGATGGATAATAACTAATATTTTTAACAAAAAATGTAGAGGACATTTAATTTCTAAAATTTTTTTTAACAATTTTAAATAAACTTATTCTTAAATATATACAAAAAAATTATAATTAGAACTTTTAAGTAAATATTCATAACTTGAATAATTCAAAAAAATTTAATTTTATTATTTTTAAAGATTTTTAAGTTACCCAAGCACCACGGTATATCCTCTAAATATACCTTGAATAACACTGTGGAATATTTCCATGATCTTTTAGAAAAATAAAAATGTCCGCCTTATGGGAGTATTCCACAGTGACATTCAGGGATATTCCAGTGATATTGAGCAAATATTTCCTGAATGGCATCGAGGAATATTCTTATGTTACGGACATTTTGAGTTTCCTAGAAGAGCATGGGAATATTTTACGGTGGTATTCAGGCGATATTCGGAGGATATACCGTGCTTAGTGTCGTATTGAAGAAAAAAGCGCCCTTTGACTAAATACTCGCTGCGCCCTCTTACCCGATAGGAAAAACGTCAGAAAAATGTGTTGAAATGTTTAAATGCGAAATAATTGTTTTCTTTTGAATACTTTTAAATATCAATGTTAAAAATATAGAAAAATTAAAATGGTTTAAATTGTCCATTTTTAGGAAAAAATTCACCTTTTGTTTTATTTAAATAGAAAACTTGAAATATTCTTTGCATAATGGTTTTTAGGGTCGCTAATTACAAATCTGAATACTGTTTTTAAAAATTTTTAATGACGGATCCAATATGCCAGACAAATTTTTAAAAACTTATCAGATTTGTTTAAAAGCTGTTACATGAGGGTTTTTTGGATCGCTAATTATCAATTTGGAATAAAAAATTTTAAATATTGAACTCAGATTCATAATCAGACACCAAAAAATCCCCAAGTAAAAATTTTCAAGTGAAATTCATGACGTTTAAAAATTTCTTCCGACATAATTGGATTCACCATTTTTAGTATTGAAAAATTGACATCGGATACGTAATTAGCCATCTCAAAATCCCTGAATAACAAGTGTCGAGCAAAGAGTAATTTTGAAATTTTCGATAAAAAAATATTTAAATTAGGTATGCCTATATTTTACTGTTTTATCAATTAAAAAAAAACTTGATTCACCATTTTAAAACTTAAACATTTAGAGCACGGTTTTTAGGGTCTTACACACTTTTCGATACTAATTAGCTTTAAAAATTATTGACTTTAAAAAGAAATTTTCAAAAACACAGATATGCGATTATTAGGTTCCCTGTCGGTCGAAAAAGGACTATTTAATGGCAAATTGATGCATTTTTAGTTGACTCAACTGCCGCCGGTTGACAATCTGGTGCCACTTCCTGGGCGCACAATACACTCATGCGACATCTATGATCCCGCCGCCATGTTCCTTTTTAAATTCCTTCAAAAATGAGATTTGTATAACTGTTATTTTTAATATTTTCGCGAAATATTATCTTTTGAACCGAGGAGAGCGCGCTTCCTTGTACGCTTCTCTCCCATCCCTGAAAATTACAGCCCGATATCTTTTCTCAATTCAGAGAATACTTGGTACTAACAAACCATGTTTTTCCCCTATTGGTCATGTGTGAATTTACCATATGGCTTTAAGAAAAACTTTGTTATACATTTGACGAGGCGCCCCTTTTAAAGAAGCGCCCTTAGGCTACAGCCTAATACAGCTTACTGGTTAATACGGCACTGACCGTGCTGCTTGCTTACTGGATAATCTTAAAGTTTAATATTTATATGTGTAGCAACAAATTTTTGTCGAGGTACGTTTTCGCTTGTAGCTATGAATTTGATGAAGAAAACCATGTTTAACAGAGAAAGGTATGTTAATTTAAGTGATGCAGATTTTAAAATAATAGATACTGAAGGTGAAATGCTAAATGATAATCACATGTTTGAATTTGAAAAACTGTTGCGAAGAGAATCAAATTCACTTTTTAATATGCAAAGTACTTTGTATTTAAATATGCTTGATTACATTATTCCTATCGAAAGAAATC
Organism: Leptopilina boulardi; assembly: GCF_019393585.1. Taxonomy (NCBI): domain Eukaryota; kingdom Metazoa; phylum Arthropoda; class Insecta; order Hymenoptera; family Figitidae; genus Leptopilina; species Leptopilina boulardi. Next base: position 77,073 of record NW_026137966.1, read on the forward strand.
AAAAGCATATTCAAATACTTTTTAGTGGTTCTTGTAATCTTGGTCATTGGATTTGCACTTATTATGATGGATTAAGACTTTATATTTATGATAGTCTTAATAAAGGTTGTTTAAATGAGGATCAAAAAAAATATCTAATTAGATTATATCCTTTCAAACCAGTAGTAGTTTTTTCAGCAGTTCATCAACAACCAAATGGTATTGATTGTGGTATATTTGCAATAGCAATTGCAACATGTTTAAATTTTAATTTGATACCGAATACCCTTGATTTCATTCATAGTGAAATGAGACAGCATTTAGGTTTAATGTTTAAAAATAATCACCTAACTCCTTTTCCGGCAATAAGAACATGTAGCATTAGGAACTCAATTGTTGAGTGTGATTGGCAATGTCTTTTTAAAAATCGAGCTAATGAATTACGGTGTGAAAAATCAAAATCTTCCTATCAGTCTAACGACGTCACTCCAAATAATGTGAACAATATTTCATCAACTGACCATTTAGTGATCAAAAGTGCCCTGTGTAAAGAAAATGAGAAAAAAAATCTTCGTTCTATAAAAGATAAAGAGAGAAAAAGGAAAGCAAGACTTGAAGAATCGAAGGAACAAAAAGAAAACAGACAAGAGAAGGATAAACAGAATAAACGCAAATATCGAGAAACGAAAGTTGAAAATAAAGATGAGGCCAAAGAAAAAGATGTAATACGTAAAAGGAAGAAATTATTGTTAGAAACGGAAGATGAAAAAAAAGAACGTCAAAAAAGAAATCTGTTAAGTCAAAAAAAAAATTATCATTGGAAACAGAAGATAAAAAGAAAGAACGTCAAAAAACAAATTTATTATGTAAAAAAATGAAATTATCATTGGAAACAGAAATTGACAAGAAAGAGCGCCAAGAAAAAAATTTAAGAAGTAAGAACAATAAGAAAAATAGTATTAGATTAGAAACATTAGGAGCTGGAATTGTGTCTTTCGAAAATTTCGATGAAAATCAAGTACCAAAAAATTATTTAGGTTTGATGAATGTTGAGTGTAAGTTTTGCGGTTCGTTAAATTTTATGTGTGAAAAACCGTCAGATGGTAAGTTTAGTAATTGTTGTCATAAGGGGAAAATAAAATTGAATGCCTTAACTCCCTATCCCGATGAATTAATGAAAATTTTATGCGACTCCAGCTCTGAAGGTAAAAATTATAGAGAAAATATTCGAATGTATAACAGTGCATTTGCTTTTGCCAGTATGGGAGCTCAACTGGAAATTCCAAAAGGAAATGGGCCTTATGTTTTTCGCATACATGGACAAGTATATCACAATCCATACGCTTTGCATCCAAATGATGATGAGAGACGTAAATATGGTCAGTTATACATAATTGATTCAAGTGAAGCTGTAGAGGAAAGACTAAACAATAAATTCAATAGTAAATTATTACCGAAATTATTGAATGAAATAGATACATTACTACGAAAAATTAATCCATTTGCTGAAGCATTTAAAAAAATGCGTGACTTTGAGATTAAAGAAGAAAAACTAGCTGAGTCCTTAAAGCAGCCGATGAGAAATATTGAAATGTGGATTAAACGGGACAGATCATTAAATCAGAAAACATTCAATGTTCCGCATTGTAATGAAGTGGCATTAATATTTGTTAGTGAAGATGGTGAACCTCCAATGGAGCGAGATATATGTATACACCCAAAAAATTCAAAAAGCATTCCAATATCCAGTCTTAGTGCAAATGTTGATCCTATGACGTATCCTTTGATATTTCCTCATGGTGATCCTGGATGGACTGTAAACCTCAAGAATACTCAAGGTTCTCGTAATATTACTGCCTTACAGTATTATATGTTTCGCCTTGCATATAGAAAAGGTTTTAATATATTTTTAAGATCAGGAAAATTAACTCAACAATTTATTGTAGATATCTGGTCAAAAGTAGAAGGTGAGCGATTAAAGTATATTCGTTTACAGCAAAAAAAGCTTCGAGCGGAATTGTACTGTGGATTAATGGATTATATAAACAATAAAGCAAAAGAAGAAAACCTTCGACCAGGAAAAATGATTATTTTACCTTCATCATTTACTGGAGGACCACGTTCTTATCAACAATCGTTTATGGATTCTATGCGATTAGTTCAAGAATTCGGAAAGCCAGACTTGTTTATTACTATGACATGTAATCCAAAATGGCGTGAAATTACAGAAAATTTGGTAGGTAATGAAATCGCTTCTGATCGACCTGATCTTGTAGCTAGAGTTTTTCAACAAAAGGTAAAAGATTTAATGATAGAGATAAAAGAAAAAGAAATTTTTGGTCCTGTTATTGCGTTTGTGTATGTAATTGAATTTCAGAAACGTGGATTGCCACATATACATTTGATTATATTTTTAGATAAACGATTTGCAATTCGTGATGCAGAAACTGTAGATAAAATAATATGTGCAGAAATTCCAGATGAAACAAAAAATCCAGAACTTTTTAAAATTGTAAAGCAGTTTCAAGTTCATGGGCCTTGTGGAAAACAAAATATGAATTCTCCTTGCATGGATCCTGAGAAGAAAGTTTGTACAAAACATTATCCAAAGCCATTTTGTTCAGAAACTAATTTTGATTCTAAGAATTATCCGGAATGCAGGCGAAGAAATGATGGAAAGAAAATAATTTTTTATAATAAAGATGGTTCAGTTAAATGCACTGCAGATAATTCGATGATTGTACCATACAATCCATATTTAAGTGTAAAATTTGAATGTCATATTTGTCCAGTACCATGTGGTAGTACAGGTGGGTTTAAATATTTATTTAAATATTGCTTCAAAGGTCACGATTGTGCAATAATATGTTATATGGATAGTAATCAAGAAATGCAATATGATGAAATTCAACATTACTTAAATACACGTTATGTATGTCCTCCAGAAGCTATGCACAGATTATATGAATTTAAAATGCATGAACAATCACATGCAACTAAGAGATTAGCTGTACATTTACCTAATCAACAATCAATATGCTTTAAGGAAGGATTAGAAGAAGACGCATTTAAAAATTTTAAAGATACGACATTAACAGCATGGTTCAAGTTAAACAGAGAAGATGTAGAGGCGCGTAAGTATTTGTATTCAGATATTCCACATGAGTATGTATTTGATGACCCGACGAAAAGTTGGAAGAAAAGATCGAAAATTAATAAACCTATAATTTGTCGTATGTATTTCGTAAGTCCAAAAGATATTGAAAGGTATTTTTTGAGAGTTTTATTACTTTATGTACGTGGTGCAAAATCGTTTGAAGATGTAAGAACATATGAAGGTATTATATATAATACTTTTGCAGAAGCAGCACGTGCAAGAAATTTAATGATAGATGATAATGAATGGGATAATTGTTTAAATGAAGCTGTAAGCATGAAATTTCCTAAAGAACTTTGTCGTCTATTTGCTTACATATGTGTATTTGGAATACCTGTAAATGCAGTTGATTTGTGGAATAATTATAAAGAACACATGATATATGATAATAAATTACCTGCAGAAGTATCAATTCAAAAATCTTTAATTTTAATTAATGAAGTACTTAATTATCACGGTTATGCATTACATCAATTTGGTTTGCCAAATATTGAACAAAAAGTTCTAGAAGATTATAATGCTTTAATAGAGAAAGAAAATAATGCGTTAGCATTACAACTGCTTAAAGAAGAAGCTGAAATTTTGATTAAAAGTTTGACTAATGAACAGCGCAATGTTTTCAATGAGGTTATGATGGCAATACATGATGATAATTATAATAGTAGATATATTTTTCTTGATGGATGTGGTGGTAGTGGTAAAAGTTATTTACATAATACAATTATTACTACTGTTGAAAGTGAAGAATTGGTAGTTTTATCAGTTGCATGGACGGGTATAGCAGCTAATCTTCTAAAAGGTGGACGAACGGCACATTCTCTTTTTAAATTTCCTATCCCTATCAATGAAGATTCAACATGTAATATAAGTGGGATGTCAAAACATGCTGAACTTTTAAGAAGTGCAAAAATTATTATTTGGGATGAAATAACAATGGCACCTAAATACGCCTTACAAGCAATGGAATCTATGTTGAGAGATATTACAAAATGTAATAAACCGTTTGGAGGTAAAGTAATTTTGCTTTCAGGAGATTTCAGACAAACTTTGCCAATTGTTCCACATGGCAGTCGCACTCACATTGTTGAGGTATGTGTGAAAAATAGTATATTATGGCGACACTTTAAAACTAGGTCTTTAAATTCTAACATTAGATTAAATAATAATCAGATAGAGTTTTCAAATTGGTTGTTAAATGTTGGTAACGGTAAATTTCAAACTGCTTTCGAAAGAGAAAATAATGTTTTAGAAATTCCACAGGAATTAGTATCCAAAGGAAATTTAATTGATGAAATATATGGATCATCACTAAGTCCAAATAATAATTCGGTTTACTCTTCTTGCATTCTTTCATTAACTAATTCTGAAGTACTAGATATGAATGAACGCATTTTATCAAAATTAGAAGGAGAAGAAGTAGTATATTACAGTATTGATTCACATGTCGAGGATGATCCAAAAGATATTAATACTATCGTTCCAATTGAATTTTTAAATAGTCTAACACCAGACGGTTTACCAACACACAAATTAACAATGAAGATAGGCTGTATAATTATGTTATTAAGAAATATGAATCTGGTGCAAGGATTATGTAATGGAACGCGATTAATTGTAAAATCTTTACTCAAACACGTAATTTCTGCAGAAATAATTACAGGAAAATTTAAAGGCGAAATTGTTTTTATTCCTCGTATAGATTTATCTCCTCCACAAGATACATATCCTTTTAAGATGGTGAGAAGACAATTTCCAGTTAGACTTGCATATGTAATGACAATAAATAAATCTCAGGGTCAATCATTTGATAGAGTAGGAATATTTTTACCAATTTCAGCATTTGGGCACGGTCAAATTTATGTTGGTTGTTCTCGAGTCAAATCTAAGGAACATCTAAAAATTTATGCCGTAGGTTCAGCAGTTATCAAAAATTCAGAATTTACAGAAAAGTTATATATTAAAAATATTGTTTATCATGAAATACTATAATTCCATACTTATTTATTTTTATATACAAAAATTTATATGTAGATAATATGTTTATTTATTTATTAATAAACGATTTGATAAAAATTTTATTACTGATAATAATAATCAAAATTGGCAATGATAATAATATGGCAATATTAATGGCAATAATAAAAATGGCATATATTTATAAATGATTTGATAATAATTTTATTACTAATAATAATAATCAAAATTGGCAATGAAAATAATAGCATTGATAAAAATGGCAAAAAAATAATAATTATAAAAATGGCAATGGCAATTACAGGGTTGCTACGATTTTTCTTAAACAAAATTCCTAAAATTTTCCAGATTTTCCAGGGCTTAAAATGATATTTTTTCATACTCCATAAAAGTATGGTTTATGTAAAAAATAGTTATTAAATATACAGAATTTATCAAAATACAGTAAAGTTTATCATTATATTAAATATTTTTTACAAATTAATATACTTTTAATATTCTTTTGTTTTATTAACAATGAAAATAAATTAACTAAAATTTAAACTTTTATGACAACAATTATATAAATTCTTAGACAAAAAATTTAATTAACTTTATTTGAAGAATATATTCAATCGTTGTAATAAATTTAGTGTATTAAAAATACTATTGTTCTTTTTTTTAAATATAAAAATAATCGAATTCTTAAAAATGCACATCTTTGCTTATGTTTTTAAATTTTCATCATAAACAATTTGGTCTCTAAAATTATTAGATTATTATTTTAGTTGATAAAGACAAAAAACTGTGAATTTTTTATTTACAAATTTAATTCAACTTTAAAACATAAATTGTCGTATCTTTGACAATTATGAAGAAATTGTTTTAAAGAAACTAAATTTTACATTGTTTTGTAACAGTTTTTAATAGATTTTGATGAATTTTATTTTTTCCGTGTGTTTTATACTTTTTCTCCGACTTAACCTTAATTTTTCCATAACAAATAAAATTTCCTGATTATTTTAGGTTTTCCTGGTTCCCAGAAAGCGTAGCAACTCTGAATTATAATATAAAAAAAATTTTAAAGTTTAAACTATAATTTAATTTCTGTTATATATATAATAATTGAATTTTATGTTTGAGTTTCGTTTTCAAATTAAATTTTATTCTGCTCTCTCAATTGAATTCATTATTTTGAAAAAATAATTTCTTCTTTATGTTCTTTTTACTAATTACATCACCAAAAAATAATAAATACTCTTATTTAAAAATCATAGAGGTGAGTTTAAAACTTTTTTGGGAAAATATTATTGTAAATAATTTATTTTGTTGTAATTATATTACTAATCATATATTATTTTTATAAAAAGTAATTACTGTAAAAGTTATTATTAATTTAATATAAACTGTTTGTGATTAAAAATTAAACAAATTTAATACTCATTTTTCAGAATAAAAATTTAGAAAAATTTTTATATATCACTAAAAATTTTTTTTATAAAATGTGATCAAAACAAAAATATAAATTATTTTCAAAAAAAGTTATTGATAAATTATTTGCTGATTAATATTAATTTTGAAAACATAATGGTAGTAAATTTTATTTTACTTTTATTATAATATTAAATATTAAATTAAATAACAAAAACTTATACTCTCTCTTAATAAAGTAGAAAAATGTCCATAAAATGAACATATAAAGACATAAAGATAAAGAGATTTCAACTCTCAGAAACCTCAACTTCTTGATTTGTTTTTAGATATTTTGTAAAATATATTCTTAATGTAAATATATATTTCTAATTTTGTTAAAAATTATATTACTTTTTTATGTTGATAATAATAATTTATTTCGATTTACAATTTTTTTTATTATTTTATTTATTAAAATGAGAATAAACAATTTTTTTTAAATTAATTTTTAATGTTTTATTTTAGTAATATTTTTAAAAAATTACAATCATCCAAATCTTGTAATATTTTTATTTTCCTTAATTACCAACTGGTAGATTGATGATCCACTGTGATATTGTTGATTTTCAATTTTTACAATTTTAGCGCCTTCAATATTAATATTAATAATTTAAAAAAATTTATATTATTTTTAATAATAATATATAAATAAACAAATTTTATTATTAATGGAAATTTATTTTTACTCTACTATTTTTATAATATATAAAATTTTTAATGTAAAAAATAATGCAGTCATTCATTGATTTTGTTTTATTTATTTAATTATACTAAAAGATTTTATAAAAGGGCGCTTTTTCTAAGCAATCAGAGAGTCATCGAGACGCAAGCGTAGTTGCTTTTACATAACATAGTATTCTTAACCTAACTGAATATTATGATTCATGCCGATAACACATGTGTTGATGCTTCAAGATAATACTAGAAAATTGTGGTAAATAAAAAATATATAATAATAATGTAAATAATATAAAAATAACGTAAAATTCGTAAGATGCATTATTGGATTTTTATCAAATTTGGTAAATTTAAGTACACTTTTATTGGAAAAAAATATTTATGTCCATTATTAAAATAAAAATCTATTAAATATAATAAATAAAAATGTTTTATATTTATATTATTTTTTTTATATTATAATGTTTTATTACTTTTAATAAGAATTTTTTTATAATCTACATTTAATATTTCTTATATATAATTTATTATTTTCTTGTTTTTTATCGTAGTCATTTATTTATTTCTATTAAAAACAATTGAAATATAAAAGTTAATTTTTTGCAATCCAATTCCAACTTTTTTCAGTCCTTTCAGAGAAAGGTGATACAAAATGTTAGACGAAAATGAAGTTAATATTATTGAAAGCGAAACAAATTTGGAAATAGGAAAAGAAAATAATAATGATGAATTAGAAGATTCTATTTACAGTTCAAAAGACGAATTTGAAGCAATTTGTGTGGGTGATTTAAGTTCGTGAGTATTCAGAATATAATATTTTTCAATAAATCAATATATATATACATATAATATAATAATAATAAATATATATATAAATAATATTTTTTATTAACTGAATTTTAAAAAATTAAAGTTTACTAAAATTTTATTTCATTTTATTTTAAAATTCAGGATTATTATATGTAAAATTTAAAAATTTAGTAATTCATTAAAATTAAAATATATTATTTAAACATATTTAAAAAAAATTATAAATGTTTTCAGAGAACTTACTGGTTATGTAAAAAGTATAAAAGCGTCAAAAAAATGTGGCGGAGAAAATCAATATCGAATAATGAATTTTACTTTGAGTAATGATGAAGATGCAGTATGTCATGTCAGTGTGTGGAATGAAGAAATTAATAGAATTGAACCTGATTTAATTTTAAATAGTGTAAGTAAATAATTTTTATTAATATTTATTTATTTTATTATTTTATGATATTTATAACTAAAAATTATTTTTATTTATTATTCATAAGATAATAAAGATTTTAGAGTTAACAACTTTTTTGATTTATATTATAAAATAAAATTAAAACTTAATTTTTTAATTGATTAAAATAAAAATAATTTTAAAAATTATAAATAAAATACCTAAAATTTTTTTAATACAAAATATATAAATTATTAAAGATTTAATTAAAATTATTTGCTAAATTAATAAATTGTAATTATTATTATAATAATTATATTTAATTTTATTATTTTAAGGTTATAAACATCGCTGGTGCTGAAATAAAGAATTTTAAAGATCCTAAATATAATAACGGGAATCAAAAATATGAAATGATAATTAGAAAAAATACAGTTGTAACTTTAATAAAAAATCAAAGATGTATTAAAAATGATTTAAAAGGCGAAATTATAAAACTTATAGATTTTGAAGATTTAAAAACAGAAAACGGTCTCGTTCGTAAGTTTAATTAATTAATATTTTATTTATTTTGTAATATAATTTTATTATTTTCATTATAATATATTTTATTTATTCAAATTTAATAATTAGTATATAATAATAAATTAAATATTGATAAATAATATTTTTTAAAAATAATTATATAATAATATATAATATAATAATTAATAATAAATAAATAATATATTTAATTAACAGTAAACTGATTACAAATTTTATATTAATTTTTAGGAATTCGAGGTTTTGTGAAGACAGCGTTTCGAATTTTGAAATATAACACGAAAACTGATATTATTTACTATGGGGTAGGGTCCATTACAGATAGCAACTATAAACTAGAAATTAGAATTCAAGATTTTACAAATAACTCTGAAAAGTTCAGCAAAGGAGATCACGTCGAGGTGAAGGGATTTTTAAGATTTACTAGTGAGTATATAATAAAAAAATATAATATAAATAAATGTAAATATAAAAAAATATAATGTATATAAATGTAAATAAAAAAAATTAAAACAATGTAAATAAATAAAAAATTAAATTTTTTTTAGATATAATTAAATTATATATATTTAATGAAAATAATTTTTTCATATTTATTATAAAAAATAAATTATTTTATAATATAATAATATTATGTAATAATAGTAATACGTGTAATTAATAATAATAATTTTAATTTTTCAGAAGACAGTAAAATTATTTATATAAACTCTGTTGATATGAATTGTGTGAAACTTCTTGATGAACAAAAAATGAATTTTAAGAACACATTTGATGGATACAAAGTAATTCATAAAGAATAAATATATTTAGTATATTTTGTTAAATGTTTATTTAAACTCTGTAGATGTGAGTTTTTTGAAGTTTCTCGAAGATGGAAAAATTAATTTTAAAGATATATTTGAAGAATACAAAATAATTCATAGAAAATAAGTATATTGAATATTGATTGTTTTAAATATTTTTTTTCAAAATATATTTTGTTTATAATAATATTCGTTATATATTATTATTATCATGCATTATAATTTCTGTTATAAAATAAAAATTATGTAACTAATTTTTAAAAATATTAAAATTGAAATTTGATAAATAATTTTGAATATTTTATTTGACGAAAACCAAACGCTTTTTATATAAGAATTTATATATATATATAATTAATAATAATATCAAAGAATATAATTTTGTTTCGTTTTTTAAATATCTATCGCATCAAATTTATAATAAATATTTTATAATTTTATTTATTATGAATCCTATAAATAATAAAAAAATGGTAAAATAAATTTGAGTATGATTTCCTTTATTTTTTGTGTATTTACCGATCGAGTGTGACGTCAAACTAAATATTTTTAAAAAATGTTACTATGGAAACGTTATTCTTTTGTTTCAAACAAAAAAATTAAACTTACTATCTTCTTTGGTTATTAATGTGCAAAAATGGAAGAAATAATGTGTTTTTCGTCAAACGAAATGATAAAATCGATTTCTTTTCAAGATTCAACAATGTAAGTATATAAATAATATATAATATAATAATAATATAAGTTTAAAAAATAAAAATTTGTAGTTTAAATTCAAATTAACTATGTTAATTATATATTTTAATATTCTATAATTTTAAAATTCTATTTTTAGTGAAATAATTGGTTTTGTAGAAACAATCTACCCATCAAAAAAAGCGGGGATGCAAAACTTGCAAACATTTATTTTAAATAATGACCAAGGTTCGAAAATCTTAGTAAAAATTTGGAATGAACAGATTGATAGAGTAAAAGAATTTCTTCGACCGAATTTCGTAAGCTAAAATTAAATTAAATTTAAATTATAATAATGAAAATTAAACATTTTTTTAACTTAAAAAATATATATTTATAGAACATAATTTTTTTTATAATTTCATTTACATAAATAAATTATATTATTAAATTATATTTTATTTAATTATTAAATAAAAAATTTTATTTAATTTAAATTATTAAAATAATTTTTATTAACTGAAAATTAAAAAGGAAAATTTAATTTTAATTATAATTATTATTAAATTCATTAAAGACACTCGATATTATTTTGAACCCACAATTTTTTTTTTCACTTTAAAAAATAAATACTAATATTTTTAAATACTGTAATTTTTTATTTTATTAATATTTCAATACAAGACTATTTAATGTTTTGCCATTAATAATAAAAAAAATATAAATTCTTTTAAAATGATGATTTTACATAAGTGTATCGTTAGAAAATAAAAATTTAATTAGAATTAGAATTTATTAATAATGATAAATAAATAAGTAAATAATAATAATTAATAATAATAATGATTATTATTAATTAAAAATTAAATTATTTTTATTACCGATTATAGGAGTAATTATAGAATATCGGAAGTAAATATAGAACACTCAATTCTTTTTTATGTATAAAATTTTTGTAGTAAATTGTTTCAATTAAGTTTTTATTACAATAATAGTTTCATATTTTACCAATATAGTAAAAGGATGTTTTTATTTTTATTGTCAATGTCAAGAAAACAAAATTGTCAAACTTAAAAAAGTGGAAATGTTATTTAAAAAAAAAAATGTACGAATTTCTCAGAATTCAAAAAAGGTATTAAAAGATATTAGGTATTAATATTTTTTATTTGTTTTTTTTATTATTTTACTCTGAAGTATTAATTAAAAAGTTTTCTTAACATACAGAGAAAGAAATTATATTATACTTGCTATATTATAATTAAAATAAAATTTTTTTCTATAATTGCACCAAATGCGAGGAAATTAAGGAACAATATTTAAGTTTAAATAACTATATCAAAAAAATTGTTTAATGTATTAATTAATTATTATTATTATTATTATTATTACATTAATTAATTTTATAATTAGTTTTTAATTTAAATAAATAAATTTTTTAAAAAATTTTTATATGGAAAAGAATAAATTTTAAAATTATAATTTTTAAGTTTTAAATATTTTTTTTAGATATTACATCTAGATGGAGTTTCATCAAGAAAAATTCACCATATGGATTGTAATGAGGCCAATATGAATTTTGAATTGAGTATTCAATCAAATACAGAAATAAATTTTTTGGGCATTCGAAAAGTTGAAGAGGAAGTTCCAAAATGTGAAGATTGGAGTTTAAAAGATATTGGAAAGGCTAATTCCGAACAAATTAGTAAATATATTTATATTTATATAGATGATTCTCCTGAAAGTGATATTCCTGAACGTTCCTGAATTATTTTTTCTATTTTATTAATTATACGAAATCCACTTATTATTAATTGTTGATATATATCTACAGTCAAAATTTTGCATTTATACTTTTGCAATAAAAAATTCTTTTACAGTTTGATTAACTAAAATCTATGTTGGAGCTAAAACTTTTTCATCTCCGTACCTTTTTGACAAATCACAGCTCCTGTATAAATTTTTCAGGATTATATTTGTCCAAACCTGATTTTAAATTACTTAACAAATTATAAACTAACACTAAGAAAATCAGCAACACCTAAAATTGAAGACATTTTTATAAAATCCTCTAAAATCAAAAATTAACCAAAAGGTCATTTTCAGGAGAATCACCCATATATTAATATATATTAATTAATGTTTTTGATAAATAAATAATAAAAAATGTATTAAAAATAATTTAATTAAAAAATAAATATATTTAATAATAATTTTCTTCTGCTTAGAAACTACCGGATTTTTAAAGTCGAAATTTCAAAATATTTATGGATTAGGAGATACAATAAAATTCTCATGTGGGTCAATAACGGATGGAGAATTTAGCTTAGAAATAAGAGTCTTAGGAGTATTATCATCAGATACGCTACAATTTGAAAAGGGTGAGAATTTAGAATTAACGGGAACAATGAATTTTGGAAGTAAGTATAATCATTTTAAATAAAAACTTATCAACTAACTTTTAATTTTTTTAAATTCAATTTTCTGAATTTAAATGTTTTATCATTTTATTCAAATGTAAATTATAATTTTTTTTCATTTTTATATTAAATAATCGAAATTTTATTTATTAATATAGTATGGAACCCTAAAAATGCATTTTTTATTTTCAGCTCCAGTTTTCTTTTCTGTGGCGGATTCAAAGAATATAAAAAAAATAGATGCTCAAAAAATGAGCATCCAAAATTTAAGAAAAGGATTTAAAAAAATAATAAAAATAAATAATGAAGAAAATCCACCAAAAAAAAAAAAAATTAATTTGTTGTAAATTATAAATTTCTTGTTGAAGTTCAAAATTTAAAAAAAAAAATTTATTAATTAATAAAATAACATCAAATATTCAATATAATTTAAAATTGTTAATAAAATAAAAGTTTTTTTTGGAAATGTACGTGTCAACTAATTTTAAACCGCCTAAAGAATTATTTATCTCATTTCCAATTCATATAAATATTTATAAAAAATAATATTTATTAAAAAATTCACAATTATTGTATGTAAAATTAAAAAATTAATTATTAATATTCACGATTATTATATGTAATATTAATACCTATGAAAAATGTTGTTATTTAAAATGTTATAAACAAGTTTTATTTAATTAAATTTTCATTTATTTATTTTTTGTTTTAATAAATATCTAATAATACATAAAAAATAATTTAATTATTAACATAAAATTTATTAATAATTAATAATTAATTAAATTAAATTTTTATAATATAATATTAATTTACTAAAATTATCCGCGCGCTAAAGCGCGCGTATATTTTGCTAGTAGATCTAATAATGTGGAAGATTAGAAAACAATATTTAAAAAATAAAAATTTCCACATATGTGTTTTTTGTATATTGGACAAAGTTAAAACAAATGACAGTTGTTTATATGTTCGTTTTCAGTTGCATAGTCACGGAAAATAGTACATAAAACAAATGACAATTGTAGACTTTTTTACTTTGCACATCAGCAGTTTTAAACAATCACTTCACATCTTTAAATTCATCTTACTTGAGCTTATTACTGTTATCTAATAAAAATATTCTTACTTACTACAAAGCCTGTTTTGTGATTAAAAAAGTGTCTAATATACAAAAAACACATATTTGGAAATTTTTATTTTTTATATATTTTTTTCTAATCCTCTACATTGTTAGATCTATTTTGAATTTTAAAAATCTACCTTCAGATGCGTACTCAGCGACCTTAAAAACTCCTAGATACCAAGTTTTATAAAAAATAATTAATATTCGTAAATTTCGACCGCCATATTCAATCCGCCATTTTGAATTTTAAAAATCCGACATCATATTCGTAATCAGCGACACCAAAAACCCCTAAGTAACAACTTTCAAATGAATTTGTGAATTTTTATAAATTTCAACCGCCATTTTGAATTTTGAAAATCTGACATCAGATTCGTAATCATCGACCCGGTAAACCCCGAGATAGCAGGTTTCATAAAAAATTATTAATTTGTACAAGATTTCCTATCACCTTTCATTTAAGGGTTGTTTTTACCCCTAAAAGCAAAAAATGACCTGATCTAGCAAAACGGCCAGACACGGGTATCTTTTTTTTGGTCCTAGATTCTGAAAATCATTGATTTTTTCGTGTGTGAAAAAAAAGTTGAATTTTGTCGGACGGTGTTATATTCCTTGATGTGAGAAAGAAAGATATACATTACTTTTTCAGTTTTTGACTTTTATCTTTATATTTCCAGGTGATAATACACGGAAAAAATTTCGACACGTCAGACGTGCCGATGTTAATGTAAACATACAGTACATTTTATTATGTACTCAGAGTTAATCTTCATTAACAAAGGTTCTATTGGCCAAGAGTTGGTACATCTTTATTTTTCTATATAATAAATGTGAAAAAAAAAATTATTACCTGGGTCCTCAGAGTTAAACCTCATTAACAAAGGTTCTATTGTCCAATGGTTGGTTTTTTTGTGGTATTTGTTCCGGGGTTTTAATACAGGTATAAATACGTATATATGTTATTTATAATGAACTACTGATTACTCATATAAGAGTGTCCTTTTTGCACTTATTGGCTGATTAGTAGTTACTGATTCATAGTTACTCATAGTTCTCTCATTCTTTTGGATATTTGGTAGTTTTATTGGATAAAAGGCAAAATTGGTTATATTGGATTAAAGTAAAAATTGGTTATATTGAATTGAAGGAAAAATTGGTTATATTTAATAATAGGTAAAATTGGTTGTATTGAATTAAAGACAAAATTGGTCATATTTAATAAAAGGCAAAATTGGTTATATTAGAGAGAGTGAGCAAAAGGGTTAAAGATATTTGGATTTTCATGAATCAAAAATAAAATTAAACAAAGTATACTATGGCCAACATAAAAGAGTACGTTATTTTAAGTGATAAAGATTTAAAAATTATTGAAAATAGAAATAAATTGTTAAATTACATGCATATGTACATATTTGAAGATTTATTAAGAAAAGATTACAATTCTTTTTTCAATATGCAAAGTGCTTTGTATGTACAAATGCTTGATTTTATTGTCCCAATTAGAGAAGGTGATAAACATATTCAAATACTTTTTAGCGGTAATAACAATTATGGTCACTGAATTTGTGTCTATTACGATAGAGTAAGGCTTTATATTTTTGATAGCCTTAATGAAGGGTGTTTAAATGTAAATCAAATAAAATATTTAGTTAGATTGTTCCCTTTTAAAACAACAGTAGTTTTGAAGCTGTTGATCAACAACCTTTTGGTAGTGTTGAGTGTGGAGTATATGCAATAGCATATTCAACATCTATATTATTTAACGCAATGCCAAACCGTGTAAATTATGAAACTGATAATAACAAAATGAGAAACCATTTTAAGTCAATGTTTGAAAATAATCGCTTAAATCATTTTCCGACAGTAAGAACGTCTCACAATAGGAATTCGATAATAGAGAATGATTAGAACCGTCTTTTCATAAATTGAACTCAGGAACATAAAAATTATATTTTTAGTAATTATATTCCCAGTAATAATATTAACAGAGTTCTGTTAACACAAGATTTAAAAATTAAACATTCTTTAAATGACACTAGTGAAAAGAAAATAATTCGTACAACTGAGAATAATGTGAACAAAATTTCACCACATGAATATTTAAAAATGAAAAATTTTCTGAGTAAAGAAAACGATAAAAAGATAAATTGAGCAATTAAAGAGAAGGGAAGAAAAAGGAAGACAAGGCGCGAAGTAACATATGAGCAGAAAATAATAAGACAGGAGAATGAGAGATTGAGAAAACGTAATCGTAATAAAACAGAAATAAAAAGGAAAGAGCGCAAAAAAAATTTGACATGCAAAAAAAAGAAATTATGTATAAAAACTGAAGATGGAAAGAAAATACGCAAGGATAAAAATTTGGCTTGTAGGAAAAGAAAAATATCAATGGAAACTCAAGATGAAAAGAAAGTGCGTCATAAAAATAATTTGTCATGTAAGAAGAAAAAATTTTCTACGGTAACGTAAGATGAAAAGAATGTGTGAAGAAAAGAATTTGACATGTAAAAACGATAATGGGAATAAAAAAAGTGCAGGAGTTGCAATAATGTCTTTTGAAGATTTCGATGAAAGTAAAGTTCCACAGAATTATTTAGGTTTAATAAATGTAGAATGTAAGTTTTGTAATTCGTTACATTTTTTGTGTAAAAGACCGTCACATAGATAAATCACCGAGGAATGGCCCCGTGAATTGGACATTATGATATCGCCTGAATGTCACAAAAATATTTCCGGTTGATATCAGCTTGACATTCAAGCAATATTCCGTGCTACTTGGGTGGTAGATCCAATATAAAGAATTTTTTTTTACATTTCTAATATTAAATTTTTTTGAAAAAAAAATGAATAAAAAATATGGTTAATGCACACTAGCAACGTAGTCCGCCGCTTGCGGACGACAAAGTTGTTAGTTTAATAATAATAATTACAGAAATTTTATTGTTTAAATATATGAAGTAGTATAATCTTTGAATTCTTAGTACATTTAGTACGTGATGCACAGTTTTTCCTGTGTATAAGAATAACAGTAACAATTGTAATGATCTGATTTTATGTGCCAAAAGATTTTCTCGACGGATGGAGACCGGGTACATACTTTTACTTAGTTGTAGATTTTATTTATAGATGGCGTAAAGCGTCATCTATATTTCTAATTTTAAATTAGTTGGAATAGGAGTTTTGTGATCTCGCAAGGAAAGGTTACATTCAATGATGAAAGATAGTTTAAACCTTCGTAAGAAAATATATTTTAAAATAAAAAAATCAAATAAAATAGAATTAATTAACATAAAAAATAAATACTAAAAAAAAGAAGTTATACATTGTATAACTTCTTTTCATACTTAGTATTGACTAAGTAAGAAATGTATATAAAAAAATAACTGGATATAAATCAAGAACAAAGTGTATGATAAACGATATTATCCAAACAAAAGAGAGACTAGCCTAGCTAGTCTTTCGCTCGCTCGGTCCTACTCCAGCCTTGCTCGGAGCGGTTCTGCAATCAAAGAAATTCGGAACAATTACTCAATGAGTACGCACCACGGAGACGATAGTCAGGATGACTGAAAATTAAATGCGCGGGGTACATTCTAGAAAGTAACCCTCTAGCCACGTCGCGGACGATGTCTAGGGTGGTGCACGCTAGGTCTATTTCAACAATCGTGGAGAAGCTAGATATGGGATTTATTTCCCATATTCTTGCCCGACACGAAGCTGGTGCAAAATAATCTCACCACGAGTCTCCTCCACCCGAGAAGCACCTCGAGATGGGGAATCGTCGTGGAGCATCCTCTTGGTCAAGAGAGAAGCACCTCAACTTGACCAGGACGGTCCCGTGTATGTGTATTCTAGTGTAAGTGTATGTGTACCTGGTGCACTGGATTTCTACGGAAGCACCGATAAGAAAGCCGGTTTACGAGGAGGAAAAGGGAATACCCTGGTCTCTCACAGAAGCACCTATAGAGTGACCAGGAATATTCGGGGTCAGGATGTGGAAAGCGGGCGAAGGGTGTTACCAAGTTCGCAGAAGCACCTACAGAACGGTACAACACCTTCTAGGAAGAGATGGTGAACTAGGGGTCGCAGAAGCGCCTACAGACCTCCGGTTCACCAGGTGAAAGAATGGAAAGAGAAGAGTGAATTTGCCGTCGGTTGGCCCGAGAAGCGCCTCGAGGCCGGTCGTCGGCGAACTGAGGATTCAGAATCGTGCAGGCAGGTATATTGGCGCGCGCGGTAAGGGGAGAGCGCCGGCGGCGCGGCAATGAATGTGCGTTCGTTACTCTTTACTTGGCTGGCTGTGAGAGAACTGACAAGAGTATATCTATATATGATATACTATGAAATTTGAATTTAATTCTACGCGAATAACTTTTATGAATCAAAAAGAAATACTTTCTTTACACAATATTATACAAAATTTTGCAGCTTGTGGATCAATAGATATTTGAGAAAAAATTAATTGTCTGGGCAGCAGAAAAATATTTACCCTTGAGCTTTTTTGATGATAAGAGAACTCGAGAATTATTTCGCTATTTAAATTCTGCAGTCGAAATTCCTATGCGAAATAAGATGAAATCTTTGGTTTTAAATAGATTTTAAATAATGCAGGATGCTGTGAAAAAATTTTACAAACTAATAAATCAAAATTATCGTTTACATTAGACGGATGGTCATCTATTGCTCACAAGAGTTATACGGGAATTACATGTCATTTTATCGATGATGATTGGAACTTACATTCCCTTCTCATCGATTTTGTTCCTTCTCATGGATTACATGCTGGCAATGCTCATTCGTTTTTTGAGACTTTGGAAAATTTATATATTACGGATAAACTTCTTGGTATAACTGTCGACAACACCAATGCCAACTTTCGATTTATGAAAGAGATATCATATTTAATAAAATTTGATCACAAGAATCAACATTTCCAGTGTTACTCGCATATCCTCAATATTGCAGTCCAAGACATGTTAAAGCAGCTAGGATTAGAAACTGAAAGCGATGAGTATAATGTGGATGATGAAAATGAAGAAGAAAGTGAAGATGATGATGAAGATCGTGAGCAAACGGATGATGAGCAAATTTTATCGGATACTGAAACAACTTCTCAAGCTTCTCCAATAACAAAATTAAGAAATTTATTAAAATATGAAAAAATTCAGAGAAGTGGAAAAATAAACTTGAAAGCAGTTGTCAAGTATGCGGTATTAAAATGCTGTCCCCAAATATTGATGCGAAAACAAACAATTTTGATAATTATTTTGTCTATTATTGTAATTGATAAAATTATTACCCGAGTATTAGTTTCTATCATAATTTTGATCTCGGTAATTTTTATTTGGAAAATTTGGATTAAATTTAAAATTTGGATTGTTTTGAAAATTTTGTTGTCTATTATTTTCACTACTTTTGTTTTGATAATTATTACCTTGATCAAAATTTTGATTTGTATTATTATAATTAGGGTTGCGATTAAAATTATTTGTTCTACTTTGATTTTTATTATCATAATGTTGTCGACTATAATTATCAAAATTATTCTTAGGATTATTTTGAAAATTATTACTTTTGTTTTGAAAATTATTAGTTTTATTTTGAAAATTTCTTTGAGAATTTACTGGACCAGTCCTATCAAATTTTTCTAATAGATCTAATAAATTGTTAATTGTATTAATTCCTCTCATTAATACGGCTGTATGTATGTCTTCATTAAAATGTCTGGCAATTTTAATAACTATTTCATTCTCTAAAGGTGATGGAATTAAGTCTTTAGCTTTATTTATTATTTTTATTGCATAAGCTGACCTTGATAATTTCCCGCTTGGATTATATTGACCAAATTCTAAATTTGTACTTATTTTATAACGAATATTTTCATTCCAAAATCGATTAATTAATTTTTCTCTAAAACTCAAAAAATTATCATCTTCCGACTTAACTAAATTCCACCATTCTTTAGAAAATCCTTCTAAACATGTTTGAATAAAGTATTTAATTTCTGAATTTAAAATATCATTTACTTGAATATAATCTTCTAATTCTTTCAAAAAAATCATGGGCTTTTCCTGAGTAGTCCCAGAAAATTTAGGAGTAGTATATTCTCTTATCCATAAATTTTTATTAGAATTATCATTATTTCTTATTCTACTTATTTTTTGTTCAAAATATGCTTGATTTTCTTGAATTGTTTTTATTTTATTTTCATTATCTAAACTTAAAATTGTATTTTCCTCAGTACTCAAATGTAAGTTATTAATTTTGCCATCCATGTCATGAATTTTGTTATTTACTTCGTCCAGTGATTCTTCTACATTTAATTTTAAATTTTCGCATATTTTTTTGTTAATTTCAATACCGGTGTCTACTCTATCATATAATTTAGCTTTTAATTGTTCGATTTCTCTTTCATTTTGTTCTATTCTTTTACGTATTTTAGATCTTTCTTTTATGCATAAATCCAAATTTTCTTTTTGTTTAGTATTTAATTTACCTAATCCTTTTTTTACTTTTTTAACCGTTATTCCCAAGTCTTTCATGAAATCATCAAAATCTTTTTCAGTTTTATTTAATATTTCTTGTTCCTCATCATTAAAGTCATATTCTTCATCACTGTCACAAAGAGAAATCTGAGTGATTTCTTCATCGAAAATCTCTAAAAATCCTTTATTTTTACTTTGTTTTTTAGGTATTGTACCTGTTTTCTTTACTTTATCTTTATTTTCATTTAAAGACGATTTATTTTCTTCATCTGAAAAAGGTTTCGATGCTTCATTGTTTTTATTTTGTTCGGGATCCATTTTAAATATTCAAAACAAAAAAAAAATTTTAATTTCATATTTATTTATTCAATATTTTTATAATTGTGAATTCAATTCAGTGTCATTCAATTCAAATTCATTCAGAAAACGAAAACACCAGGGGTACCAGTTGAAGCATTATTAACTCTCACACCGGGGATATATACTATTATACGTGTTTGTGTTTACCTTCTTATCTATCTTAGCCCTGATTTGATTCGGTTCTGAGAAATTAATAAGTTCAAAAATGTGGTTGAATGACCATAAACATAAATGTTTATATATTAATCACCCACGTTACGTAACTTTATACAAAAGAAAGAATGGCTATTGTCCAAATTTAAAGGGACATTGTATTATCAAATTTAATTATTTGATACAATAGACACGTGCCAGCTAAGTCAACAAATATGATTGTAATAATATAATAGAATTATTTAAATTAGATCAACTTTTAAATTTATTGTTTCTATAGATATATTTGAAAGAAAATATTTATTTTGTTTTTAGAAAACTTGTTGCTTGTTTACTTGAAAGCAGTTGTCAAGTATGCGGTATTAAAATGCTGTCCCCAAATATTGATGCGAAAACAAGATGGGACTCTACTTGTGACATGATTTATTTAGGACTACGAATGCAAAAAGCATTGAGTTTGCTTTGTGAAAAGTACAATGTTTTAAATAATTTAATTATTTCTGACAATGAATGGTTGCTTATGTAGGATTTTTTAAACATTTGCGTTACTTTAAGGTTTTATCAGAAACTTTAGGAGGAGAAAAGTAGCCTACGCTTAATTTAGTCATCGTAGGATTTAATATGCTTTTGGACAAGATGGAGAATTCAATCAGCGATTTGCAGAAGACAGGTCAATTGAATTCAATTGAAGAAAATATATTGTCGGCTTTAAAAATTGGATTAGCAAAATTGCTCAAACATTATAATAAAAGTAATTAAACCATTAAGTTTAATTTAGCAATATGAAAGTAGTAATGTCACTTGCTCTTTTATACAAAAAATAAAGTCAGAAATGTATGACTTAATATTTTTAATAAATATTTAGTTAAATTAATCGTTTTGGTCTACACTATTAGGCAACTAGAATTTTTAGTCATCAATAAGTATGATAAAATGATTGTTTAGATTTCTTAATATGTTGGCGAATAGTTAGTTCACAAACTACGTTATTTAGTTCACTATAAATATTTATTATAACACAAATTGTTCAGATTTATTTTTTGATATTTACAAATAATCGATGTATTAAAAATTCGTATAATTGTCACTCTACATTTAGTAGAAATCTTAATCTTAATAAATTTATTTATTTATAAATGAATCAAATTTAATTCATCAAACTTATTTTAATATATTTATGTTTAATATATACGAAACAAATAAGAGAATTGTCAGTTTAAAGTTTTTTCAAAGGAAAGATTATTACATATTAATAATTATTAAAAAAATATATATATATATAACGTAAGGATTTCATCAAAACCTACTATATTGTCATCTGAAGCATTATTAACTCTCACACCGGGGATATATACTATTATACGTGTTTGTGTTTACCTTCTTATCTATCTTAGCCCTGATTTGATTCGGTTCTGAGAAATTAATAAGTTCAAAAATGTGGTTGAATGACCATAAACATAAATGTTTATATATTAATCACCCACGTTACGTAACTTTATACAAAAGAAAGAATGGCTATTGTCCAAATTTAAAGGGACATTGTATTATCAAATTTAATTATTTGATACAATAGACACGTGCCAGCTAAGTCAACAAATATGATTGTAATAATATAATAGAATTATTTAAATTAGATCAACTTTTAAATTTATTGTTTCTATAGATATATTTGAAAGAAAATATTTATTTTGTTTTTAGAAAACTTGTTGCTTGTTTACCAAATTAGAGGAATCTTTCCAGTAATTATTCGGTAGATCAGCTGTTTATTTTCTTATTCACTTCTGCTTTTATATATGAATATATGTCATATATCGTTTCAAAGTCGAATATTTTTACCTTACAAAAAAAATAAATATTAATTATTAATAGAAAAATAAAATATACAATCAACCATTTAATATAATTATTTATTATTTGAGTCTGAATAATTAATTGTGAGTTCGTTCTGAATGAAATTAAATGAAATAATTTTATTGTTTAGCTTAAACTTTTCACCTTTTTATTTAATTTCTCTCCAACTATTTTGTTATTCTTCAATTGAGATTCTAAATTACCCCGTAGGCTTATCTATAAAAAAAAGATAAAATAAAATTTAAATAAAATAAAAGAAACTAGACAATTCCTAACAGCTATCAAGGTCAAATTCCCTATTCCCTAAATTAAATAATCTATTATAAGTAAATTAATTTTGCAGATATTTTCCTTAAACGCAAATTTATTCAACATGTTATTAATTTAACAACATATTAAAATGATCTTAGTCAAACGGAAAATAAATGAAAAACTCATATACTTCTCTGAAAAATTGCTAAATAAATAATTTAAATAAATTATTTATTTCCTAAATTAACTATTGATTGGAGGACAGGGATTCATAATCAATTGAATCTTACACATTAACAAATTGATCGCCTATTGCAATGAATTTGAGATATATGTATCTTCAAGAGACTTACGATTTGCTTTTGATACCACTTAAGGATCCAGATAATGAGGTGGTACTCCGAGTTATCAGAAACCCCTCAAGTCTTTCTCCATGGCGTGACTATGTAGATTATATGTTTTGAATTAAAGTGATTATTCACTTTTTCGTTTCTTCTACTTTCCTAATATTGAGTTTTAATTTATTATTCGTTAAAATGTTTTATTTCTTATATAATTCTGAGTTGGAACGGTTGTTAAACCAGCCTCTCAGATATTATATGAGATTAAAAAAAAATAAACAATAAAAAAAATATGAATAATAAAAAATTGTATATTTTAAATAATAAAAAGATTTTAAATGCTTGTTCTTTTATTCTTTTTGAACTTACTGTTTTATAGATAATTCCAATCACAATTAATTTTCACAAACTATCTGTCAAAAAATTATAATAGAAAGCTATATGTAGACTGTCTGATTGGTATTCAGAGAATGAATGTCCAAATTTGGGTCTCCTTCTCTATTTATTAACTCGAGAAGACGCTTCATCCCCCAAATTTCTCTATATCCCTTGTATATTTAAATTTAGTAAGTGTGTTAGAGAGACTCTGATAGCTGATTGCTTGACAATCCGCGGTTTTCCCTTCCTACCTTTCTTCGTATACTTTTGCTGTATATTTCTTACCGACAAATTTTCCCTCTAATCGCATTTTTCGCGGCGTCCTATTTTCTTAGCCAATAGTATTTAAATTGTTTTGGTAAGGACAGAGCGATTTCTCTCTTTCTAATTCCGTTGTAACGTATACAGGGAACAATGCCATTGTTCAGCTGTCAATCATTTCTCAATTATTACTATAATTTCTTTAAATCTTTAATATCTTAAAAAATAATAATTTGACAAAAATTTTACCTTTACCATTAATTTTTAAATAATTTTTACTTTTATTTAACATATAATTTTTATTTTAATATTATTATTTTAAGCAATTAAATAAAATAATTTATATTATTTTATGTAAAAAAATGAAAAATATGGTTACTTAATTTAATAGTAGTTTATATTTATTTTTAATATTGTTAATAAAAAATCTTTAAATTTGAATTAAATTGATAATTTCTTTATATTCGAAATTATATCTTTCGTCTCTTACTATTATTTTTCCTTATGTATTCTTATATAGTGTTATCTATGAATTTCTTCTGTCTCGTTCTATTATTTCTGAAATTCTATTTCTCTAGATTTAAATTCATTTCTTAATATTTCTTTTCTTTGATTTTTATTAATAATTTATGACTTTTTTCTTTTAAAATAATTAATTAATTTTTTTATAATAATTTTGCAAAATAAAATAATTTCTATTATTTTATTTATTGATATTTAAGATAATATAAAAGGGTAATTTATTTATATATTGTTAATTATTTAATATAATATTTAAACATTGAATTTATTTTACCTATGCATTTTTGTATTTTAGGGATTTCTATATTAGTGTATGTTTTAGACTTTCATATACACACATATATATATATACTCATTCTCCTGAGTGCAAGTGTACTCATGAAAACAGTATTTCTCTTTCTTATATTTTTCTTTACCCATGTGTATATATATGGGACGTTTCACGTCAACCGGCCCAGAGCTCCATCCAAAATTCTAATCAACGAAAATCAACTTATTACGGCTCAAAATAATCGTTAGCTCATACTGCTTCGAATAAAAAGTGGCGAATTAAAAAATTCAAAACGGCGTCCTTACTGTACCATGTTTTGCAAATTTTTTTACTAACTCAGCAAACAAATGTATTAATTACCTTGAGAAAATAATTGCAACTTGTTGGATAATGGGTCACTTTTATGTTTATGGGGTCGCTGATTACGAATCTGAAGTCAGATTTTAAAAATTTTCAAAATTCAAGATGGCGGATCTAATATGGCGGACATTTTTATTAAAATTTGATCAGATTCGCTTGAAACTTGCTACTCGGGGGTTTTTGGGGTCGCTGATTACGAATATAAAGTCATATTTTAAAAATTTTCAAAATTCAAAATGGCGGATCCAATATGTCTACCAAATTGTTTTAAAAATAATCAGATTTGCTTGAAACTTGTTACTCGGGGGTTTTTGGGGTCGCTCATTACGTATCTAAAGTCAGATTTTAAAAATGTTCAAAATTCAAAATGGTGAATCCAATATGGCGACCAAAATTGTTAAAAAATTATCAGATTTGCTTGAAACTTATTACTCGGGTATTTGTGGGGTCGATGATCACGAATCTTACGTCAACTTTTAAAAATCAGGTCACAGATCACGATTCTGATGTAAAAGTTGTTAAAAATTCAAAATGGTGGAGCCAATATAGAGGATGAAATTGTAAAATTTGTTTGTATTTGTAAACTTAAATGTAATGAGGCTAATTTTTGAGGTTAAGGTTTTTAGAGTTAAGGACAGTTTTTGAAATTCAATTTGAGAATATTTGAAAGTTTCAGTTGTGCTTAAATTGTAAAAAAATGATATAGAGGAAATTGTTATAAAGGAAAGGAAAGATTTTAAAAAAGTAATTTAAATATTTAAAGGACGAGGTTCTTGGAGTTAAGGGTAGATTTTTCAAAATTCAATTTAAGGCTATTTAAAAGCCTCAAATTAGCTAAAATTATAAAAGAATTATGTAGAGTAAATTTTAGAAAATATTAAATTTCTATATTAAGGAGTAGTTTTGGGGATTAAGGGTAGTATTTTGAAAAATTACTTTTATGATATTTAAGATCCATTAAATGAAGCCTAAATTTGTATGGAAGAAAAATTTAAAACAACTAATTGAATAATGTGAAAGGGGTGGTTTATGGAGTTAAGGGTGGCCTTTGAAAATCTAATTTAGGGTTTTTTAAACACCTCAAATTAACTAAAATTATAAAACATTTCGGTAGAGTAAATTTGTAAAAAATATTAATTTTTATATTAAGGGGTAGTTTTGGGGATTAAGGGTAGTTTTTTGAAAAATTACTTTTACGATATTTAAGATCCCTTAAATGAAGCCTAAATTTGTATGAAAGAAAAATTTAAAACATTTAATTGAATGATGAGAAAGGGGTGGTTTGTGGAGTTAAGGGTAGTATTTTGAAAATTTAATTTAGGGCTCTTTAAAAGCCTTAAATTTGCTAAAATTATAAAAAATTTTGTAGAGTAAATTCAAATTAGCCAGATATATTCCTGTGGAAGAAATTCTTAGGATCTTTTTATTTTTATTTTTAAGGGGTAGTTTTTGGGGTTAAGGGTGGGTTTTTGACAAATTATTTTGGAGATATTTGTAAGTCTAAAGGTAGCCATAAATTTCTCCAGAGTAAAATTTCTAAACTATACATCAAATCTTATAATATTGTCGTGAAGCTGACAGTACTAAAGGTTACGTTGTTTAAATTTCCCGCTTTAGGTCTGTAAGTTACGGTGTCGTACGCTAGGTGTCGAACATCAGTTTTATTATTTCTATCTCACTAGCGAGGTTTGTCCTCAATACTTTAAATAGAAGTGCTTTGGTGGATAATTTTCTTTTTTACGTGATCCGTTACTGGTACGTATATTCCTTTGCAGTTTGCTTTCCTTTTTAAGTTTGTCTTAAATTTTTTGTTCCTTTTTATTTTCAGGTTAATTTCTTTTTATTTTTTTTATTCTTTTCAGGTTTTTTAACATTATACTGAATATTTCTTACAGACATATTTTCAATCAGTCCTTTTCAGGACTAAAATAAGTAGTTTTTCTTAAAACTATTTATTTCCGCTTGCAGAAGCAAGTTAAATTTTACTCTGCCGAGTATTTGCTTTTTTCATATTACCTGTCATAAACTTTGTTATCATTGATAATTATCACTGATAATGACAGATAAAAGTAAACAGATTTTAGATTATCTGTATCATACAGAGAGGTGCGTTAACCCTCTAAATCGCGATAAACATAAGGGTTTGAACTTAAGAAAAATTTCAAATAAATTGTTAGAGAAATTTCCTCAAATATCAAAAAATTCTCGACTTTGCAGCGAATGCCGAGTTTTGTGTAATAAAGATGATTTTAATGACGAACAGAACTCATCTTTCTCAGAGGAACCTGAACTTAAGAAAAGATGTTTGTCAAGAGAAGATCAGTTAGAGCAGTTACTTAGTGGGATGAAGGATAAATTTTCTTCTCTGCCTACAAATGACCCCCTACGTTTATCGATACTGACAATACCTCTTGAATGTTGGAGTGCTCGCCAAATTGCTTCAGAGTTTGGTACCTCAGAGAGACAGGCTAAAAAAGCTAAAATTTTAAGGAAATCTGAAGGAGTTTTGGCAACTCCAAATTCAAAACAGGGTAAAACTTTATCTGACGAAACAGGAAAAAAAGTTCGTGAATTTTATGAGTGTGATGTAAATAGTCGCATAATGCCTAACAAAAAAGATACTGTTTCCATTAAAGTGAATGGGAAAAAAGAGAAATTTCAAAAAAGGCTCGCTGACATTAAAGTTTTGCATTCTCAGTTTAAGGAACATCATCCTGATATTTGCAGAACTGCGACCAAAATATTGTATTTGTGCTGGGTCATCAGGTACACATAGCGTTTGCGTATGCATAATACATCAAAATTTAAAAATGATGATTGATGCTATAGATTTAAAAAAATTAAACCTTAATTCTGAGAATGATCTGAAGGACTGGAATGATTGCATAAAATGTATTTTATGCAAAAATCCGGAACCATTACAGAACATATTACAGAAATTATTTGTTCTTGTTGGCAATCGACTGATAGATGTATTTTGCAGAAAATATGTTTTTCTTCAGAAGATTTTGTTGCCAAACTAAGGGTTGATTTGGAAAAAGTATTACCGCATCATTTCATCTCAAAAAATCAAGCAAGTTACTGCAAAGAGATAAAAAATAACATTAAAGATAATGAGGTAATAGTGCAGTGTGATTTTTCTGAAAATTATGCCTTCGTTGCACAGTATGCTGCTCAAGGATTCCACTATAATAATGATCAGTGCACAGTTCACCCTGCCGTCTTTTACTATAAAAAAATGGTGAAATAAAGCACTGCAGCATTGTATTACTGTCGGAGTGCACAAAGCATGACACTGCTTCAGTATACATTCTGCAGCAGATATTAATTTCTGAAATAAAGAATGTGTGTCCAAATGCAACTAAAATAATCTATTTTACTGATGGCGCGAAACAGCACTATAAAAATAAATATCAAATGGTGAACCTGGGCCATCACAAACAAGACTTCAATGTAGAAGCTGAATGGCATTACCATGCAACTGCTCAGGGAAAAGGAACATGCGATGGTATAGGAGCGATTTTAAAAAGAGAAGCTACACGTGCTAGCCTTCAAGCAAAACCGGAAGAAGCTATTTTGACTGCAGAAAGCCTTTTTCAGTGGGCCAAAAAGCACAACAAAACAACGAAATATTTTTATTATGATAAAAAGCACCACGCCAGAGTTCTGCGATCTCTTTCCAAGAGATTTTCATCAGCACCTGCTGTACCAAAAATTCAAAGTGCACACTCAATTAAATTTACAGCGGAGAAAAAATTAGAAATTTATAGATACTCGAATGCAACTGAACCACTCGCAGTTATGCAATATACATACACTCGAGCGCCTATTAAGCGAACTGTTCTGGTGAGTCGTCCGCTTAAGCGGACTACGAAAATTCCCAAAAAATAAGAAGCGAACAATAAACGAGTCCGCTTAAATTGGTCGTCTTAAGTAGGGCTCGAGTGTAGACTAGCTCAAAACCAAATAACAAGGTTTGAGCGAATCCATCGAATTTTTAAATACTTTATTAGCCATTTTGGAACCACCAATCTTATTTTATAAAATCCATATTCAAATTCGTAATCACCGACCCCAAAAATCCCCGAGTAACAAGTTTCAAGCAAATCTGGTAATTTTTAAAAAAATTTTGGTTGCCATATTGGATCCACCATTTTGAATTTTGAACATTTTTAAAATCTGACTTTAGATTCGTAATCAGCGACCCCAAAAACCCCCGAGTAACAAGTTTCAAGCAAATCTTATAATTTTTAAAAAAATTTTGTCGCCATATTGGATCCGCCATTTTGAATTTTTAAAATATGACTTTATATTCGTAATCAGCGACCCCAAAAATCCCCGAGTAGCAAGTTTCAAGCGAATCTGATCAAATTTTAATAAAATTGTCCGCCATATTAGATCCGCCATCTTGAATTTTGAAAATTTTTAAAATCTGACTTCAGATTCGTAATCAGCGACCCCAAAAACATAAGTGTGACCCATTATCCAACAAGTTGCAATTATTTTCTCAAGGTAATTAATACATTTGTTTGCTGAGTTAGTAAAAAAATTTGCAAAACATGGTACAGTAAGGACGCCGTTTTGAATTTTTTAATTCGCCACTTTTTATTCGAAGCAGTATGAGCTGACGATTATTTTGAGCCGTAATAAGTTTATTTTTGTTGATTAGAATTTTTGGATGGAGCTCTGGGCCGGTTGACGTGAAACGTCCCATATATATAGCAAAGTGAAACGTTATATTTTTGAAATTAAATGGTACTCTACTTTTTTTTCTTTACTTGCATTTAAATAAATATAATCTATTGACTATTGGAATAACTCTTCACATCGTAAAAGAAGGATTATATAAATTTTGTAACAATATAATATTTGTTTTTAATATTGAAATGAGTTTAAATCGTAAAAATGATATATAATGTTACTAATATTATCCTAGAATTGTACTAGATGTAAATTTTTTAGGTTACAGTTATTCCACGTTGTCATTTATTTTATTATTAAAAAAATCTTTGATCATGCTCGTCAAATTGAAGCTCCTTGATAGAGAAACGAGAAGCGAGACGAGGTCTCGGTATAAATTAGCAATTATCTTGTCTGAAAATGGTTATTTTTCGATTGTTTTAATTGAAGTGCATTACTAGTAACAATTCTTGAAATTTCAAAAAAGTTTCAAAGTATGAATTACACGTGTAGTTACACGTGTATAAAATTAGTAAAATTTTCTAGAAATATTTAAGTATAGATTACACGTGTAATTTGTGGCGAACTATTTACTAGATTTAATTTAGTTTAATTTAAGAACGAGTTACTAATTAATTATTAAGTTTTATTTAATGAAAATAAAAAGAAGTGGGTGTCGACTAATAAATAGCGCACACAAGAGAGAGAGAGAGAAGCTTTCACTAACGACGATAATTCCAATAAAGTAGTTTGCTGTGTATTGCAAGCATCACTCATAGACGGATCAAATGTAGAGAGAATCGATCGAACTTACCGATTACAGGAGACAAGATTCTATCGATTTCCAGATATTCACGCGTGAACACAGCAAACCAGCAACCAATTTAATTAATCCAATTAATGAGACAATACACAATAATAAATTGAATATAATGTTTTTATTCACCACACACGTTTAATATAAAAATATTCTTTATTAACTATAAAAAAATATAACTTCACGCGTATGCCAAAAGTTGTGTCGCAGCACAATCACGTACAAGATCGCAATTCTTTCTGGCGGCAATATTTTCGACGCCTGGTACGTGCACGCGATTTTGTCGTATGCTCGATTAACCATCGAGCGCTCCATCTACAACTTTCACGACGGAGTAATTCAAATTATTTTTTTACAATAGAAATAAAATACAATAGGAATTATACACCCATAATGAGTAACAAGGACATATTTAATTAAATAATCAAAATGATTATTTTAATCGTTACAAATTACACGAGTAAAAAAAACTGCTGCCAAGTTGAGGTATGAACTTTTTGTGTTCATCAAATGAACACTTTGCTTCCCCATGGAGATCTTTTGTGATTAATTTATGGTAACTTATTTGGTATTATAATAATTTTCAGAAGGTGTTCAGTTGTATTTTTTGAGTATTTGCAGAGATAGATTTCTAACATTAATAACTTAGTAATATTTTACAATAAAAAGTTCAATAATAGGTCAATTGATTCGTTTTTAAATATTCTCCAAGTTTTTCATAATACTTTTAAAGATACATAAAGATTTTTTAATAAATAATGCATAAAAGAAAGGTTTTTCAAAAATTTTCAATTTCAAAATGTTAATAAATCTAAATAAAGTAACAATATGATATTCGAAAATAGGTGAAAAGATGCGCCTTGAAAAACTCTACAAAACTAGAAATAAATATCCATTGGTGTCAATACACTTTTTTAAAGTTTTGGAAAAAAACGTGTTTCTTTAATCTTTAAAAATTAAATAACTTTGGATAGAATGATATTCTATCTCAAAAGATGCGTCTTAAAAAACTCTACAAAATTAAAGAAAAATATTCATAGGTATACTAACATTTTTTAAAAGTTATTGGTAAAAATCGATTTTTCAAAAATTTTAAAATGCAAAAAAAATAATATTTAATCTTTATTAATATTGCTAAAACTACTTTCATTATTTGTTCGCCAGTAAGACCTACAATTAAAAAAAATAACTCTTTAGCTCTTATAGTATTCGAGATATTCAAGAGAATGTAGTGTTTATACACACACACGGAATGACATTTTTTAAGAATGTGATTTTTGTATTCTTGAGGTCGGAAAACATAACGATACATCAAAAAATTTCGGTATTACAATACAACAATACAACAAATAAAATGTTCGAAAAATATCAAAGTATCTATTACACGTGTAACAATTCTTGGAAATTTAAAAATGTTTTAAAGTATGAATTACACGTATAACTACACGTGTTTTAATAAAAATTTAATAAAAGTTTCGAAAAGTATCAAAGTATCGATTACACGTGCAAAAGGTTTGAAAAATGTCAAAGTATCAAATACACGTGTAGTTCCACGAGTAACAATTTATGAAATTAAAAAAAAAATTAAATATGAATTACACGTGTAAAAATTAAATAAAATTTTCGAGAAGTATCAAAGTATCGATTACACGTGTATTTCCATGTGTAACAATTCTTAAAATTTCAAAAAAGTTTCAAAGTATAAATTACACGTGTAATTACATGTAGAATTTATTGAAAAATGACTTTCAAAAAAGAACGAATTACACGTGTAATTACATGTGAACAAATCTACAGGTGTCTTATTTCAATAGGAATACATATATGGCAATTGTTTCTGTAGAAAAAGGCAAATTTTACTTTGTTTACTCTCAAGTTACAAATGCATCTTATTAATCAAGCGTTTATGACAGTTGTGTGAAACAAAGTTTAGCTTAAATATTTTCTTAAACAAGTATTTAATTATTAATGAATTATTATTTTATTAATACTTCTGAAAACTCTTTGATCCATTTTTATAATAAAATGTTTGCTTGGTTTACTAAGGTTAGAAATGCATGTTATTAATTAATCGAATATGACATTTGTGTAAAAAAAATTTCAGCTTAAATATTTTGTTAACAAATATTTATTTATCAATTAAATATTACTTTATTAATACTTCTGAAAACACTTTGATCCGTTTTTATAATAAAATGTTTGCTTGGTTTACTAAGGTTAGAAATGCATGTTATTAATCAAGCGAATATGACATTCGTGTAAAACAAATTTTAGCATAAATATTTTGTTAACAAATATTTATTTGTCATTTAAATATTACTTTATTAATACTTCTAAAAGAACTTTGATTCATTTTCATAATAAAAATATAGTTTTAAAATTGTTGATATAACTGTCGTTATCCTGGGAATAAAGCAAAAATTGCCATATATGCATTCACTTTAGTTATACGACAAAAATTTCCGAATTCTAAGGTCGCTTCCACAATAAGTTGTAGATAAACGATAAAGCGTCGATTGTTCAGCGCAGCGATTAAGCATCGATGTTCGATTAGAAGCGCAGTACTGTCAACTACTGAAATAAAATGTTCACATTTTTTACAGTTTTGGTTTTGTTTACAATCTGATACATAACTTCCAAATCTGTTTTTTGGTTCAAGTTTTATTAATCTGATTAACCTTGCTAGATTAAGAATCGCCAAACAGATTTGGAAGTTATGTATTAGATTGTAAACAAAACCAAAACTGTAAAAAATGTGAAAATTTTATTTCCGTAGTTGGCAGTACTGCGCTTCTAATCGAGCTGAATCGCTGTAGAGATCCTCAAGGGAGAGTTAACGTAAGTCGAGCTGAACTATCATTAGTAGAGGGTAACCGGAATCAGAAGTTAATCCAAAATTTATTTGATTTGTTCGAAATGAGCACGGTTGTTTGAAATTGTGTTTATTAAAGGCATTTTAAAAGATCCCGCTCATTTTGACAAATAGTATATCATATTTTTTTATCACTTTCGATTCCGGTTACCGGAAAAAGTAGTGGAAGGGGAAACATGCGTCAACTCTCCCTTGAGGATCTCTAAATTGCTGCACAATCGACGATTTATCGTTCATATAAAAGTTATTGTAGAAGCGACCTAAAACATATTCTATATTCTTTTTTTTCAGTGTATAGCATTGATGAAACAAGACAACTATGGTTAGAAAAACATGCTTCTCAGAGATAACATTGTAGCAACAATAATAAATTTAATAGAACAGTGGACACTAGTGTTACCTATTTAGTTTTGAGACCGTGTATCTATGACACCAATGACCAGCACCACCACCACCACCACAAATTAGTTTTTGAGATAACCCCAACTCGCCCTGCTCAACTATAAATATTTGTACTTACTTTGTGCTGTGCGGAAATCAGCAAAATTCCATATGAATTCACCAATGAAGAAACCTTTTGCTCTTAGTTTATCAAAAGCTTCAAAATGTTTAGAAAAGACCTCTACTTGATATTCTTCACTCCAAACATATCCCGGTAACTATAACACAAAAAATATATAAACTTGAAACAAAACAGTTTAAACTTATGTGAAGTGTGGTAATGCAGACAGAAATATACTGATCGTACTGTAATATACCTACAAAAAAATTATTAGGCATGCAGGATTCAACCAGAAAGAAATATTTTTACATGTACTACCTACTTTAAAGAAGGTTCAAAAATGTGAAAATTTCAGGAATTTTTTTCTCAAACACATTGAAATAAACTGATGCAAGTTTTTGTGGATGTTTTTTGATATATTTAAACCTTTAAAATATAATTTTTTCAATAAGAAAAAAAAATTTAATAATTAAATAAACGTCATATATGTATAGTAAAATTCCTCTAGTGTAATAACATAAGTGAAAAAAAAATTGATCGGATTGAGCAGTACATTGCACATAGTTTAGCTTTAGGGGGGGTACTTTAACCACGAAGTATTGTTAGGTATTTTCAAAAGCTGTAGGTGAGGGGGGGGTTGAATTTTGTTAAAAAATTTAAACAGTGAATTTTTGAAGAATTATAACTTTTAACAAAAAAAATGAAAAAAAATTTGACCTAAATGTTTTTCAAAGGTTTTTTTCTGCTTTTTTGAATAGTGCAAATCGACGCCTCCCGTTCATATAATGCTTATTGAAACTGCAATGCAATATAAGTCTTATTCAAATTTTCGTGCCATATAAGTATTATTGAAAGTTCAGTGCTATACAATTCTTATTCAAGTTTCCGTGCAATATAATTCTTATTTAAATTTCCGTGCTATATAATTCCTATTCAAAATTGCGAACAATATAATTCTTATTTAATATTAAATGTAAAATATTTTTTGGTTAACAGAATGATATGCTCAAAATAGTTTGAGATATATTTAAAAAGTAAATTAGATATAAAACGCGTTTCATTCATGCGTACTATCAATTATGAGACCGTTCACAAATTACGTAACGTTTTCCTGAGGAAATTTTAATCTTTATACCAAAAAAATGAAAAAGTTTTTGACATGGGATTTGATACAAGAAAAATTTTCCAAAAAATGAAAAAGAATTGACTTGAGTATTGATTTGGGGAAATTATACCAAAAAATTGAAAAAGGTTTGACATGGGATTTGATATGGGAAAATTTTTCCAAAAAATGATCATGGATTTTCCTTGGGTTTTAATTTAGGGAAATTGGGTTGTTCAGAGTATAGTGTAGTTCAGGTCTACTGAATATTGATTTGTGGATTATTGATCTATTAAATATTGAAATATTGATTTATTGAATATTAATTTGTGGAATAGTGAATTATTGAATATTGATTTACTAGATATTGATTGATTATTATTGATTTGATTTTGGTAAGTTTTAGTGCACTATATACATAACACAGATAAAAACTCTATTAAACACATTGTTTTAGTCTATGTACTAACTAGTATTTTGATTCTATCTCAACTTTATAAAATATATGTTTTTCTTTGGGGTTAAACAGTGACTTTTTATTTAAGGACGTTTACTCTCGAAAATGCAGACCTCTAGAAAAATATAATTAATTAACATTTATATAATTAAAATAATATTATTAATTGTACATTCTAAAGGTTAAGATATTAATTTTCAAGAAGAAAAAATTTAAAACCTACAAAGTTTATTTGTTTATACAATTTTCAATGCATAAAAAAATTTTTTATATTGCTTTTACAGAATTTTTAAAAAATGATTTGATTTCAATGTAATATGGATTATTTTCTTTAGAAAATGATTCTCTACAACTTCACAGTGGTGATTTTCAAACAAGCAAGCCGTTTGGAAAATACAGCTATTTGTTTAAAAAAATTCAAATTTTTCTTTTAAACAAATAGCTGTGTTCTTCAAACAGCTTGCTTGTTTGTGAAGTTGTAGAGAATCATTGTTCTGACGAAAATTAGCCATATTTAATAAAAATCGGAACATTTTTAAAAAATTATGTAG
The DNA here is from genome assembly GCF_019393585.1 of Leptopilina boulardi. Lineage (NCBI taxonomy): Eukaryota > Metazoa > Arthropoda > Insecta > Hymenoptera > Figitidae > Leptopilina > Leptopilina boulardi. Next base: position 113,287 of record NW_026137966.1, read on the forward strand.
AAGCGATATAATAAAAAAATGTATCCTATGCAAATGTATAAACAAATAAATTTTGCAGGTTTTTAATTTTTTTCTTGAAAATTTATATTTTATCTTTCAGAACGTACAATTAATAAAGGTGCTTTTATACCTCAAATTTCGATCGGATGAACATTATTTCTGGACCGTGAAAATGCGTGAAAAGTCATTTTCACGGCGGGTATTTTTGAATTGTTTTATACAAAAAATGTTTTTTTAAGAAATATAATATTAAATAATTGTTTTAATATGTAAGAACACTTTAAAATAGTGATAGAGAGATGATTTGATTAAAAAATTTAGCAAATTTTGCTTTAAAACGTTTTCTGCTACAAGAATGTGTAAAATGACGATGTTTGTGAAATGGTTTGTACAGTGCTTCTTCCTTGTGAGTGTCTCTCAGAATTTTGTTTATGTTATGTCGGTTCTTTTTAACTTGTAATAAATAATGAGTGCTGAAAATAAATCGGTAAGTTGAAATGTTTATCAAATAAATTTAAATTCAACTAATTGTTTCGAATAACTGAAAGAAACATGTACACATGTACACTGTACAAACCATTTCACAAACATCGTCATTTTACACTTTCTTGTAGCAGAAATGTTTTAAAGCAAAATTTGCTAAATTTTTCAATCAAATCATCTTTCTATCATTTTTTTAAAGTGTTCTTACATATTAAGACAATTATTTAATATTATATTTCTTAAAAAAACATTTTTTGTTTAAAACAATTCAAAAATACCCGCCGTGAAAATGACTTTTCACGCATTTTCACGGTCCAGAAATAATGTTCATCTGATCGAAATTTGAGGTATAAAAGCACCTTTATGTTTGTTACAAACCGGAAAATTAATTAATATAAAATTATCAATTTTGAGGTTAGGGGAGGCACCAAGCTGCCAGAATTTAAAGTTAACTGAAAGTGTGTGAGAAAAGAAACTCGTAATTCTGTTTATTTTTATGTGGCATCGTTTATCCTTTTAGAACGTTCCGCCAAGCCACTATATAGAGAAAGAAAAATTGAAACTATTTGTTACGTAAAGGTACGGACTGGCCAGTTGAATAACAAGAATTCCAATCAATTAATCATATAATTAATTAGAATTCTTACTCAAGTTGGCTTCCACTGGACTTTGCCGGGTGAAGAATTTAATTTTATTTTCGTCCGCCCTTGTTTACTTATAACTTTGTATGAAGATCTAACACGGGTTTCGACTCGCGGACGAGCTTAGTCGCGGCGTTTCCAAACTTAAGAAACTCTTTTGCCAAACCAGAGCCAGGAGAAGTGTTTATTAATGAGCGAGGAAAGTTGTACTGCGTTAATTGAAATTTTGCGACATGCCTCTAGTCTTTACCTCGGGGTCTAGGTGGGATAATTTAGAATTTAGGAAGTAATAAAGAATAGAAGCAGGGAAAATACACGAGGCACATTGGACATTGCATTTTTGCTGACGTGTTTGAATCTCACGCTGGTCTTCGTGAGAACTTCTCTTTCCAATTCGGTGCAAGTTGATTCCGTTATAAAGAAACAAGTTTCTTTTGTATCAAGGTACTGTAACGTGAATGCAACATTTAGAAAAACATTAATAATTGTAATAAAGTGTAAAAGTCGTGTATATGAGTGAATATTAACGAACTGAAATCTTATAATTGCAACCTGTGTGACAGCCGTGTTCAGCCGGTTGCAGCCTGTTAATTGTCAGTTGAATCTAAGATAATAACTGTAAGTACATCTAATTCTTATTCTATAAAACATTTAAACAATAAATCGTCTTAAAAAGGGAATGTGCATATAATTTATTTAACGAGAACCCTTAGTTCTTTCAAAGTGACGCGATCCTACATTATAAATAAACGCAGATCTTACCAATCTGTTAATCAGCTAAACTTGCTTCTCAATTATTTATTTAACAATAAATAAAGTCTACCATTGCTCGGGACGTGACAATTTGTTACTGGGTAAAGAGTATATAAAATTTGATTTTTTTTAATGGTCCAAGGAAGGTAGAAACATTAAATTTAATTTTAGAATCAAAAATAAAAAAAAATCGATACTACGGAACATTATCCCTAGAAAATATGGATAAAATACAGAAAGAAAAATAAAAAAAAATTTCATGTAAAAGAAAGATAGCTATTCTGAAACGTTCTTTAATCTTATGTGAATTTGCACCGGGAGCATTCCTCTTTAAAAAGAGGACACCTTTTGAGAAAAGGACATCCCTAAAATATCACTAGGATATCCCAAAATCGTCCTCAGGATATCCACAGGACATCATACGGATATCCTCAAAACATCCGCAAGATGTCCCAGGATACTCCTAGAATATCCCAGGATATCCGGTTCTCTGAGGGATAACTCTAACACTTATTTTCCACGTTAAGTAGAAATCGTTAAATGCAGAACATAGTAGTATATTAAGAAAAATATATACTACAGAGAAAGAATTTGAATTTTCACATTTGTAGATTGACGTCACTGTTATGTCGTCAGTCGCAATTGTCACATTATCATGTTCCTATATTTTATATTATTTTATCAAGTTCCTATACTTTATATTATTTTTTTTATAGTTGAAAAAAAATTTAATATTAAAAAAAAGGTCATGAAAGCTTACAAAATTTTGAAGTCTAGAAAGTTATATAAGTAAAACAAACAGATTAAAATTTTAGAATTTATACAAATTTGTGAAATTTGAAATTGTGTATAAATAAGATTTTTTTAAAAGAATTTTCTAGTTTTCTAGCTTGGTGCGATCATTCCGCAAGTGGTTTCTTTATTTCCAAAAAAAAGAAACACAGCAACTTCTAGTTTTATTTGACGTATTATATAAAATACAATTAGGGGCCGTGTACAAATTACGTAAGGCCAATTTTAAACCCCCCCTCCCCCCATGTAAGGTTAAGTAAGATTTTGTTAGCCTCCCCCCCCTTTCTTACGTAAGGTTTAAAGAAAATATAGGTCAAAAATTAAAGTTACGTATTACACGTTTTATTCTTAATGTTAATAAATTTTTTTAATTATATTTAAAACAAAGTTAACATAGTTAAACAGTCATTACTGTAGAGAACAAAATACATTTTTCAACATTATTAGATCATTTTTTAAACCTTCTCATCTTCAGTAGAAAATGGATTTGTGATCCATTCCTTTAAGGAATTTATAATAGGCACTAAAGATTCATCTACATTAATATTTTCTTTGGAAGACTCATCTACTTTTGCGTCCTTTAATTTAATTTTTGCGTCTTTCCAAATTTTATTTACATCAGATTGTGCCTGAGAAGTTTTTATATCTGAGAAAGCAGTTTTGTAGACTTGGAAAAATCTTTGGTAAAGTTGACCGTGATCGATCATGATTTAAATTAATTTCGAAAAATTTAACTTAAATAAAAATTTTTAATTAACCCTAATACAAAAGGTAAAATAAATTAAATTATATTTTTATTAATTTTTATTTTCTTTTACAATAATTATAACTATCATTTTATTTTTTTTTTTAAAAAATTTACTAAAAAAGATTTTTTAAAATTATTTTAATTATAAAAAAATTACAAATCCAAATATAAATTCAAAATTAATTTTCTATTTAATCTAAATACACCTTCCGGTACATTTACTTTGTTACGACTTACTTAACCTAACTATGTTTAATAATTGATTAAATTGACGGGCGATTTGTACATATTTTAATATTAATATTCAAACTAAAAAATTATTTAATTTTACTTTTAAATCCTATTTAATTTTAATATTAAAATTAAAATATTTAAATTTAATTTATTGTAATTCAACTAATTCTTAATTTAATTACATATTGATTTGAATAAAATTATAAAATAAATTAAACAAATTTAAAATTATTTTAATAAAAACTTTTCTCAACAAAAATATACAAAAATAAAAACATTAAGTATTTCTTATCGTGGTTCATCAAATTAAACGTCAGATTCCTCTAAATTAATTAAAATACCGTCATATCTATTTATTTCAATTTTAATTTACTTTATTAATTACTTATTTAAAAAATATTATAATAGGGTATCTAATCCTAGTCTAAACTTATTTATTATAATTTAATATTAAAATTTTAATAAACATACTTTTTAAATAATTTATATACCACTAAAAAATTATTAATTTAAATAAATTTATTAAATTTTATTAACTTAATTTAACTAAAAATAAATTAATTTTCTATCTAAAAGTCTAACCGCTATTGCTGGCACTCCATTAATTGATAATAAAAATTTTACAAAATAATAATTTCTTAAATTATAATAATCTTATTAATTAAACTAAAATTTATTCATTTAATAAAAATTTTTTAATAAATTATATATTATATTAAACTTATAAATTAATATTAAATATAAATTAACTTTAATAAAGTTTTATTTATAACTAAAATCTTTAAACTTGCAATTTAAAATTTTTTTTAAACTATAAAACTTATTCAATCACCCCTTCCCAATATTTTAAAAAAAAAAAATTAATTAAAAAATATATAAAATATAATACTGTAAGAATCTGTCCAAACTCCATAAAAGGAGATTCAATAGGTTTTATTCCAATTCAAGTTAATAAAATAAAAACATTAATAAATATTCAATATAAAAACTGATTCAATGGGTACATACTTAACCTTTGAAATTTTATTATAGTAAAAAAAGGTAAAATTATTAGAATCCTTACAGATAAAAATAATGCAATTACACCTCCTAATTTATTTGGAATTGAACGTAAAATTGCATAAGCAAATAAAAAATATCATTCTGGTTGAATATGAATAGGAGTAACCATTGAATTTGCAACATTAAAATTTTCAGGATCCCCTAATAAATATGGAAATAAAAATACCAAAATTAATAAAAATATTAATATAAAAATTAAAACTAATCTATCCTTAATTAAATAATAATTATGAAAAGGAATTTTATTTAAATTTCCTACTACTCCTAATGGGTTCCTTGACCCTGTTGAATGTAACCTAAATAAGTGAAATAAAACAATTACTAAAATTAAAAAAGGTAAAATAAAATGTAATCTATAAAATCGTCTTAAAGTAGCTCCCCCTACTCTAAACCCTCCTCATAACCACACCACAATCTCATTACCAAAAAAAGGAATAGCTGATAATAAATTTGTAATAACTGTTGCTCCCCAAAATGATATTTGACCCCAAGGTAAAACATACCCTAAAAAAGCTACCCCTATTAATATTAAAAATATTAATCTCCCTCTTAATCAAGGATAAAATAATAAAAATGAATTTATGTATAAACCTCGCCCAATATGAATTAATAAACACATAAAAAATAATGAAGCCCCATTTATATGAATTAACCGAATCAACCACCCCCCATTAACATCATGCATAATATGAATTACCCTATTAAAAGCTAACTCGACACTTGCATTATAATGTATAGAAAGAAATACTCCTCTAATTAATTGAATTGATAGACATATGCCTAACAAAAATCCAAAATTTCATATAATATTAATATTTACAGGGGTAGGTAAATATAATAATTCTTTTTTTAACCTTATTGCCCTCCTAAAAATTTTCATTATAATATTTGTCGTATTGTTTTAGTTTTGTAGAATAATAAAATTTTAACTACCAAAATTAACACAAATAATAAATATAAAATTATAAAAAAAATTAAAACCCTAAATTTTAAATAAACGTAAGTTAACCTAAAATCATAATTAAACATTTTTCCTTTTATCTCAAAAATTACATCATTCAAAAATAAAATTATTCTTCTTACATCATAACTATAAATTAAATAAAAAATTATTAAAATCAAAAAAAATATTTTAAATAAAAAATTTAGTATCCCGATCTTTATTAAAACTATTTTATTATTTAGAGCAAATCTATTAAAATATAAAAACAAAATTAATATGCCTCCAACTATAATTAAATATAAAATTATTGAATAAAATCTTGAACAAAAAAAAATTCCTAACAATAAAACTACACAAAAAACTTGCAAAATAAGAAAAATACCTATCATTAAAGGATGAATATTTTTTAAACTTAATAAAATTATTACAATAAAAATTATAAATAAAATTAAATATATATATAAATTAAATACTAAAAATATTAATAATTTTTTACTTATATTCAAAAAATAGTTTAAACAAAACATTAATTTTGGAGATTAAAATTATAAAAAAATTATTTTTTTGTAAATCTTAAATTAAATTTAAATAAATTTAATAGATACTAAAAATATTAAATTTTAACTTGAATCCTTTTTTTAAACACTAAAATAATTTTAATATATTAATCTTTTAACTAAATATAATTTTATAAATAATTTTTAATTACCAATTTATTTTAACTTAAATGTAACTTTTGAATTTAATTAAATATAATTATAACTTTTAAATTATTCCAGTTCAAACTCTTTTATTGGAACTAAAATAATTTTTAAAAATAAATTTTTAAATTTTTTATTTATTTAAATAATTTGAAAATAATTATTTTTAAATACCTTTAAATACCTTTAAATACCTTTAAATCAAAAAATTTTATTAATTAAAAATATAAATATTTATCTTTAATATTAAAAAATTTAATAAAATTGCTAAAAAATATCTATTTAATTTTAATTTACAAAATTAATGTTTTTATTAAACTACTTAGCTAAATTAATTTATTAACTTTATTTATTTTAATATTTTTAATTACTATTTTCTCAATTACACCAATATACTCACATCTAATTTTATCATTAATAAGATTAGAAATTATCATAATAAATATAATTTTATTCGCATTTTATTTAATAATATTATTAAAAATAGAATATTTTATTATAATCTTATTAACTATAATTGTTTGTGAAAGAGTTCTAGGATTAACTTTATTAATTTTGATAATTCACTTTAAAGGTAAAGATAATACTAACTCCTTAAATTTAAATTTTTAATGAAAATTTTATTAATAATAATTTTTTGCTCCTTAACATTTTTAATCAATAAAAATTTAAATTTTTTATTTTTAATTAATTGAATTTCATTATTTACTATTAATTTAATTATTTTTTACCCATTATTAATAAATAAAATTATATTTATAATTTTTATTGACCAATACTCATTTATTTTAATTCTTTTAACTCTATGAATTTTTATTCTTATAATTATAGCTTGAATAAACATAAATTTTAAAAAAATTTATTTAATTAACATAATAATCTTAATAACCTCTTTAATTATATCTTTCATTTCAATAAATTTTTTCTCTTTTTATATTTTTTTTGAAATTAGAATAATCCCAACTTTTATACTAATTATAGGATGAGGAGGTCAATTTGAACGAATCGAGGCAAGAATATATATAATTTTATACACAATATTTGCCTCTCTCCCCCTTATAATAATTTTTATTAACCTTTATATTAGTTCAAACACCTTAAATTTAATTTTATTAATAAATACAAACTTTATTAATAACTACTATATATATATATATTTACTTTTATCTTTTTTAATTAAATTACCTATATTTTTTGTTCATCTTTGACTCCCAAAAGCTCATGTTGAAGCTCCAGTAACTGGTTCAATAATCTTAGCATCAATTATACTAAAATTAGGAAGTTACGGCATTCTACGAATTATATTTATTATAGAATACCTATGCATAAAATATAATTATATTTTAATTTCAATTAGTATTATTGGATCAATTTTTTCATCTTTAATTTGTTTAAAACAAATAGATATAAAAAAATTAGTTGCTTACTCTTCAGTAGTACACATAAATATATTACTTGCAGGAATCCTTACTATATCAATATTAGGAATTATAGGAAGAATTATTATAATAATTAGTCATGGTTTATGCTCCTCTGCATTATTTTTTATTGTAAACTTATCCTACTCCCGATTTAAATCTCGAAGAATAATTATTAATAAAGGATTAATAAATTTAACCCCACAATTAAGATTATTTTGATTCTTATTATGTATTTTTAATATAGCCGCCCCACCTTCACTTAATCTTTTTAGAGAAATTTTATTAATTAATAGAATTTTAAAATTTAGAATTTCATTAATCCCATTTTTAATAATTATTAGAATAACAAGTGTAATTTATTCAATATTCTTTTTTGGAAGGACCCAACACGGCTTTATAAATAAAAATCTTAACAATTTTTTTTCTATCAATATTATAGAAATATTAATTTTAACTCTTCATACAATCCCAATTCTTATCTTAACATTTACTTTTAACTAGTTTAAAACTATTGATTTGTTAAATCAAAATCTTAAATTTTAATTTAAACTATAATTAACTTTTTATATTCTTTAATATTATTTTTATTAAGAATTTCTTCAATAATTTTTAGTATGACCCTATTATTAATTAAAAAAACAATTATCATTGAATGAATAATTATTTCTTTAATTAACCTAAATTTTGAAATAATAATTTTAATAGACTGAATAAGGATAATATTCTTAAGAATTGTTATATTTATTTCATCAATAGTAATAATATACAGAAAAGAATATATACTTATAGAAATTAAAAAAAAATATTTTTCAATAATTCTAATATTATTTGTTATCTCAATAATTTTAATAATTATTTGCCCTAATATAATAAGAATTATTCTTGGGTGAGACGGTTTAGGTTTAGTCTCTTACTGTTTAATTATCTACTACCAATCTTCAACATCTTTTAATTCAGGTATAATTACTTTATTAACTAACCGTATTGGAGACATTATACTTCTTATAATAATTTTTTTATCTATAAATTTAAAATCATGAAATATTAAATTTTATAATTTTAACTCTTTAATATTTTTAATTTTTTTATTAATTATAATTATAACAAAAAGAGCACAAATCCCATTTTCTATATGACTCCCTGCTGCAATAGCTGCCCCCACTCCTGTTTCTTCTCTTGTCCACTCATCAACCCTTGTTACAGCTGGAATTTATATTCTTATCCGATTCAACTATTTATTTATAAAAATAAATTGAATTATTTTAATTATTGGTTTATTAACAATACTTACATCCAGAATTAATGCTTTATTTGAATTTGACTTAAAAAAAATTATTGCTTTCTCTACATTAAGACAATTAGGATTAATAATACATATACTTGCCTATAACCTACCAAACTACGTATTTTTCCACTTAATTTCACATGCTATATTTAAATCTTTACTTTTTCTTTGTTCAGGTATTATAATTCACTTTATACTAAATTATCAAGATATTCGATTTATAGGGTCATTAATTTATGAATGCCCAATAGTAATTATATTTTTTAATTTTGCAAACTTATCACTATGTGGATTCCCATTTTTATCAGGATTCTATTCTAAAGACATAATTTATGAAATATCACTAAATTTCTCTATCAACCCAATAATTATAATTTTAATATACATTTCCATTTCCTTAACTATAATATACACACTTCGATTAATATTCTTTTTAACATTCAACTCCTCCTCTTTTTCACCAATATCCCTAAAAAAAGATAATTTTATTATAAATTTTTCTATTTCAATATTATTTTTTATATCAATTATTTTTGGAAATTTAATAAACTGATTAATATTTTCTTCTTTAAGAATTAGAATCCTAAATTTCAAATTAAAATTTTTAATTTACTTAATAATATTTTTCAGTTTAAGATTTCTATTTACTAAAAAAAATATATGAAATTTAAATTTTCCCTCAATTAATTTTATTTTAACTAATTTCTTCTTACTACAAAAAAATTCTTTAATAATCAAAATATGATTAAATAATTTATCTTTAAAAATATTTTATTTCAATGAAACCTTATGAAATGAATACTACAGAAAATTTTTAAGTAAAATTATCTTTAAAAAAAATAATTTTTTTTTAATAAAAATTTTTAATAACTATTTTATTTCAATTTTTATTTTAATTAGATTCAATCTTTTAATTATTTTAATAAGTTAATAGAAAATTTTTATCTCTATAATATATATTCAAAATATACACTTTATCAAGTTCATTAACTTAAAATCTTTTAAAAATAATATTAATTATTCATTTAATAAAATTTAAATAAATTAAAAAATTTAAAATAATAATCAACATCTTTTTCCAAATTAATATTATCAATTTATCATAACGTATTCGAGGGAAACTCCCTCGAATACAAATAATTAAAATTATAAAAATTAAAGTTTTAAATATTACCCTTAAACTAAAATTATCCATAAAATAAAATAAAACAATTAAAAATCTCATCAATATAATTATACCATATTCAGATAAAAAAATTAATACAAACCCTCCTCTTATATATTCAGTATTAAACCCTGAAACTAACTCTGATTCCCCCTCTGCCAAATCAAAAGGAGTTCGATTTAACTCTGCCAAAACACTTACTAAAAATATTAATATAATTAACCTTAAAAACCAAAATATTCAAATTTTACCTTGTATTTTAATAAAAACTTTTAAATCAAAACTTTCAATAAATATTAATCTTCTTAATAAAAGTAAAATTAAACTAACTTCATAAGAAATAGACTGAGAAACTGCCCGAATTCTTCCTAATATTGAATACATTGAATTAGAAGATCACCCCCTTAATATTATTATATAAACACCTATTCTTAAAAAACATAAAATAAATAATATTCTAAAATTATTACAAAATAAATTATAAAAATTTGGAATCAACAATCATATTATCAATATTAATAAAAATCTAAAACAAGGTCTAAACAAATAAAATATATAATTTAAATTTTTAATTAAAAAAAACTCTTTTCTTATTAATTTTACAGCATCTCTAAAAGGTTGTAAAATTCCTTTAATTAAAATTTTATTTGGCCCCTTACGAATTTGAATATACCCTAATACTTTACGTTCTAACAAAGTTAAAAAAGCTACACCCACCAACACAACTAAAATTATAATTAAATTTCTTAAAACTGTATCAAAAAATATTATAATAAACATATTTTAATAAAAATATTTTAATTTTTTAAATGAAACTTAAACTCATTGCACTAATCTGCCATATTAAATATAATTTATAAAAAATTTTATCCTTTTAACTTTGAAAATTAATAGTCTTAATAACTTAAAATTATTATTAATATATCTCTATATATAATTAATTCCTAAAATTAATACACTAATCTGCCATAATAAATTATATATATATTAAATTCTAATTAATTCTAAAAATATCAAAAATTTTTGTGCAATTTAACACTAATATATAATTAATGGTAATAAAAATTTAATTTACATAATTTATTTAATCATAATAACCCTTTAATCAGGCATACCATTTAATTAATAACTTAATTAATAATTAATTTAATCAATTCCCCCCCCCAAAAAAATGAATAAGTTAAAAATTAACTATATATTTAAGTCGAAATTAAATCCTAATTTTTAGGTTTATCCAACCTTAAACTCACCTTAAAGACCCTTCTTTTAATTCATAATAAACCCCTACCAACAAAATAACTAAAATGAAATAAAAAATAAATTTAAAATTCAATTCTTTAAACTTAAATAACTTAACCACTGGCAAAATTAAAGTAATCTCTACATCAAAAACTAAAAAAATAATTCTAATTAAATAAAACTGAATAGAAAAGGGGACCCGAATTAGTGATAATGAGTCAAACCCACACTCAAAAGTTGAGACCTTCCCCCGAAGTTTAAACCTCTTTTTTGACAAAATTATATTAATACATAAAATTAATACTCCCAAAAAAATTAAAATTAAATTTATAAAAATAATTAAATATATTTATATAACTAAAAAATTAAAACTATTATTAAATTATAATAAATTTTATATAATATTTTTAATAATAGTTTTAATAATGTCATCAGTATACTATTGAGTAAACAATAATTCAAATAACATCAACGAAATGTCAATACCATGAAGCTCCTTCAAACCCAAAATGATGAAAGGACCTAAAATGAAATTTTCTTAACCGTAATCAAGTTACTAATAAAAAAATTGAACCAACAACTACATGAATTCCATGAAACCCAGTTGTTAAAAAAAAAATTGATCCAAAAATTGAGTCCCTAAATATAAATGTTGCCTCCCTATACTCAAACATTTGAATACAAGTAAATAACATTCCTAAATAAATTGTTATCAATAATCTAAATTTGGCTCTCCCTCAATTTTTATTTAAAATTGAATAATGTCTTCATGTAATTGTAACTCCAGAAGATAATAAAATTACAGTATTAAATAATGGTAATTGATAAGGATTAAACTGTTCAATATTTTGAGGGGGCCACTCTCTCCCAATTTCAATATTTGGAGAAAGAGAAGAATGAAAAAATGTTCAAAAAAAAGATACAAAAAATATTAATTCAGAAACAATAAATAAAATTATCCCCAATTTTAACCCCCTAACAACAATTTTTGTATGCCTCCCTTGTAAAGTACCTTCACGAATTACATCTCGTCACCACTGTCCCCTACATAAAAGTAATAAAATCAACCCTCAATTTATTAAATATGTTTCTTTTTCACTAAATATTATAACTCTCCCTACTATAAATACAAAAGTTCTAAATGACCCTAAAATTGGTCAAGGTCTAAAAGTCACTAAATGAAATGAATAATTTATATTTATTTTCATTACCTCATTTCAGAAGAATATAAAGTTCTTAAAATTGAATAAACATAAGATTGAATTAAAGAAACAGCTACTTCCAATCTTATTAAAACACACTTAATTAACATTACACTTTTTAATAATATATTTACTTTCTTATAATTTGAACTTCAATTTTTGCCACAAATTATAGAAATCCCATACGATAAATCCTGTTACCGTCAGCTAAACTTCATATATTTGTCAACACTTTTACTGCAGAAACGTATATAATGTATGTATAACAGGCAGGCACTTGCAGAATAATAACTGTCACATGTTGTCGGTAAATCTATTAGTAATAACTTTATCCACTGCACATAGAGGTCACTTTTATTGTAGAAGTTTACCGGCAGAACTGCCCGCAAGTTTCAAGAAATTTTTTAATATATGGCCTTACGTAAGAAAATCTTCGCACCTACCCTCCCCCCACGTAAGCGTCCGAAAGGATTTCATACACCCCCTCCCCCCTGTGGCCCTTACGTAATTTGTACACGGCCGCTTATAAGCTAGTTTTCCTTTTTAAAACTCTTGCTTCCAGATGTTACAATTTTCGTTTCTAAAGAAAATTATAAAAGAAAAATTCTAATATAAAGATTTATAATTTTAACTATTAATACTTTCAATTCGGTTTCAAATTTCTTTTTAGTACAATTACGTTTTGTAGAATTGAAAATAGGATTTTCTAAGTTACACTAAAGGTTTTCCAATTGCACTGTACCGTCGGTAGGTTTTCATATTTCTGTATAGTCATAGTAATGTCGTCATCTTGAAAATCAGAATCCTGGGTAACGTAATTTGGTCTTTTTTTAGCGCCCCTAACATATAATAGTGTCGAGTTTCCGCGCCTTTTGAAAAGGGAAAAATTTGCTTTTTCTATTCTGCGGACTCTAAGGTCTTGTTGTAGAGAGTAAGTGAGTATCTCTGCTGTTTCGATAAAATTTAGTTAGATTCTCTGTAACTCTTCGCAACCTACAATACCACCGTAATGAAACGGATACTTAGGGTTATAGGTAATAAAATAATTAAATTTATATAAATTTTGACAATGGTTTAAAACACATATTGAGGGGATTAAATTCATACATCAATTTGCTTGCAAAGAGATCTCTTGTTAGAAAATATCTCTTCTAATGCTATTTTCTTTCATTTATGAAATATGGGAAACTAAGAAAATAGATAGGACGAAAAATTCTAATTTTCCTTCTTAATTTAAAACTACTATATCGCTGTCGTAGTCTACCGTCGTATAGGAGTCGTTGTCCACGGATTATTTAAGGAGTGCTATTCTAATAAGCGCAAGACCATCTTTTCTTTCTAACTCTATTATCTCAGGTTGCAACAGGGGTTGTTGGGGAGGAGCAGTCTCATGTCCAGTTTCAATTGCGCGAGGTAAGGGGTAACTCTACAAACTGGTTTTTTCCTCTGTATTGGGTTCACAAGATTATGATAAATTTTGGAACTACATGCTAGCTCGGTTTTTGATTTAACTCGTTTTCCCGCGCGTTTCCCCCTAATTTTGTTTTTTACTTGACGTTTATTTATTTCCCCGGGTGACATTTTGACTCCAACTTATCGTTTTATGGAGAGCGAAAAAAAACAACAATTTTCTCTTGGTCTTCCTTTTTCCAATTTTTCATAATATAAATTGTCATGCTACATCAAGCTCAGCATGTTAAACTTTCCTACACGGGGAGATCGTACCGGATCAGCGCTTTTGAGCTTGCAAAGATGAGAAGAAAATGCTACTTTTCTTTTGATCTTATTTTTCTCTAGAAAAATCACTCAAATGCAGCCAAGATTTTTCCGTTCTCGCGGCGTTGTACCGGCAACAGCGAGGGAGAGTAATTGGTTAGGAAGTCAACAGATAGATTGATTGATTTGCTAACTATCAATTCATGACAGTTTTTCATTATGGAAAATTATTCGAAATTTTGAATTAATTGTATTAATTCACAAGCATTCCACAAGAAGATTTTTGCATTTCCCCTTTTTAATTTTACTATAAATATATCAATTCAATCGCGCTTTTCCATCCCAACATACCAAGATATAATTTACGAGAACGACGATTTTCCTGATATTTTTCCTGCCCTTATTGAGTTTTTCCGAGCTGGGGTGGATGTCCTTGTACGCGGTTAATTTTTACTTTTGCTCTATTTATTATGGATTCAAAATATGAAAATTCTTCCAATTCGTTAAGTGGTTCTTTTTTTCTACTATCAAAAGGTACCAGATATAGTTGTAAGAGATAGAGAGAAGAAAAATCAAATTCTTTTTTATATTGCTTTTTCAGTTTTTAAAATATTTTTTTTTTTTTAAAATCACGATGAATTGCCTGGCGCTCTCCTTCTGGTCTCAAACAGGAGGAAAAGGTTTTTCTTTTAATTCTGTAGATTTCTAAAGCTCCTAACTAGTGATGGTAAAAATTACGTCATCGGAACAATTTGATTTTGAGGGCTGGGATTTTTTTTTGTCATCCTGGCTCCTCTTTCGAAAATTATCTGTAATAGTGATTTTTCATTATGACAGAAGCTCCGAAACAGGTGAATTCCTTCTGATTTTTGTTGCAAACAGGTATTGCTGTCAATAAGGGCGATTTTCGGAGCCGTGTCTTCCAGCGAACGAGTCGCGGAACCTCGTCTACCAGTAGTTTTTACCAATCGACAATGTGAATTCTAGATCTGATTTGACTAAGTCCGAAATTCTCTCAAAACCGCTTGCAATTAAATCAAAATAAGAGCACTTGAAAAAGAAAACCCAGATAATTTCAAAATTAGATAATGAAATTCTTCATCTCGGCAACATGTGCTTTCCAAATTCTTTAGTGAGTTTTCGGAGCCGTGTCTTCCAGCGAACAACTCGCGGAGCCTCGTCTACCAGTACTCTTCACATAGAAATTGAAATAGCTGGATCAACAAAAAAAAGAAAGCTATCTCTCTTTTTCTTGTTAGATATCCATTCCCTGTCGATCAGAAGAATTCGAAGTCGTTAAGGATAGCCAGTGTTCAATTTTCTGAACAATCGGATCTCCGTGCCGATAGTTGGGTAGCGTTTCAAACCTTATGGTGAATTCACGGAGCCGTGTCTGCCGATGAGCGAATCACGGAGCCTCGTCTACCAGTGTTTTCACCAAAAGCTGGAGTCGTAGGTCTAAGTAAACTAGACCTTACTAGTCATTCCCACTATTGACAGCGGAAAATAGATTGCTTTAATGAGAGACAATTAAAATAGTATCTGAGACAGCTCAGAATACAAAAACGTAAACAACCATGACTGCTAGTAGAAACAAGAAAAGAAAGCTCTGATAAATGTAACAATTTTCTTCGTCACAAAAGTAACGTGGCTGGCAGCTACGTAGGAAACATCCCACCGCTGCTACCATCAGCTTGTTACAAACCGGAAAATTAATTAATATAAAATTATCAATTTTGAGGTTAGGGGAGGCACCAAGCTGCCAGAATTTAAGTTAACTGAAAGTGTGTGAGAAAAGAAACTCTTAATTCTGCTTATTTTTATGTGGGATCGTTTATCCTTTTAGAACGTTCCACCAAGCCACTATATAGAGGAAGAAAAATTGAAACTATTTGTTACGAAAAGGTGGGAGTAGAAAATAAGAAAAGACTAAGAATTCTGTTACAAGTATTGTTTATTAAAATATAATTTAAAAGAAGTACAAAAGGAAATTAAGAATAGGAACGATACATTATTTTTACTTACGCTACGATATTTAAAATTACCGCTGAACGTCGTCCACACACGGGTTTTACGACTTCGTTCAACGGGCAAAACAAGAGGTTGGTAGCTTATAACGTTTATAACTTTTAAACATGTTCTCCCTCATTTAGAAGCGCTAAAAATATCATGAATATTGGTTAAGTCATAATAAATTGATGGTTAAATTTTTGAAATGGCATTATTTTTTGTTTTCGAGATATTAATTAATTAACTAACAAAAGTTAATAAAAAATTAAATATTTTACGAACAAATAAAATTAGAGTACTTTTAAAAACACCATTAGAATGATTATCAAAATCCGTATCCAACGAGCCCTATATGAACTATTTCTAATAAACGGGTGTTAAATTAATAATTAATAATAAAATTTATTTAAATAATTAATAACATTTGAAGAAATGAAGATAAATCGGCAATTCTTTTTTTATTTGGAAGATCATCTAATTCTGTTATTACGGTGGTACCTAAAAAGTTTAAATTTTGAGCAATGTTCCCCACTTAAAATTGAAGAAAGTAGCGAACGGTAAGGTTGCGAATGTTGTAACGAACATTGCGGCAGCACCCTGAATGCGTTGGACGTTGCGGCAATGTTCATAACTTAAAATTTACAGGAATTATTGATTGCAAATGATAACAATAGATACCTTATTTTGTGAGGCACGCTATATCACTTGTAGGTCCAAAATGAGTATAAATAGGCATAGGAACCACATTAAAAATTGGACTTCTCGCGGAAAAAGAAAAAAAAATTATACAAGATAAAACAAAAAATTTTAAATAAAAATAATACTTAAAATAAAATCTACGTGATGAGCTTTTCCGTGAACAAAAATTCTTCAGCTCCCATCTTCTTCTGCACTATTTTATTACGTATTCTGGGCCTAACAATTTTACATGCCTATGACAATGCAACATCAAAGTTGTAATTGTTGAAAATGAAAAAAAGGGGTAAATATACCTAAAACCAAAACATTTTCAAACAAGGAAAATTCATAAAATAGACCCAAGAGAAAACAAGCTTATCAATATAACTCGTGCTTGATTTTATCAAGTGCATATTATTATATTTGGCTATACCATTAAAAGAAAATAGAAACTCAGCATTATTGGCATAGTCACAGGCCCAGAGCTCACGGCTTTATCACGTGTTAAAAACCCTTCGTCCACAAAATTTTTCCACCTGAAGTCTCTAAACGTTCATATAAAAGAACATTGCGGAAGTCAATTAATTGCAGTACAACTCTCATTCGCGAGTCAGCTCTGAAATTTTTCAGAGGCATAAAAACGATTTTGAGACGCCGGGACTAAGCCCGTCGTGAGTCGGATTTTCAATTTTTACAATCCACTACATAGAAAGTGATTAAAATTGGACGGACGAAAATTTAAAGTGAATACTTCACGCCGACGAAGTCCAACTGAAGTCGTGTTTAATAAAAATTCAATAATTTAAACAAAAACTAAATTATTGAATTTTTGTCTTTTTGACCGGCCAGTCCATACGTGTGGTGCCTGCGCTGTTTAAATTCGGTGGACCCGTAAGTGCATTCTTGTGCGCTACCAAATGACATTTTCGCGCTTTGATAAGTGTGTATATTTTTCCGCCCGTCGGATAGCAGCTCGACGCGTCGCCCTCGTTAGCTTGCGACGGTATAATAAGCAGTAGAGTAAGTTTTTAAACTTGTATCGCTCCATCTTCTTATCTTATTGTATTATTTCAACATTTTAAAGTCAACATTTCTTTTTATAAAACAAATGTATAAACGGGTCTTAATTGTTTTATTGTGTTTATCCCTTAAATTCATTTTTGAATAACGTAACTTGGAAGTTTCTTTTAAAATAGGATACACGATCCCATAAAAATAAAACGGAATTTTTTTAATTTCGGCAGCTTGGTGCCTCCAGGACATAGGAAATAATAATTTTTATAATTAATATTTTTCGGTTCGTAACATCTGTGTTAAATAAAAGCAGTATAAATAACATTTTTAACAAATCTAAATTATTAACAGGTGATTATTGAAAATTGAGGTTTCAGCACCCTACGACACAAATTGGAGGGGGCTGCCTACCTACTCGGCATGGTATTTTTCAGTCTTTTTCTAAATAACATTTTATAATTAATTTTTGATTCTTGGTAATACTTAATATTCTTTTTTTGACACAGAATTAGATGATCTTCCAAATATAAAAAGAATTGACGATTTATCTTCATTTCTTCAAATGTTATTAATTATTTAAATAAATTTTATTAATTATTATTAATTTAACACCCGTTTATTAGAAACAGTTCATATAGGGCTCGTTGGATGCGGATTTTGATAAGCATTCTAATGGTGTTTTTAAAAGTACTCTAATTTTATTTGTTCGTAAAATATTTAATTTTTTATTAACTTTTGTTAGTTAATTAATTAATATCTCGAAAACAAAAAATAATTTTAAACAAATTGTTTAAAAATTAATATTTTTTTAAAAAAATAACTTTTTTTAAAAGTTTAAGATCTTCTGCGTAAAAAACATTTACAACATTTTTCTCTATTTTTAGTAGGAAAAAAGTTATAAGTAAATTAAAAAAATATTGCCAAATTTGTTATTGTAAATATCTCGAAAAATATTAAAAATTTCAAATTCAAAATTTGTACACTTATTTAGCACCACTATCACTACAATTTACCGAATTTTGAGAAAAATCCGAGACATGATCCCGTATTCTCATATGAAATGCCTCATATATATACACCTAAAAAGAAGAATTAAACATTTTTTTATAATTTGCAGTCGCATTAGCAGAATTTTATCGAGCTGTAATAGCTCTAACTATCCTTGCCCCATGAGACGATATTTCAGATTTTTCTAAATTTTAAGGAACGATGAGAATTAATTTGAAAATAAATACGATATTCGTGTTAATAAAAAAATTCCACTCTGGAAAACCCCTACGTTAATAAATATTCGAAAGCACTAATATAGAAAACAATATGATAAATACTACGTTGAAATTTTAGCAAAACAGACATTTTACAAAAATAAACTCCTGACTTTGCAATTAGTGGCAGATTGACTTTTAATTTTTACTATCATCTATTGGTGTTAAGACGCAAATATACCATGAATGACGCGATTTTTGAGCAAGCCGTCTAAGCATAAAAGCCACTAACTATCGTTGCCCCGTCCTCCCCTATGTTTTCGAAAGGTTTTTTTCTGCTCTTTCAAATGGTGCAAAAATTTTTTCAAAAAATTTAAAATTTGACCCTTTTTTTAGAAAATCAACAATTTTTTTGACTTTTTTTAAGTTCGTTTTTTTTATTTATTTTTTTTAAGGTAAAAAAGGTGTATTTTCACCACAAAAAATACTAAGATGTCCTTTTTTGTTATTTTTGATATATTAATTAATTAATTAATTAATTAATTAATTAATGTTAATAAAAAATAAAATATATTTTAGAAATGAATAAAGTTATTAAGATTTTAAAGCTACCAATTGAAAGCTGAAGTAATTCCGCATCCAACAAGCCCTATATGAACTATTTTGGATTAGAGGATTTTTTTATAAACAATTTCAATGTTAGGCAATTGTTTATTTATATTCCACTAATTCAAAGTACTTCATATAGGGCTCGTTGGATGGGGAATTATGTCAACTTTCATTTAGTAACGTCAGAATTACGTTAATTTTATTTGTTTATAAAATATTTCATTTTTTATTAACATTAATTAATTAATTAATATCTCGAAACTAACAAAAAAGGATATCTCAATATTTTTTGTGGTGAAAATACACATTTTTAACTTTCAAAACAAAAAAAATAAAAAAAGACCAAACTTAAAAAAAAGTCAAAAAAATTGTTGACTTTCCAAAAAAGGGTTAAATTTTGAATTTTTTTCACTATTCGAAAGAGCAGGAAAAAACATAAGTCAAATTTTTTTCATCTTTCTGTTTAAAAATTACAAGTCTTAAAAAATTCACTGTTTTAATTTTTCAAAAAAATTCAACCCCCTCCCTCTCCTTCAGTTTTTGGAAAAACCAAAAATTATTTGTGGTTAAAGTACTTACCCCTTGGGCTAAACTATGTGTAAGTTACAGCCCGATTTGATTAACTCTTTTTTCACTTAGTACGCTATAGGAATTGCACCCCACATATATTTGAATATTTTAATTATTTATTAAAATAATATTTTTTATTCAAGAAATAATTCAAGTTAAATTGAGTAATTAAATTTATAAAGTTATATTATTTATTATAATTAATATTACACTACCGTCGGCAATTGTCGGTACGGTGGGCGTGCGTACGATGAAAAATTTGTGCGGAGTTTAAAAACTGATAGATTAATGCTTAGAAAACATAAAGACTTGAAACATACACCGTTCGAAAGCTTAAATAAAGCATGCTCGCACATTTTTAAGGATTATTCAGAAACCACTGAATATTTTTTAAGTTTCAAGGGCTCTTTTTAAAGCTAAGACTTCAACGATTAACGCTATGTAAGTATAATTTTTTTCCTAATTTTTTTCAAGATTGTGCAGGGGCTCAATTAAATAAATCAAAAATTACAAAATTACAAAAATACTTTCCTCCATAGGTGATTCAATCTCTTAAAAAAAATAGAAAAATAATGTATTGTACATCATTCGACGCAGAACTTTTTAAGCTTTGGAACGGTGTATGTTTCAAGTCTTTATCTTTTCTAAGCATTAATCTATCAGTTTTTAAACTCCGCACAAATTTTTCATCGTACGCACGCCCACTGTACCAACAATTGCCGACGGTAGTGTATATTTTTTCATTTATTTTAGAACGTTAATAAAATTTAAAAATATAAAGAAATTTAGAAAAATAAATTAATATATATTAATACTGTATCACAAAAGAAATAAGTTAAAAAACTTTGTATCGGACCTACTGGAGGTTGTAGGTAACAAAAAACGAAAAAGAATGGTATATTAAAAATTTCCCTAACACCCCCAAATTTTTATTTTGGAATCAAAAAACTATTTTCACGTATATTTATGAATATAATCCCTTGTAACTTTTATATTTTTGCAACGATAAAAATGTTTTTCATTTTGAAGCTGAAAAGCAGGTCTTTTCAACCCACATAAAGTTTTTTTGATAAGAGTAATATTTATAAAAGAAAAAGTTCGGAAATTGTCAGTTTTTAATAAATTTTTCAAGTTTAACTGATGTTTACAGCATTAATTATATTTTAAACATTTTTTTCTTCATGTAATATTTAAGCATTTTAATTTCTTCTTCTTGAAGCTAACATCGTTTTTCTTATATGGAAAATAAAATTAATATTTACTGAAAAAAGTTATTGTTAACAAAACCAAGATAAAACTTTAACAATGTAAAAACTTTAAAAACACTGTACATAAAACAATTAAGAATAACAAATTAAGGAAAACTGAAAAATACTTAAATTTGCTACTGGTCTTGCAAATAGAAAAACTGCGCAATAAATCAGTCAATTTTTAAAGAAATGTATTCAAATAGGGCTCGTTCGACGCAGAATTTAGTATGCTTAAATATTGTAACGGATAAATTAACAATATTAGTTTGTGTGTGTGCGCCGAGTGTAACTCGGAAATTATCGGGCATCTCGAAGCAATGTGTCGTTCATTTCCGATAAAAGTGACACATTGCTTAAATTCGTGAGAGTCGTTGGACGAGACGGACGAAACCCGATTACGGGTTCACCAGTCCGGGAACCAGTATCCATTTTGTGATTTTTTAACACGGCATTGGTGCCTGGTGGAGGAGCGAAAGGCGAGAAGATCGCAGGATAATTAGACTTGAAGTCTTGGTCGAAAAATCCTAATTGTTAAACGAGCTCCATCAAACCACCATTTTTTTGTAAGCATAGCGTCGCCACGAGGCTCAATGGTCTGGACGGCTCCATTTCTGTTCGTTCTATCGAGAAATCAAAAGATAAGTTTGTTACGAACCGAAAAAAATATTAATTATAAAAATTATCATTCCTTATGTCCTGGAGGCACCAAGCTGCCGAAATTAAAAAAATTCCGTTTATTTTATGGGATCGTGTATCCTACTTTAAAAGAAACTGCCAAGTTACGTTATTCGAAAATGAATTTAAGGGATAAAACACAATATAACAATTAAGACCCTTTTATACATTTATTTTATAAAAGAAATCTCGACTTTAAAATGTTGAAATAATACAATAAGATAAGAAGATGGAGCGATACATGTTTAAAAACTTACTCTACTGCTTATTATACCGTCGCAAGCTAACGAGGGCGAGGCGTCGAGCTGCTATCCGACGGGCGGAAAAATATACACACTTATCAAAGCGCGAAAAATGTCATTTGGTAGCGCAAAAGAATGCACTTACGGGTCCACCGAATCTAAACAGCGCAAGCACCACACGTGCGGACTGGCCGGTCAAAAAGACAAAAATTCAATAATTTGATTTTATTCAAATTACTGAATTTTTATTAAAGACGACTTCCGTTGGACTTCGTCGGCGTGAAGCATTTACTTTAACTTTTCGTCCGTCCAATTTTAATCACTATCTATGTAGTGGATTGTGAAAATTGAAAATCCGACTCACGGACGGGCTTAGTCCCGGCTTCTCAAAATCGTTTTTCTGCCTCTGAAAAATTTCAGAGCTGACTCGCGAATGAGAGTTGTACTGCAATTAATTGACTTCCGCGATGCTCTTTTATATGAACGTATACAGACTTCAGGTGGGAAAATTTTGTGGACTAAGGGTTTTTAACACGTGAATAAGGCGTGAGCTCTGGGCCTGTTACTATGCCAATAATGCTGAGTTTTCGTTTTCTGTTAACAGTTATAGCCAAATATAATATGCACTTAATAAAATCAAGCATAAGTTATTATTGAAAGACTTGTTGTTTTTCTTTTTTTTTGGATTTATTTTATGAATTTTCCTTGTTGAAAAATGTTTTGATTTTGGGTATTTTTACCCCTTTTTCGTTTGAGACAATTACAACTTTGATGTTGTGTTGTCGTGGGCATGTAAGATTGTTAGGCCCAGAATACGTAATAAAAAGGGGTGAAGTAAGAAAGGATCGGAAACTGAAGAATTACGTTCAAGGAAAAAGCTCATCGCGTAGATTTGTTTTAACTATCATTTCCCATAATTCGTGAGAAGTCCAATTTCTAATGTGGTTTCTACGCCTATCTATACTCATTTAAGACCTGCAAGCAATAATAGCGAACCGTACATGAGTAAAATACTTATTGTCGTTATTTGTAATCAATAGCTTCCATATTTTTATCTTGAGAACGTTAGTCTAAGAGAGAAAGGTTCGTTGGTACAATGTATCTCCTTTTCTCTTAGGACGGCTGCTAGGTGGAAAGAGACGCACTCTCTATAGTGAATCCAAGCGAGAACACTATGCGGTTGAGAGAGAACGCATCAATAATGTATCAGAGAGAGAAAGATTCCTATGTATAGCATATCTTCTTTCTCTCTCGCGCAATGCCGAGGGATGCGCGGGGAGCTTCCACTGAACGCGTTCAGCGGTGGCCCCCACCCGTCGATGCGAAGACATTATTTTAATTTCGAATACTTTAATTTTATTTTAATTCTCTCAATAAAATTTTTTTTTTTTAATTAGGTACTTCTTTATAATAATAATTATACTAGCAGAATATATTTATCTACAAACAAATAGCAGCAATAATAATACATACATACAATTGAGAGAGGAGAAAAAATATATGTTGAGCCTTTCCTGAAAATCATTGAAATCATAATAAAATAATTTTAGGTTGCTGGAATTATACTTTCAGGCAAAAAAAAAATTTACTGTCGAGGCCCGAGTTCATTTCCGCGCGATAATGCCCAGCTAAAAATCCCCGTACAGGTTCCTTTAAGGTTCCTTAAATGTTCCTGCACAGGAACCTCAAAGGAACCTTGAAGGACCTGTACACTGTCATGCACAGGATCGTGTCAGGTTCCCCTGCAGGATATTGGAACAAGGAACCTGTACAGGTTCCACTTCAGGAACATTAGTAACTAATGTTCCTTCACATGTTCCTGTACATGAACCTCGATAAGAATTTCCATGTAAAGGTTCCTTTACAGGAACACTTGTATGATCCTGCACAAGAAAATTGTTTATTTTTTCGATGCCAAGGAACATTTGCAGGAACCGTGAAAGGTGGGAACGTATGAACCTTTGTAGTTCTTTTGCGGTAGTTTTTTGTCAATGTTCCTGTATGGGAACATATACTGTTTCCTTTGTAGTTTCAAAAGTTTGAATAAAGGAACCTGTACAGGAACATGTAAAGTTTCCTTTTTACATTCGCACATTTTGCAGGTTCCTTTAGAGGTACATGTGAATGTTCCTTTAGAGGTACATGTGAATGTTCCTATCGGGAAAGCCCTAATACATGTTCCTGCACAGGTTCCCATATTTTTTCAGAGCTTTAATACAGGTTCCTGTCATACAAATAAAAACTCTTTTACTTAATAAAAGTTTATAAATTTTTATTTTAGAACATATTTTTATTTAGAAAAATTGAATTTAGAAAGTTACAAGTTCTTTTTACTTAGGAAATTCTGTAGATTTCAGTTTTTTAAACTGGTTACAGTTTACAAAATCATAGTGCTATATAAAGAATGTATAAGACAAACGTATTAAAAAAGAAATATGTTATACAATTAAAGCAAGAAATTTATATCATGAAAAATTGAGAAACATATTTTTACTGAACGATGAAATTCTGCTACATAGTACTACAAATAAATACAATATAAATAAAAGATAAACGATACCAAAACAGTAACAAAAATAAAAACTACTAATCTTTATTTAGAATAACATAGAATTTGATCATTCAGTAAAGGTATAAATTGTTAACACGTAACAATAAAATTATACTCCATAGTATTACAAATAAACAAAACGAAATTACTATATAAAATATATTTGAATCGAGATTTGAATGTAAACACGTAAATAAATTATATCCAAATACGAATTTTTTACTCCTCATTTAAGGATTGTTGAGCTGAAATAGAAAACATACATTTTTTATAATTATTCAATATAAATAAGTAAATAATATTAATAATAATTCATATAGAAAATATAATTGGGTGAAACCACTGACTTATTTTTAAAAAATATAGTTTTAATATTATGTGAAACTAGATGAATATCTGAGTTTATTGATCATATTATTATCGTGTAAATTTTATTTTGTTTGAAAAATAATTTTTAGTGAAATTAAATTAATCAAAATTAATCAATATTGTTTCAAATAATTAGTTATTTGTTAAATAAATATAGATGTTGCACACGCTTAAAGCTTAAGTAAAAATTGAACTTTTTAATTAGCATTTGTTGAAAGAAAAGTAAAAAAAATTTTACATTGAAAGTTAGTTATTTTAATTAATTGACAAGAAATTCCAAAAATTTTGAAAAGTTCACTGACTTTTCCCCTATTTTTTCTTGATCATTTGAATTCCCTGACTTCCCTGACCGTTAGACAGCCTGAAATTATACATAAGAAAATCATTTACCTGCTTTTTCATCTCGCATTTTTTTAAATAATCTAGTTTCTTCAGCTGAAAGTCTGTCGCGATTCAAATCATTAACTTTCTGTGAAATGTAATTTCTGCAAAAGCGCACAACATTTGCTCTACTTATCACTGAAGGTATTTCATCTTTTTGATTTTTTGCTTTTTGTCGCTTCTTTTCCTCTAGTCTTCTTTGAACTATATCTATAAATGTAATTAAATAGTTAATAAATAGTTCGTGAATAAATAGTTAAATAATTTTAACATATATGGGCGATTCCACGTTATATTTTAGTTCACATTTTAAATTCGTGCAAACATTTTTTTTCGTTTTTTAGAGAAAAAAGGTATACAAATTTTTTTATTTTATTTGTGGACAAATTTTCCGAGTTGAATTTGTATAAATTTAAAAATTTTTGATTTTTTAAAAGTCTATTTTCTATGATTTACACCTCGAAAATGATTGATTTTAGAAAAATTGCGCCAAGAGATAAAAAGTTTTGTTTTATTCTATTTTTAAATACAGTTAGCAAATAAAAAAATTTTGAAATTTAAAACAAAAAAATTATAACTTTATTTTTATATTTTTTTTTCTTATAAAAAAATTTTTTTTCGTTTTTTTTTAATTTTTTAAATCAAAATGTATTGCATTTTCCTTTTCTGTGAGAGAAATAAAGAGTTCTGGTAATAAAAAAAACTTTTTTTGTTTTAAAAAAATAGAAATAGTAAGAATATTTTGATTAGTTACTTCTATGAAACGATACAATAAAATGTTATAGGTATTTTTTTCCTTAAAACACATATTAGAAGCTAAATTAAAATGAAAAAAAAATTTTTAGTTCAAAATGGCGTCTGTACAGCATCTTCAGTAAGAGCACCTTTTGAAAAAAGCAGCCTACACGGACGGATAATTATATCTGCTTCATCTGAGTACCTACAACCAAAAATCGATACAAATTGTGAAAGTATATGAGATTTGTCAGTGAAGTACGTAAGATCTTTTGAAAATATCAATTTCTGGCCAAATGGCACGGCATTAACGAAAAAATGTAATTTCTCATAATACATTTTCAAAAGATACTACATACTTCGCTGACAAATCTCATCTACTTTCAGAATGTGTATCGATTTTTGGTCTAGGTACTCAGAGAAAGCAGAAAAGGATATTTTTTCAAGAGGTGCTCTTAATTAAGGTGCTGTACAGACGCCATTTTGTACTAAAAAAATTTTAACGTCCTTTTTAATTTAGCTTATAATATGTGGTGTAAGGTAAAAAAAATTCCTGTTCTAATATGAATAAATTAATTTTAAAAACATAAAAAAAATTTGTTCATGAAAAATATTTTTATTCACCTATGTATTACTTTTCAAGACGAGAGAAATGATTTTCTGTTTTTAACAAGAGTCATGTAAGGAAATGTTTTCAGTTAAAAAGTTTTAATTCTTAATAGTTGTAAATCTTTTTTCTTGCAACATTAAACTCTGAACTTGAATTTCACACAAAGGAATTATGAAGATTTACTTCAATTTTACATATTTTTCTAATTCAAGTTCCTCGCCTATTATGTGCTCGAGTACTTCTGTAGTTTCAAAAATAAATATTTATATTATAATAATTTAATAAACTATTTTCCTATAACCTCATGATTAAAATAAACGTTGCTTGCAAAACTGAACTTGAGCTAGATGGTAAAAGTTTTTTTATTGACAGACACTATTAACTTCATAAATATTAATTAAGACTGCTTTTACTATAATAATCGGAAATTGTAAAATGTAAATTACCATAAACAGCCTCAAGTTTTTTCGCTTCAAAAAGGCTTCGAGTTTGCTTATCTGAACGATGACCGGCTTTCAAATCGAAACATTTATTTTTTAACTCATCTTTCCATATTGCGACTGCTGCAGTTTTAGCTACCATAGTTTCCTTTGAAGTGGATTCTAAATTTTGCCAACTTTCTACATCAATAGATACTTCCTTATTGATAAAAATCTATAATTTTCAGAAAGAATTCACAGCTTGTTATAAAATGGCAAAAATCTCAAACTGTAAAATACAATTAACCATTGAATTGACTTTTAAAATTTTTTATTTGATTATCGGATATATGTTAGATAAATAAAAATAGACCATTAAAATTATCATTAAGGAGGATGGGGAACCAACAAAACCTCAAAAACCTGTCAAAACTAAAAAAGTTTTTTAAGGCAAAAATAATTTTAATAACTATTAATTTCAAACAATTTTAGATCTAGATTTACTCCTTTCGAAAAATATTATTTTGAGCCAAAATATTTTGTCAATAATTATTTTTTTTAACATTTATATTTTTTTCTTTCAAATCATACAAAAATTGCAATACTTAACCAATTTTTATAAACAAAAGTTCATTTTACTCAGTGAAACATTCTCTACAATCGTTAACTTTTTTATATTATTATATGTAGTTGTTAAAAACTTATAACAATATAAAAAAGTTAACGAATGTAGTGAATGTTTTACTGAGTAAAATGAGCTTTTGTTTATAAAATTTTTTTAAAAATTGCAATTTTTGTCTGATTTAAAATAAAAAAAATATAAATGTTAAAAAAACAATTATTGACAAGATATTTTGGCTCAAAATTATTTTTTTAAAAAGGAGTAAATCTAGATCTTTTAAAATTATTTGAATTTAATATTTCTTATACTTTGTTTAGGTTAAAAGCAATTTTTTAGTTTTGACAGACTTTTGTGGTTATGTTGGCCCTCCATCCTCCGTAACAGATAATTAGATGACTTCAAAAAAGAACAAAATGTAAATAATAAAAATAAAGATATATTATAAAATTATAATTGTAATTTCTTTTAATAAAATTTTCAAAAAACTATTGCAGAAAATGTAAATTTAAAAATTATTAACTAACTTCTCCATTGAAAAGTTTAAATTTTTCTGGAATTTCACGATTATCAGGCACTTCATTATTCGGACCTTCAGGTAAAGCATTGAGATTTAATCTAACGCCTTCCAAATTCGAATCTTTTGAAACGTCGGGTGCTTTATCGCCATCCCTTATTTCGATCACTTGTTCTTCATTTTCATTGTCACTTTCAATTATTCGCCTGTTGGTGATATCACCATCCCTTATTTTGATCACTTGTTCTTCATTTTCATCATCACTTTCAATTCTTCGCCTGTTAGTGAGAAGAACTTTTGACTTTTGACTTTGCGAACTTGATGCTTTATTCACTTCAGCATTGCTCTTCGTCTAAAAAATTTTTTTAAAAGTTTCTTAATATAGTTATTTCTCATAACAAACTTAATAACAAACATCAACATCATTAAATAAATAACCATATTTTTTATAAAATTCTTTGAAAAGAACATAAATTATGCTTTTGAATGTATTGTGTTTCATGTGTAAGTGTTTCATATGATTTAACATTATTTATTTTTAATTATACAGGTTTTGAGAAATAAAAGTAGGTTAAAACTGGTGCATACATTAATAATGTTTCAAAATTAATTAAAAATCTTATTTTAAATATTATTAATAATAAAATTTTTATGTTTAAATGAGTGATTCTCTCAAAAACTTTTTTTCAACATCGTGTGCAAGAAAAATTTAAGTACTTTTCATGTCTAATATAATGTTTCCAATTTTACCTCCTAAAAATTAGTTTATCTAACATATCTCCAATCAGTTTTCTTTTTCTTCAACACGTAAAAAAGGTTAGTTAAATTTAAGATTGGTGATTTATGAATATTTTTCAAAAGCTATGATATTGAAGAACAATTTTGTAAAATATAAATAAAATATGTCTCGAAGTTTTTAAAAGTAAGAAAATAATTCTGTACTTCGGTTTTGCGTCATTTCTCAGACTGTTTAAATATTATTCCTCTGACTCCCCTCAATTAAAATTAAAATGACTACCTATAAATTGGTTATAAAGTGTTATTAAAAAATCAATCCAAAAAATTTAAAATGTGATTGTTAATTTTTAAAAAATGTTGAATTCTGCTAGGTGTTTTCACTTAAAATATTAAACTACTCATTAATTTAAAGTCTTTTGACTTTTTTAATAAAAAAATCTACTTATTTTAATAACTAATTTAAATTAAAATCTCGTGATGTTGTCCTTTATTCAAAAAAGCACTTTGCAATAAATTTAAATTCTTGTTTTTCTATTAATTTTAATTTAAAATATATTTTTTAACAGGAAAATATAAGCTTGATCATGTTGTGGAGATGTTAAATTTTTCAAAACTTTATATTATTCAATGATTTGAACTTTATAATGAATTCATTTTTTTTTCTCATTTCATACTCAGAAAAAATTAGTTTTTCGAGAGTATCACCCATTTATTTTACAATGTCAATATTATTATTTGAAAGCAAATACTTCAAGCACAAAAAGTATAAGAAAGACAAGATTTTTAATATGCATCGTAATCTTTTTAAAAATACATAATTTTAGTATCTGTATATAAATTTGCGTCTTACATGTTTATAAAATTATTAAATACTTCACTTTATTAAAAAATAAGGTGAAAAAAATATATAGGGTCATTTGGGGTTAATGTGAACAGTAGATATTTCAGCTAAATTTACAAATTTAAAAATAAGTACGACGTCAATATTTCAACCTCAAGTCACCTACAAGAGGTTCTGAGCATTTAAATTTTTTTTTTTAAAATGGAAAATGCCATACTCCAATTTATCGCTTAGTGCATAAAACATTAAAATTCCAAGTTCCACTGTTTCAGTATTTCGTCTCGTATTTTCATAAAAATAAAATAAAAATTCAAACTAAAATTTATAATTACTACTTATTACTGCTTTAACAAAAATCAACTTTGATTTTTGACATTTGACAATTTTGTTAAAAAATAATTAACTGTTCACATTTCAAAAAATATAATAGAACAATCTTGCTTCTATTTGATAACTACACTATTTTTCCACTGTAAAAATACATTGAAGAAGGTGTTTTTTATAACCCTTTCTATCATTTCTATCATCAAATTTCTGATCCAATGTGACTGACAAAAATATTAAAAATCATGTTTTTTAATTTTTTTGGCCGCTATATTGGATCCAAAAGTTTGATTTTTACAAATCTGATTAATACAGTAGTATACTTGAGATAACTTTTTTCGTAAACCCCGTTTAACTATAGTGATGTTTACATTTAACCCGAATTTTAGGAAAATTTCAAAATCTCTGGGTAAATGTAAACAGGCAGTTTTAGGCGATACAAGTTCAACAATATTTTTTTTGCACCTCATAAAATTTTTCTAGGGAAGTGAAGTAACAAGTTCAGGCAAAAGAAAACCGTCAGTTTTACCTTTTAACGAGAAAAACTTACGTTTTTAGTGAAAAATAGATATTCCGTTTACATTTACCCCAATTGACCCTATATATTGACTATTAATTTTTACATGACAGATCATTTTTTTTTTTAAATAAAAAAATTACCTTTGTCTTCTTCTCTGCAGGTGCAGTACATCCATCAGAGACCTTCTCAGTAGGTACTCTAAATCTTTTATTCTTGGCTACGGCGTAATCAACTTGTTCCTGTACAGATTCTTTTGATTCTGTGAATATATATAATATAATATAACAAAAATTTTTTTTTAAGGCAAATATACTTTATCGAGGCAAACACTTTTTCAAGTTTATTTTAACTTAAAAAGTACAGTAAACTTATAAGTAAACAGTATAATTAATAATTTGCAAATAGAAAAATTGAAAATTAATTTTTCATTATCTTTAGAAAATAAGAATTTTTTACATAATCCTATTTTAAAGTAACCTTTATTTTATTCTTATGACTTTAAAATTTTTTTGTTGATGTTAATGGGCATTCCATTAAGCTGTATCTTTTTTTCAAGAAAATATGCAAATTTAAAAATGGGATGAGAATGGATATTTAATAAAATTTTAAAAAACTAAGAAAAACTTTTTTTTTCGAAAACCCATTCTTGTTTCATTTATCTTTATTTATTTATTTATTCTTTATTATTATTTTATTCATTTATTTTTATTTATTTAATCCCCCACAGCACCTAAACTTTCCTGAAAATTTCCTAAAGATTTACTTAAAATTGTCGAAATATTTAATTGCAATGTTTATAGAAACTTGTGTAAAGATTTAAATGTCCTACTTAAATAAATGTTTAACGTAAAACTTTCCTGAAGCTTTCCTGAACATTTAAACTAAATTTTTGCCTAAGTCATTACAGCGAAAATGTAATGGAAATGTTCAGGAAAGTTTCGCGTTAAACATTTATTAAGTGGGATATTTAAATCTTTACACAAGCTTCTATAAACATTGCAATTAAATATTTTCAAAATTTCAAGTAAATCTTTAGGAAATTTTCAGGAAAATTTCAGTGCTGTGCGCGCAAAGAAAAAAAAGTAGAATTTTTACCCCAAAATCGGTATAAAAATTGACTGCAACAAATTTTATACCAGTTAAGGGCGCCACCGTCTATGTGAATTAACATTGGTTAAAATAACCCGCAACAAAATTTATCCAACATTTTTTCTGTGATGGAGGATAAATCTTTCGAATCATAAATGAAACAAAATTCTTTTACAATTAGAAATTACATGAAAATTTGTCTAAAAATTCTTTTCAAAAATTATAATTCAAAATACTTTATCACAGTTTTATAGATTTAAAAGTAAACTATAATTTTTGTAACAATTTCTTTTTCATAGTGAACAAAAATTTTCTTGACAAATGAAAGTAATTAAGACAGTTTCAGCACAATCCATTCAATATTTTGCGAGAAAAGTTGCGGAAAAATTAACATGAAAAACATAAGGGTCACATGTCCCATGTGGAAGCAAATCCGTAAAATTTCCGTATTTTTTCCGGAAAATTTGAGGCAATTTTCCAGAAATTTAATGTTTCCGGAAGTTTAAAATTGTTTGAAAGCAGACCTATTTTCGATTACCTATAATTCAAAAATTATTGATTGTAGAATAATATCGCCAATATAAAAAAGTGTTGTTTTTTCACTTTTAAATAAAGTTTAAAAATTTTTTTTTAATATTTATTTAAAAAATCATAATTTTTTAAAAACAAATTCATTTTTTCAATTTGAGAATTAAAAAAAATTTTTTGCTTAATTTCTTAACTTGGAATGATAAAAAAGTTTGCATATAGCTTTAGAGTGGGCTTGATAAATATAATTTTTTTAATAATTTGATTATTAAAAAATATTTTTTCGATTTTATTTTGGGTTATTAAAATAGATTTCCTTGAAGTCCACAACGTTTATCAACGAAAAAATCTTAAGACTAACATATTATCGTTCAAAAATCATTCCTAAATAATAAAATACATTCAAAAAATGTTAAATTACCTATTTAAGTACAAAAAATAAAATCATCCCTTAATAATATATTAATCTTCAAGAAACAAAAATTTTTTTTGTTGATAAACTTTGTGGACTTCAACGAGATATTATAAGCGAAATGCAGAGTAGGGGAATATATAGTGAAAATGGTTTTCAAACAGTTTTTTAGTAACTTTCATAAAACTTCATATTTAAATAATTTTTTTTTCTATTTTTTAAAACCAAAAATTTTTTGATCACCAGAACTCTTCATTTCCCTCATAGAAAAGCAAAATAAAATATATTGTGATTAAAAAAATTTTTTAAAGAACGAAAAAGAATTTATTTTTATAGGCACATTATTTATTTAAACAATAAGATTTATTAGGCTCACTCTAATACTAAATACAAGACTGTCTTATCATTCCAAGTTAATTCCAAGTTAAAATGCATAAATTTAAAAAAAAAATTTGCTTATAATAAATTATAATTTATTCAATGAAAATTCAAAAAAAAAATTATTATTTTGTTGTCTACTTTATTTAAAAGTCGAAAAAAAACCACTTTTTTAGCTAAGAAACGAAAAAAAAGTTTGCACGAATTTAAAATGTAAACTGAAATCTGCTGTAGAATATTATTATATTATATTGAAAATGTAGTAAACAAATCAAGCTAAAATTGACACACTACAATTGTAAAAAGTCAAAAACTAAAGAAAAACAAAAGCAAATACAACTATAATTAACTTCAAAAACAGAAAAATGAATTAATTAATAATAGAAAGAGAAGAATATATAGTTAATTTTTACCACGTGCTTCGACGCATAATATAAGGTAGCGAACACGTGTTGATACTGATATTGAAGATGCAATAATATTAAAAAAATATATATATATATTATTATATATTGTATACAATTATAACAAATATTATGATATATAAAACTTACCTCCAACCAAATGAACTATTGCTTCATAGTATTCCCATTCGTTTTCAGTTTCGTTAAACCAAAGCACTCTATAACGTTTCGCGGTAGGTACAAATTCATGCACATATTTGATTTCGAATTCTTCGATTAGATTTAGTTTTACTATTTCCTTATGCGAATCGTCTATGTATTGCACATAGGCAAATTTTATTTCTTTTATTTTGTCAGTCATTTTGTCAATTTGATTAAAAACACTTTATATTGGAACACCGTACACCGTACTTGAGACGTAGTCACTACACAGTGAAAGCCACCATTTTGAAGCGGGATATGGTCAGTGCTCGTATTTTTGAATATTAAGGGTGCTATCGCAATGAGGCGTCAATAAGACAGTCCAACTTGTGACGTAGCGTGACGTCACTTTTCAAAATGGTGGCTGGTTGGAAGACATGCAATGCATTGAAGTCAATGGAGCGAATCAGTTCTTTTAACATAACTTTTGAAAAATTAATTTTTGAACCCAAGTGTAATTGTAAAATATTTTTTATTTATCGAGATCTATTTTTTAAAATAATAAAATAAAATCAAATTTGATTTTATTATTTTAAAAAATAGATCTCGATAAATAAAAAATATTATTATATAATCAAATTTGATTTTATTATTTTAAAAAATAGATCTCGATAAATAAAAAATATTTTACAATTACACTTGGGTTCAAAAATTAATTTTTCAAAAGTTATGTTAAAAGAACTGATTCGCTCCATTGAAAAGTGACCACTTTTCAAGTGACCATTTTGAAAAGTGACGTCACGCTACGTCACAAGTTGGACTGCCTTATAGTCATTTCTCCTTTAACTTTAAATTAGATTTGACTAATGAATTTTTCGACATCTAACCAACTGCAAACCAATTACTAACAAAATTATAAATAATTTTTAACGTCTGTCTGTGATAAAGGTCTCTGTACCGTATATTACAAACGAATCTGATTATGAACACAGCCTAAGTCGCCATGGAAACCATGACGCTCACGGCCAGTGCGAACAGTTTCTCAAGCAGCACAAAGTACTAGTGTTTTTCGTTATATTATATTAATAATGGATTAATAATTACAATAACGTTTATAAAAATGTGTCAAAGCAGATGTTAACCACATATCAGAAACCAATTACGTCATTTCCATCTTTCAAACAAAAAAAGACGCTGAGATTTTTTATGTCTTTCGAGGTTATGAATATGAGTATAAGCAGAGATTATAAGATATAGTGTACATTTAAAAAAGGTAAGAACTATTTTATATTCAGAAGCTAGTTTTTTTATGTTATTTGACATTAAAATAATTTAAATAATTATTTAATTTAAAGAAAAGACATTATTTATTTTGAAATTCTTGAATAAATTGGTATATGATTGTGAACACGTGTGGTTTGAAAAAATCCATAAACCGGCTTTTGCATAGCACTCAGCGCATGACAGAATTTTATTATGTATTTTGTCTTTTATAATTATATTATAATATACTATTATATTAATTTGTGAATTTTAAACTTTGTGGACATTGTTAATCAAAGAGGTTATGTTAAGTTTTCTGATAAATATATAACAAAATGTGAATTTTGTATGTTTTTCGAAAATTTTTAATTTCTTCAAAGAAAATTAACATTTTTTAACCTTCATGGTCCTATTTTAAATATTATTTAACCTAAAATTTAAATTATGTACTGACTTTTTGATACATGTTCTCCCTTATAAGCAGAATGGAACGAAATGTGGATAAAAAAATAAGAGGACTCATTTAAAACAAAAAAATTATTTTTAAAAATCAAATAAATGCATTATAAGAAAGATTTTAAGGTTATGTACTCTCAATATTGAAATACTAATCATAATTGATTGAATTTTATTTATCAAACTTTTACGGCATAGCAGGGTGTCTAACGGTCACAGAAGTTAGGGAAGTCAGGGAAAAGTCATAAAGTTCAAATGATCAGGGAAAAATAACTACCTCTTTATTAAAAAACAATTTTTTAATTTTCTTTAATCATGCTGAAACTGGCACCTACTTATCAGCACACAGTTATTTATATTAACTTTAAGTTAATATTTATCAAGTAAATAATTAATTTTATCTAATGAATGATTTTTTTAAACATAATAAATAATAAGATTATAGTCAACGATTCAAAAAACTTAATAAATACAAATTTTAAAAACATTATCAAATTAAAATTTTAAAAGCAATTTTTTGTTTAGCAAAATTTTTAAAAAACTGTTGGTAAAAGTAATTTGTAAAAATCATTTTTCAGAAAAATTTTAAAAGAAAATTATTTTTCATTCAAATTATTGATCATGAACGTTGAGAATTTCAACTTCGTAAAATGTTTTGTTTTTTTTATAACAAATAAAAAATTATTTTATAGAATAAATTTACTTTGTTGATTTAAACAAGCACAATTACTTAATGGGAATAATTTCTTATTTAATGTTAATAAATTATTCTATTAAAATGAATAAAAAATAATGACCAAATGTCGTTCGGGGAAATGTTCACTCGGAAAATGAACATTCGAGGAATTAGGGAGGGGGGGGGGTTATACGACAGACAGACGGACGCCAAAGCGAAACTATAAGGCTTTCGGCCCTGAGCCACGAAACCCCAAAAATGAGCCCTAGAGCAATAAAAAAAGTTGAAAATTATGAAAGTTATGTGATTTTAAAGAAGAAAATCCAAAAAATTAATTTTTTTATAAAATCTTAAAATACTTTTTATTTATCAGTAAACATTTGTTTGTTTCGAAAACTTATGTTTTTAATAGATAGGTAATAAACAAATAAATTATTTAAATAAATTATTGTGACTGCAGATTAAGTCAGGGAATTTTTTTCTAGAAGTTGTTAATGTCTTAGGCTTGTAGCTTATGAGGGAAAACATGCATAAAAATTAAGCCAGTAAAAAATTTAATTTTAACGCTAATTTTCTTTTGAAAAATTTAAAAAAAAAGAAGAAAAACATGAAAAATTCATATTTTTTTAAATATTTAGTAGAAAACTCAATATTACCTTATCGATTGGGTGCCATTTTATTTATAAATTTATCAGTTGTTAGGAAAAAGACAGAAATTTTTTTATGTTCCATATTTAGAGCATTTTTTCACTTAAAAAATAAATAAGTCTGTGAGCATAATTATAAGCGTTAGAATAGAAAAATGTTGTAAAAAATGATTTTAATGATCGAATGAAAGAAGTTCCTTCAATTGATATGAGTGCAGTGAACTCAGGAATATTATAAAAATTGGTGGGCTTTTAATTTTTTAAATGCCTAACAGATATGGTCGTTTTCAATCCTATATGTGCGACACAATTTAAAAAAGAAATAAGAAACTACACTATTTCGTGCTAGAATTAACAATTCATAACATGGTACTAATTTTACTTCAACTTATTTCCTATACATTTAACTTAAATTAAAACTTTTTTTAACCCGGTAAAAAATTTTTGCATAGAGCCCTCTTCTAAATAGATACCTTCAAATTATGAAAAAGTTCCTA
The DNA here is from genome assembly GCF_019393585.1 of Leptopilina boulardi. Taxonomy (NCBI): domain Eukaryota; kingdom Metazoa; phylum Arthropoda; class Insecta; order Hymenoptera; family Figitidae; genus Leptopilina; species Leptopilina boulardi. Next base: position 151,040 of record NW_026137966.1, read on the forward strand.
AAATAAAGATAAATATGTTTTTTACGTAAGTAAAGCATTTAGAAAAGCATTTAGAAAGTAAAGTATTTAGAAAATCATATTTAAAATTTGGAAAGTATACTCTTAAGAAAATGGAATATATTTGAAATTGTTTTACAGTCTAAATTGCAACATGTCTCATCCACGGAAGGAATATTGCCCTACATTAGTTAAAATCTATTATCTCGATTAAAAAATTTTTATAAAATTAGAGGCTGTTACAGTTTTCAACTTTTTGAGTCACACTGTCATTTTCAAATCTATATGTCGTTCACCCCGAGTGGAATGAATGTAATTTTAAGAAAAAGTTTAGAAATTACGTATCTTCCATGTCAGGTTTGAAAATCACGCAACTCTTAGATCCGAGCAGAATGTACGTATCTTTGATGCTCCGGTTAAAATATACGTACTTCTGAGAGTCCGGATGAAAACCGCGTAAGTCTGCTGTGTCGTTTTTGTGTCGAATTACGACAGTTAGACATCCAAATTAATTGGTAATTTAATTAATAAGCTTTATAATGATTGTGTATTTATGAATTGCTTACTTATGAATTGATTTAGATGTTTAACTGTCGTAATTCGACACAAAAAAACGTCACAGCAGACTTAAGTGGTTTTCATCTGGACTCTCAGAGTTACGTACATTTTAACCGGAGCATCAAAGATATACGTACATTCTGCTCGAACCTAAGAGTTGTTTCTTGAACTTACGTTCATTCCACTTGGGGTGAACTACGTGATTAAACTTAATAGATTTGGGGTTCCTTATACAAAGTGTACGTACGAAACCCTACCGTCAACCGGGGTTATGAAAATGTATACGTAGTGCGCTAACTTTTTATTGCGCAGTTTAAGAGAAAAGTGTAAAAGACTAAAGAATCAGGATTCTCGGGTTAATTATACTCATTTCTTAAAATCAATTATTTTTCAATAATTTTTTTTTTTAAGTAAATAAGTGTTTAGTGCACCTTTTTTATACATTTTTGATATATCTTTATGACAGAAATCCAGAAATAAGTAAATTATAAGATTTCGTGAGGAGCAACATAACCTCAAAATACGAATTGTCATTAATATTTATATGTTTTTCAAATTGATTTAAAAACTTTTTCTCTTGAAACAACTTAAGGGGTTAGACCACTGTAGAAACAGAAAATTAAATCCATCTTTTAAAGTTTTTTATGTAAACAGAACGAAAGGTATAAAAAATTCAATCATATATTATTCTTAAGTATATATTGAACTGCAAAAAAATTATTTTTATGTGATAAAAAAATTAAAATGGTGGTAGTAACAGTCGATCAAAAAAAACATTCTCTACAGAAGTACGCAGGGAATTTTGAAAAAGCCGATTTGTATAAAAATGGCTCCCTTTTTATGGAAAATTTTGAGTTTTTTGTATAAAAAATTCATACAAAATTGTGCCATTTTTACAAAAATAGGTTTCTTCAAAATTACCTACGTACTTCTGTAGAGAATGTTATTTTGAGGCTGTAAAACAATTTTTAGCTAATTTTATCGAAAAAAGTTACCGGCCGCATAAAAAAGGTTTTTTTTGATCGACTGTTACTACCACCATTTTAATTTTTTTATCACATAAAAATAATTTTTTTGCAGTTCAATATATACTTAAGAATAATATATGATTGAATTTATACAAAGTAATTATATCCAACGTGATTAAAATTAATGTAAATAATTATTTTTCGAAAAATTAAAATTTTTTAAAAAAGCTGTCCTCTGCCTTTCAATTTAACAATTTTTTACCAAATATGCTACAATTTGGTATTTTTAGTGTATTTTGACGAGTTATAACAAACAAAATTACAGCTTTACAATATTTTGAAATAAAAATTTGGAAAAATATTGTTTAAATGTTGCGCAATTATATAAAAATTAATTAATTCTCTCTATATCGCAAAAACAAATTTTCAAGAATTACCCCCATCCCTTAAGGATAAATATATATCAAAATACCAGTAAAAATTTTGAGTTCTGCATTAAGTAGCGATTAAATTAAGACCAAAAACGTTAAAAAATGTTAATTTTCATTGGAGAAATTTAAAAATTGAGAAAAACATGAAAAAATACATATTTTCTGACATATCTAAAAAGAAATCTTAGGGTGATTCTCTCAAAAAGAACAAATCGCGTTTATATCGTTTTTGTTCAAAAATAATAAAATTAATTTAAATTATCAAAAATTCTGCCTGCCATTTGATAAGATTTAACAATTTTTAACTGATCATTAAAGAACATTTCAAAAAAAAGGTCAAATATTTGAAATATTGAATCTTATGTTAAGAAATGGAGTTACGAAGTGGAGTTTTAACGCCACATTTCATTTAATATTTTAGCTATTTGACCTTTTTCTGCATTTTTATTCAATGATATGATTAAAAATTGTTAAACTCTATCATATGGCTGGCAGAATATTCAATAATTTGAATTATGTTTACTATTAATTAACAAAAACACCTCCTATAATCGTGCACACTTTAGTTGTTCTTTTTGAGAGAATCACCTCTTAACTTAATCTCTTCAATTAGGTGTCATTACCTGAAAAATTTTATCAGCTTTCATAAAAAAATTAACAGGAATTTTCTTTTCTTTTATTTTCAACGTTTAACGTGTGTTTTCATTTCTAAAAAAAGGTTTCTATAATTATGGGCGGTAGTGCAGTCATTTTTGGAAAAAATTTAAACTTTCTAATAAGAAAATAAAAAGCGAAAAAGAATTTGTCCAAATCTGTCTTAAATGAAAAAGATTTTATTTTTAAAAAAGGGTTCAAAAAAGGATTTTGCAAAAACTTTTTGTGGCATTGAAAAGTACATGAAAAATGTGAATAAAAATACAATTTTTTTTTACTATACACATTAAAATCTTATTATAGTTACATATATGTATATATGTATATGTATAGATTGAAAAATGACAGTCTCATTTAAAATGTCAAACCTTTAACCCTCTCTACTGTTGAAAAAAATTTAATAATGCTGTGAGAATTTGTTACACTAATTTTGGCCAATAAGTTACTACAGTTTTAAGCCATCAAAATCTTGTCACTTTTTTTAGTAAGACAGTTCACGAAGGATACTTAAATATTTGACGGCATCTTTTCAATATCTGATTGAACCTAAAATTGTCATTTGTGGGTAGCAGGCCTTAAAATTTTTATAATTTCTAAAAATTATTAAACTTGAGAACAAAATGACCCAGACCCAGCAATTTCTCTGAGGATTAATAACCGTACATAACATTCATTTGAATATTTGTTTAATGATAGGCAACTTCCGAAGAATTTCCTGCAATAGATAGGACCAAAGCAAGCTTTCGTTATGTAAATGAACTGCTTGCGGAAAGAGAATCTTTGAAAGAACCACGAGTATTAACTTCAGCTGTATCAAGTCTTCAGAATTATGCAGTTGACAGTTATGATAATTTTCCAAAAGAATCTACTTCATCGATAGAAACCAATTACTTGAATAAATTAGATGCAGTTTGCGAAATGTCTACAAAAAATGTAGAAAAATCCACCAATGCTGCATTATCAACTTTATTGCATTGTTTAGCAGAGGATTGTGATACAATTCAAGAGCATTTGAGCGTGAAAAATATTTGTGACGAGGTAATTTTTTTTATAATAAAAACTATATTTTTTTAACGAGGGAAAAAATCCAATGGTTAAAAAAGAATAAAAGTTTAAACAAATAAAATTCTTCTCGTTTTTGAAAGTGTGTAAAGTTTCAAAATCATCATTTAAGTACTTAATTGTATTTTGTACCCTGGAGGAATAGCGATTGAATACCTTAAAATTTTTTTCTCGTACATTAAAAATTAATTACAAAATTATTTAATTTAATTATTTAATTATCATTTTGAATAAAATAGCAAAAATTGTTTCTTCAAATTTAAGAATCTACTAGGGCTTGGATTGACCTACTTTCATTTTAACTTTATCAGCTTAATTTTTTTGTGATTACTAGATAAAAAACGAATAATCTCTAATAACAAATAAAATTGAAAGAGATTTTATGTATATTTTTAATAGCACATTTTTCTCTTTAGATTACAAGTCATCATATGCAAGAATTGGAAGATTTGAATAATCAAGAATTCTTGGATTCATTTTTGGAGAATCCCGTGAAGGAAAAAAATCCATTTCAAGGTTTAAACTCGTTACTTGATAACGAAGAATTTCATGAAGTAATAAGTACCCCAGTTAATAAAACAACATGAGAAATTCTACTGATGCTTTTGAAATTTGCAACACTTCATTCACTTTCTCAAACCGCCATAACACATTTGTTTCAACTAATAAATCTAATATTTCAATTTCCTATTATACCCGATACTCGGTATTTTATAGACAAATTATTTAATCCTTCGACTAATGCAATTTTTCATGGGTTATGTTCGGAATGTCACGCATACATTGGCACATTTGAGCGCTTAACAAACAACATTAGGTGCAATGTTTGTAACATAGATGTAAACGTAAAAGATCCTGCTTATAGTAACTATTTCGTATTTTATGATGTTTCATCACAAATAGCTGAGGTAATTAATTCTAACAGTGAATACTACAAAAGTGTTATGAATGGAGAAATGTGCCAAGGAGATACAATTCGAGACATTTACAATGGAAAAATGTACCAAAATTTCTTAAAATCGTTAACCCCTGCTGATAAGGACAGTTATGCAACAACAATTTTTAATACAGATGGAGCACCGTTATTTGAGAGTTCCAAATACTCAATTTGGCCAATATTCTTACAAATAAATGAACTACCAATTAACGTCAGAACCGCTGAATTAATAACTGTTGGGTTATGGTTTGGAAAAGACAAACCCGATATGAATGTATTCTTAAAACCATTCGTGGAGGGTATGAATGAACTATCAGTAAAAGGAGTTCCGTGTAATATTGATGGGGAGGAAAAATATTTAAAAAATTTTTGTCTTCTTTGTGATGTAGACTCTGTGGCTAGACCTGCCATGCAATGTCTTCATCAATTTAATGGAGAATATGGATGCCCTTGGTGCCTTCATCGTGGTCAATGGGTTCGCAATGAAAAAAAAGAAAATTCTGGTAGTTACAAATATCCTTTGTTGGATGAACCAATTCTTCGCCGAAATGCAGAGGATTCTAAGAAACACATGGAACAAGGAACAGAGAAAAAGCCTTGCTTCGGATTTAAAAAAACATCGGAACTGATTCATCTAAACAAATTTGATATCATCGAGGGATTTGATACCGACATTTTACACATTCTTAGTGGAATTGGTCAACAATATGCAAACATCTGGTTCGGCACTAAAGCTGAATCATCTAGTTTAATAACAAAACAACAAGTAGCTGAAATAAATGATATTATGCTCAACATGAAAGTTCCTTGTCAAGTTGGCCGTTTGACTCGAACATTAAAGGATAAGGAATTTTGGAAAGCCAGGGAATGGGAGAATTGGATTCTCTACTACAGTTTACCGATTATGAAATTGTACCTAGATGAAAAATACGTATTGCACTGGCTTCTGTTAGTAGAGGCTCTTCACATTCTTCTTCAAACTAAAATTACGGTCGCAGAAATAGACTACGCTGATCAATTGTTGCATAAATTTGTAGCTGACAATGAAAGGTTGTACTCAGCATTTGCTATGACTTTTAATGTCCACCTGTTATTACATGTGGCTACTTGCGTTTATAATTGGGGGCCATTATGGGCACATAGTACTTACAGTTTTGAATCAGGTAACAAAGAAATATTAAAAATGATTCACGCTTCTAAAGGTGTTCATTTGCAGGTATGCCGGCATATAAATCTTAAATTTAGCCTTTTATTAATTAAACGTCAAGTTTACTCAAATTCTTCACGACAAACGAAATTATATTTTGATAAACTAGAAAAATCAAAAGTCCAAAAAAGTTTTAAATTAGGTGAAATTAGATATTTTGGGACAACTTCTACTGTAGATCCTTCGTGGATTGAAAAACTGCATTTATCAAATACCGCAATTTGCTACAAAAAAATGGTTAAAAATGGTTGTGTTTATTTATCTTCGGCTAAAGTTAATAAACGATCGGACAACACATTTGTTCAACTCTCAAATGGCTTATATGGAAATATTGTGTCGTTTATTGTAGATTTCAATAGAAAAAAAGAATTTGTACTACTCCAGGTGCTAGAAACTATAGCAGTATTTTCGAATAGATACTTCAAAATTGTTAGAATTAACTCTGAAATAATAGCTGCACCTACAGCCGAAATTCAGACAGTATGCGTTTGCCTCGATGTTAGGAATGAAAAATTTATTTGCTCTGTACCAAATTTATTTTCGTACTAGTAAATTATTGTATACAATAATGTATATAAATAAGAATAAAAACTTCGAACTATTTAAATTACTTTTAAGAATGAGAAATTTGATGAATTATAGTATAAAATTTTTATTTGTATAAAATGCTATACGAAAGACAAATAATATCTGAAGATGCCTGTTGTCGACGGGCGACAGCTCATTAATATATAAATAAATTTTTTAATGATTAATTTATGTTAGAATTCATATCTTATCATTTTTGTTTTAACATCCTGCACTTAAATATAGCGGTTATTGACAGTAGCGTCACCAAACGTTCGTGTTGAAAAGTAAAGTCACTATTAGATTTTGTTCTGACGCGATATGTAACTTGCTAACTAACTTGTGTAATAAATCGTTTCTTGTGCTTGCCAAAATACCTCGTCATTGTTCACTGTCCTCCAAAATCCAACAGGTTATGGGCCCAGGAAGTTTAATAATCTTGAACGCGTGAAAAAGTGAGATATTTGAAGCATAAACGAAAAATAGTTGAAAAGTCGGGTCGCGTCGGTGTACGGAATAAACGTTCAACAAGTATACCAGAACAAATAAATCGAATCGGGATTATCTCTACGAGCTAAGTGCAATTTTGAAGTGGAGATACTTATTTTTGTGTGAAATATGTGATATCAGTTATCAAGGAAACAATTTCCGGTCATATTGATGCTGAAAAGAAAATTAAAATAATTCGTCGATCTTCGCCTGGATTTGCAGCCATCTTTAGAGTCCCGAGCGTGTTCGCGTGATATCGGAAACGATCGTGAATCGTGAGATCTCGGTCATCATCGTGCGGTATCGGAGACATTCATCCATCGCGAGAGTTCGTGTATTATCGTGCTTCGAAACTGTCATCGAATGGTAAATATTTGATCAAACTTTCTTAAATTATCGAAAGAAATATTTACCATGGCCTCGAATAATACGGTACGTATCGAGGCACTCGGTCGCGAGAATTACGACACGTGGAAATTACAGGTTCGCGCGTTGCTAGTGAAAAACGATGCCTGGGGTTATGTGAGCGGAACAATCACAAAACCCGAGAACACACCAGAAAACGTTGCAGCAATCCTAGAGTGGAATAACAAGGATGAGAAGGCAAAATCCGACTTAATTTTGTCGATATCACCGAGTCAGTTAAAAATAATTAAAAATTGCCCAACATCGCGCGATCTGTGGTTGACGTTAGAAAATACTTTCCAATCCAAAGGGCCGGCTCGAAAGGCTACATTGTTAAAAAGCCTCACGTTGCAAAAACTAAACGAAGGAGGTGATGTACTCGAGCACCTACACAATTTCTTTGATTGTGTGGACAAACTAGCCGACATGGACGTCAATATCAATCCGGACCAACTGGCGATCATGATGCTTTATAGTTTGCCATCGAGCTTTGAAAATTTTAGAGTGGCAATTGAAAGCCGTGATCAGTTGCCCACACCAGAAAATTTACGTACGAAGATTGTCGAGGAATACGAGGCGAGAAATGCAGCTTCAAATTCGAACCAAGGTGCAATGTACGCAAAGAAAAAATTCGTCAAGAAAAAATGGGGTAACGAAACCGATCGTAAAAACGAGCCGAATAAGGAAGATCGAATACCGGATAAATCGCGCGGAATAAAATGTTACAAGTGTCACGAAAGAGGGCACAAAGCCTCTGAGTGTAAGGTTAAGAAATCTGGTGACAAGTCGTCTTATGTGTCTCTCCTATCGAGTGAAGCGATTCGAGATGAATGTCAAGCGGTAAACAGTGTCGTAAAGGAACATTGGTGTCTTGACAGCGGGTGTACCTCGCACATCTGTGGTGATGCAAGTGCGTTTACGAAAATTGACAGCATCGAATCGAGCAAATTAAAACTCGCGAGTGAAGCTACAGCAAATATTTCGCATAAAGGCGTGGTGGAATTCGTGATTGACGTAAACGGCGAAAAATGCAATATAACTCTAAATGAGACATTGCATGTTCCCGAAGTGCGAACGAATTTGCTTTCCGTTTCAAAAATAACAGACAAAGGTTACAGTGTCGTGTTCGATAAAAGTGAAGCTGTTGTTCTCGATGAAAGCGGAAATACTAAGTTGATCGCGAAACGTAAAGAAAATCTTTATTAGATCGAAGAAGGAACAGCTGATAGTTGCGGACAAGCGATAACCGGACTCGATGGAGGATCAACCTATTCACCGAATACTATGGAAACCTGGCACGAGCGAATGGCTCATTTGAACTTTAATGATTTGTTAAGTGCGTGTAAAAATGGTGCGGTTCGCGGAATTAATCTCAAAAATGTTCAGGTACGTCGAGATTGTGAAATTTGCATCCAAGGAAAGATGTCGCGATTACCTTTCCCGTCTGAATCGAATCATATCATGGAAAAATTGGAACTAATCCACACGGATCTTTGCGGGCCGATGCGCGTTTCGTCGAACGGTGGATCAAATTATTTTATTACATTTACGGATGATCGCACTCGATGGACGGAAGTGAGGTTCATTAAAAACAAAAATCAAGCTTTCGAGGAATTTAAAGCATATAAAGCTCAGGTCGAGAAGCAACACGGCACAAAAATAAAAATGATCCAGTCCGACAACGGGGGAGAGTATTTGAGTAAGGAATTCGACGAATATCTGAAATCCGAGGGCATTAAACGACGACTCACTGCACCGTACACTCCTGAACAAAACGGAGTAGCAGAACGAAAGAACAGGACTCTGGTGGAAGGAGCACGATGTCTTCTGATCAAGTCTGGATTGCCTGCCAATTTCTGGGCTGAATCGGTTTCCTCGACAAATTACATTCGAAATCGGTGCCCTACGAAGAAGCTGGACGGAAGGACTCCTTACGAAAGCTGGCACGGTCGAATCCCAGTGGTTAAACATTTTCGACAGTTCGGTTGCAAAGTTTTTTATTTAGACAAGAGACCATCGAAAGGAAAATTCGACGTACGTGCAAAAGAAGGAATAATGATCGGCTACTCCGAAGAATGCAAGGGTTACCGCATTTGGTCAACGGAAAACAACAGAGTCGAAATTACGAGAGACGTGAGATTCCTCGAAGGAAGTTTTGCGACTTCAGGGGAATCATTCGAGGAATTCTATACGGAGAAATCACCACGTGAAAGACTCATCGACAAAAACGATCACATCCTTGTGGAATTGACACGTGAAAATCGACAAATGGACGAAATGAATCTTCAGAGACCAGGTGACGAACCAGGGGAAGTTATCGACGATTTCGAACTGGACGAAGACGAAGCAGATACCGAAGAGGATGAAGCGGAAATAATCAACGACCCGCCAACACGAGGCCCTGGACGTCCACGAATACTTCGAACAGGTCAACGCGGACGACCTCGAAAAGTGTATGCTGTAAACGAAGCAGATTTCGTAGATGTTGCTTGTATCGCCGAGATCCCAGTCAAAGATGCCGTCTCAGGGGAAGATTCGTCAATGTGGAAAAGTTCAATGGCTTCAGAGGTAAAATCCCTAATAAAAAATAATACGTGGGGATTAGTGAAACGCGACGAAAATCGACGAGTCATCGGAAGCAAATTTGTTTTGCGAAATAAATACAATTCCAATGGAGAGATTGTCAAGAGAAAGGCACGTGTAGTTGCACGCGGATTTGCTCAGCGACCAGGGGTAGATTTTCGAGAGACATTTGCTCCGGTTGCCAGGCTGAGTTCCATCCGCGCCGCAGTAGCAGTAGCCGTCGAAAACAACATGTTCATCAAGCAGATTGACGTTGAGACAGCCTGTTTGAATGGGGAAGTCGAGGAGGAGATTTTGATGGAGGTTCCGGAACATTTCGAGAGCATCTTGGAACATATCGTCGAGACTGAACGAGACAACTCGATGAAGAAGAAAGCAGAGGAAATGTTAAAATCCATTAAGGACGACGATATGGTTTGTTTACTAAACAAGGCAATATATGGATTGCGACAAGCCGGTCGCGCTTGGTATCAACGCCTCAGCAAGGTCCTCAAGGAACTTGGAGCTTCGCCTTCAAATGCTGATCCCAGTGTCTACACTATCGGAACAAGTGACAATACGGTCTTTATTGTGATTTATGTTGATGACATTTTGTTAATATCGAAGAAATTAAACGAAACAGGTTTGCACTCCTTCATTCCGAACCTGTCAAGGAGATCGTTTATGTACCCCTTTTGACTGATTTTTAGACTATCTTTACTCCTGGTGAATTCGAATAACCTCGAAGGTTATTGACAGTAGCGTCACCAAACGTTCGTGTTGAAAAGTAAAGTCACTATTAGATTTTGTTCTGACGCGATATGTAACTTGCTAACTAACTTGTGTAATAAATCGTTTCTTGTGCTTGCCAAAATACCTCGTCATTGTTCACTGTCCTCCAAAATCCAACAATTTATGGATTTTTATCAAAACAAAATTTCATCATACTAAAATTATGAATCCAAACAAAACAACATCTTAATAAATTGTTTATTGTTTATTATTCATGCAATAAAATAAGAGACGAAAAAATTTTTATTTTAAATAATTTCGACAAATTTGATTGTGTACGTGTAAGACATCTGTTTCTGATTTTTAAAAATGCCTGACTTAAAATTTTTTTAATTATTCCACACAAAATGTTTTAAGATACTAACATTTGATAATTTTTTGAAAATTCTAAAATAAAAAAATTGCAAAAAAACTCTTAAACAGCATAATTTTTATAAACCAATCTTAAAAAATTGGTTTAAAAAATGAAACTTTAAATTTCCATTTTACCTTTCAAAATCATCACAAGAATCACAAGTTTCATTCAGAAATATTATCATAGCATTTATATTTAATCAATATATTCACTTAAAAATTAATTTTGCAATTAAAAATGATTTTAACTCAATTGAATATTTGGCGGAAATTAAGATATCACTTTTCCTGTAAAAATTAAATCAGAATGAAACATTTAAAAAATGTGAACACCAACAAGGCTTTTTTAAATGCATGTATCTTGACAGGAACCTGTATTAAAGCTCTGCAAAAATATGGGAACCTGTGCAGGAACATGTATTAGGGCTTTCCCGATAGGAACATTCACATGTACCTCTAAAGGTACCTGCAAAATGTGCGAATGTAAAAAGGAAACTTTACATGTTCCTGTACAGGTTCCTTTATTCAAACTTTTGAAACTACAAAGGAAACAGTATATGTTTCCATACAGGAACATTGGCAAAAAACTACCGCAAAAGAACTACAAAGGTTCATACGTGGGAACCTTTCACGGTTCCTGCAAATGTTCCTTGGCATCGAAAAAATAAACAATTTTCTTGTGCAGGATCATACAAGTGTTCCTGTAAAGGAACCTTTACATGGAAATTCTTATCGAGGTTCATGTACAGGAACATGTGAAGGAACATTAGTTACTAATGTTCCTGCAGTGGAACCTGTACAGGTTCCTTGTTCCAATATCCTGCAGGGGAACCTGACACGATCCTGTGCATGACAGTGTACAGGTCCTTCAAGGTTCCTTTGAGGTTCCTGTGCAGGAACATTTAAGGAACCTTAAAGGAACCTGTACGGGGATTTTTAGCTGGGTGAGCTGCTGACGTCCTCATTTTACGGCAGTTTTTGGTGCCTTTATAATTATGAATATTATAATCAAAAATAAAATGATTAGAATTAATTAATTTTAAATTTCATTTTAGGTCTAAAATTTAAAAAAACATATGTTACGTACTTGCGCAACAAAGTTCTACCTTAATTCGATATATTCCACGAACTCTCACGAGTAATTAATTTTGGTTTAATGTAATTAATTTTAATGTGTGACTTGTGCTTATGTGTATATTCATTTGTTATTTTTTAAAATAGAGAATTGTCTGCCGAGTATTCCTATAACAATATATAAAATCAATTGACGTCGGGTAAAAGGAACTCTTTAAAAATTAATAAGAATAATAAATTGTAGAAAATCAACAAAGTCGTCAAAATACAGATATATATCGATATATTTAAAAGCAAAGTAAATTGTTGTTATTTCTTTCAATATTACATGAAGAAAAAAAATGTTTAAAATATAATTAATGCTGTAAACATCAGTTAAAGTTGAAAAATTAATTAAAAACACAATTTCCGATCATTCTTGAAACTTTTCTCTTGTAAATATTAGTTTTAACAAAAAAACTATGTGGGTTGAAAAGACATGCTTTTCAGCTTCAAAATAAAAAAAATTTTAAATCGGTGCAAAAGTAATAAAGTTGCAAGGAATTATATTCCTAAATATACGTAAAAACGGTTTTTTGGCTCTAAAATCAAAATTTGGAGGTGTTAGGGAAAGGACCCCGCACAAAATACATGGTAAAAAGGTTTCGATGAAATTTTTTTCTAATTTTGCTTCTTTGTAGTTTTTCACATTCTGAACAAAAAATCTTAATGCCAAAATCCAAAGAAGTGGATAAAAACATGCAGAAATCCTCCATTCACTATTGTAAATCAGCAGCAGTTAGAAGTTAAAAATTTTGATTCGATGTTAAATACTACAATTCCGTCTGAGTTACAAATCAGCAAACTATTTAAAATTGTTTATTTTCCGAATGGCCACGTGAATAAATATTGTTATATACGATAAATTAATTTTTTTTTTCGTAAGGAGTATTTAGGTATTATAATTGTACTTGACTAATTTAATTATTATAAATTTCAAGAAACATGATGACCAAAAAAGAACTTGAGAAGAAAATCAAGAGACAGTCGGATGAGTTGATCAATCAGCAAGCCATGGTCACTGATATGAAGAGTGAGCTGGAGAGATTGAGAACTGAGAGGATTGCGACAAGGAAGGAAAACGACTTGTTTCGATTAGAAGTGTAGACAGAGTCAACGCAAAACAAACATTGAACGACATGACGTAAGTGTACAGTACTCTTCGACTAATGAGAAAAGTATAAGTGAGACAGTATGGGTCGACCAACACAAAGCTCATACAAATAACTAGAAAGTAAATAAAACTGATATAAATCCCTCAGAAATAAAGACAACTCCGACGAATAATAATTTGATTACCGAACCTCAAGTAGTTAATAATTGTAATAATGAGTTAATTCAGGGAATATTACAGCATTTTCAATTGCTCCAGATTAACATAATGCTTCCTGTTTTTGATCCGGATAAAACAAATCGTATTGCATTCGAAAAAATATTCTCGAAGCGCAAACATTATTAATAATAGAGGACGCGTTAAAGGGGGCGGCTCGCGTATGGTTCGATACAGTGGCGGTTCCGTTTTGCAACTATGAGGAGTTTAATAGTAAATTTTTTGAAAGAATTTTTTCACTTGAAGCTATAATGAAGGCAAAAAGCGAATGGGAAGGTCGCAGATTTAACGACCAAGATAAATCTTTTCAATTATATTATAATGAGCAACTCAAATTAGCAAAGGTGTCGGTACCGAGAATGAAACCCCACGAGGTGAACTTTGTTATCCCCAGTTGAAAATTCCGACCTCGTTTACGACGTCGTATTCTAAGTAGTTTGCGACGTAGTAAACGACGTAGAAAACGACATAGTAAACGACGTCGTAAATGAAAGCGGAATTTGGGATAGCAAACTACGTCGTTTACTACGTCGTTTACTACGTCGTTTACGATGTTGCAAAAATTATTTTAATATTATTTATTTAGTAATTTAGTAAGTCCAATATCCAATATTAAAAATTTTAATAATAATTTAAAAAATCAATAATTTAAAAAAAAATTATTTTTATTATTTTTTAATAGTTATTATTATTATTTTATTTTTAATATTTAAATTAAAATAAAAAAATGGTCATCAAAATATTAGTGAAACCATTTCTTCCAAAAAAGAATTTGTCTCAAATCCAATAAAGGAGAGACATCGGGCAGAAAAAAATTTCGACAAAAAAAATTTTTCAATCACTGCTTATATACCAATCTAATGGCACCTCAACTGCGAGAAACAGTTATGATGTTCGCCCTCCCTGTGGCGTTGAGCGAACTTAAGTCCAGAGCTGAGCCATCAGCGCAGCGCGGAAACATTTGCAAAATTTGATTTTATTAGATATTTTATTTTATTTTAAATATGACAAATAATTAACTTAATAAATAATTAATGTCATAAATAATTATTAATAACATAATGTCATACTTAATAATTCGTTAATTAATTATTTTTAACGAAAATTTGACAAAAAAAAAATTTGTTGGCCAAAAAAAATATTACCATTAAAAAATAATTTTTTTGTTAAATTTTCGTAGTAAAAAAAATTTTTTCAAGACAATTATTTGTGACCTAAAAAAATATCACGATGAGAATATAATTAACAAAAAAATTACTCGTAGCACAGAAAAAATTTCACCATGAGAAAATAATTTTTTTAAAATTTTATTTGTAAAAAATTTATTGGTAGCTCAAAAAAAATATCACGATGACAAAATAATTTTTTGTCAAATTTTCTCTGTAAATAAATTAATTAACTAAATAACGTACCGTAAAACGGGGTTATTTCGCTCATTGCGGGTAAATTCGCTCACCCACTTTTATGCTTTATTTCAGCTTTAAAATAAAGTTTAATACATTTATTAGCAGGTAAAAATGTTAAATTTGTTAATAGAAATACTAAATTTTAGTTTTTAATCAAATTTAAAGCAAAAAAATGGGTGAGCGACTTTACCTGCACTGAGCGAAATAACCTTGTTTTACGGTAATTATTAGTTACTTAATTTTTTACTACGAAAATGTAACAAAAAAATATTTGTAGCACAAAAATAAAATCAAGATGAGAAATTTAATTATCTTTAAATTTTCTCTGTAAAAAAAATATTTTGTGGCCTAAAAAAATTATCACGATAAGAAAATAACTTTTTGTCAAATTTTCTCTCCACAACAATTAATTCACTAAATACCGTAATAAATCGTTGATTTTTTTTACTACGAAAATTTACCAAAAATTTATTCGTAGCACAAAAGAATATCACAATGATAAAATAATAATTTTTTTTCAAATTTTCTTTGAAAAAAAAAATTCGTGTTTTTAAAAAAAATCACGATGAAAAATAATTTTGTTGTAAAAATTTCTCTGTAAAAAAATTTAACAAAAAAATTATACGTAGCACAAAAAAATATTACGATGAGAAATTTACTTATTTTTAAATTTTCTCAGTAAAAAAATTATTTGTGGCCCAAATAAAATATCACGATGAGAAAATAATTTTTTTTGTCAAAATTTATCTGTAAAAAAAATTATATGTTTACAGGCCTCGGATTATACGACTTTTTCCGACTTTTTTCAAAAATACGACTTTTATCGACTTATTTTAATAAAATGCGACATTTTTTTTACATTTGAAAAAAATGTAAATAAAATACATTTTTTTTGTATAAAATGTAGATCTTCTTCAGATCTTCTTCAATTCAATTATTTAACAAATGAACTAAAATGCTTCTTCACTAAATTAATTATTTTTAATAATTTTAATTAAATACATCACAAATTCAATTATATCAAAATTATTTTTCAATTAAAATTTTTATGAAATTTAACAATTGTTTATAATTTAAAAAAATATCACAATAAAATTGAATTATTTTTTAAAAATTTCAATTCAAAATAAACTAAAATTCAATTATTACCCGAAATTTTAATTCAAAATCAATTAAAATTCAATAATTATCAAAAATTTTCCATTTAAAATTTAATTATTTACCAAGTTTTCAATTTAAAATGAAATAAAATTCAATTATTTTCTAAAATTTCTATTCCAAATTAATTATCCAAATTTTCAATCAAAAATGAACTTAAATTAAATTATTATCCAAAATTTCAATTAAAATTCAATTATTTCCCAAAATTTTCAATTCAAAATGAACTGAAATTCAATTATTTTCCAAATTTAAAATCAAATAAAATTTCATTATTCTCAAAAATTTGAATTCAAAATTAATTGAATTTTCAATAATTTGAATTTAAAAGCATCTAAAATTTCTAAAATTTTCCATCGAATTTTTTTTTTTTTGAAATTTAATAATTTCAATTATAACTCTAAGGAAATTCAATTATTTTTAACTATTTTAATAATATTCTTTGAAAATTCAACTATCTGAAACCATTTTTCAATTAAAAATGATTTTCAAATTATTGTATTATGTCCGCATTTTTTAATAAATTTTTAGTGAAATCATCTAAAATTTTAATTACAAATCATTTTTAATTGAAAAATGGTTTCAGATTTATTTATTTATTTATTTACATTTTTTCAAATGTAAAAAAAATGTCGCATTTTATTAAAATAAGTCGATAAAAGTCGTATTTTTGAAAAAAGTCGGAAAAAGTCGTATAATCCGAGGCCTGTAAACATATAATTTTTTTTACAGATAAATTTTGACAAAAAAAATTATTTTCTCATCGTGATATTTTATTTGGGCCACAAATAATTTTTTTACTGAGAAAATTTAAAAATAAGTAAATTTCTCATCGTAATATTTTTTTGTGCTACGTATAATTTTTTTGTTAAATTTTTTTACAGAGAAATTTTTACAACAAAATTATTTTTCATCGTGATTTTTTTTAAAAACACGAATTTTTTTTTTCAAAGAAAATTTGAAAAAAAATTATTATTTTATCATTGTGATATTCTTTTGTGCTACGAATAAATTTTTGGTAAATTTTCGTAGTAAAAAAAATCAACGATTTATTACGGTATTTAGTGAATTAATTGTTGTGGAGAGAAAATTTGACAAAAAGTTATTTTCTTACCGTGATAATTTTTTTAGGCCACAAAATATTTTTTTTACAGAGAAAATTTAAAGATAATTAAATTTCTCATCTTGATTTTATTTTTGTGCTACAAATATTTTTTTGTTACATTTTCGTAGTAAAAAATTAAGTAACTAATAATTACCGTAAAACAAGGTTATTTCGCTCAGTGCGGGTAAAGTCGCTCACCCATTTTTTTGCTTTAAATTTGATTAAAAACTAAAATTTAGTATTTCTATTAACAAATTTAACATTTTTACCTGCTAATAAATGTATTAAACTTTATTTTAAAGCTGAAATAAAGCATAAAAGTGGGTGAGCGAATTTACCCGCAATGAGCGAAATAACCCCGTTTTACGGTACGTTATTTAGTTAATTAATTTATTTACAGAGAAAATTTGACAAAAAATTATTTTCTCATCGTGATATTTTTTTTGAGCTACCAATAAATTTTTTACAAATAAAATTTTAAAAAAATTATTTTCTCATGGTGAAATTTTTTCTGTGCTACGAGTAATTTTTTTGTTAATTATATTCTCATCGTGATATTTTTTTAGGTCACAAATAATTGTCTTGAAAAAATTTTTTTTACTACGAAAATTTAACAAAAAAATTATTTTTTAATGGTAATATTTTTTTTGGCCAACAAATTTTTTTTTTGTCAAATTTTCGTTAAAAATAATTAATTAACGAATTATTAAGTATGACATTATGTTATTAATAATTATTTATGACATTAATTATTTATTAAGTTAATTATTTGTCATATTTAAAATAAAATAAAATATCTAATAAAATCAAATTTTGCAAATGTTTCCGCGCTGCGCTGATGGCTCAGCTCTGGACTTAAGTTCGCTCAACGCCACAGGGAGGGCGAACATCATAACTGTTTCTCGCAGTTGAGGTGCCATTAGATTGGTATATAAGCAGTGATTGAAAAATTTTTTTTGTCGAAATTTTTTTCTGCCCGATGTCTCTCCTTTATTGGATTTGAGACAAATTCTTTTTTGGAAGAAATGGTTTCACTAATATTTTGATGACCATTTTTTTATTTTAATTTAAATATTAAAAATAAAATAATAATAATAACTATTAAAAAATAATAAAAATAATTTTTTTTTAAATTATTGATTTTTTAAATTATTATTAAAATTTTTAATATTGGATATTGGACTTACTAAATTACTAAATAAATAATATTAAAATAACTAGCAACTTTGTCGTCCGCAAGCGGCCGACTACGTTGCTCGTGTGCATTAACCATATCTTTATTCACTTCTTTTTTTTCAAAAAATTTAATATTAGAAATTTACAAAAAATTTCTTCATATTAAATCTACCACCCAAGGAGCACGGAATATTGCTTGAATGTCAAGGTGATATCAAGCGGGAATATTGTTGTGACATTCAGGCGATATCATAATGTCCGCTTCATGGGGACATTCTACGGTGATATTCTTGTGAAATTCGCGTGATATTTGTATGGTACTGAGGGAATATTCCCGTGAAATTCACGCAATATTAAGAAAATATTCCTGGGATATTAAGGGAATATCCCTGTGATATTGAGACAATATTCCTGTAATTTAGAAAATTCTAAAATGTTGTTTATTTTGAATATTTAATTAAACAAATAAATCAATAAAAAAAAATTGAAATTTTGTTAGAATTTTATAAATTATCTTATTAATATCACTGGAATATTCCCTCAATATCAGAGGAATAATTCACTCAATATCACACAAATTTCACGGGAATATTCCCTCAATATCATACGAATCACACGTGAATATCACCGAGGAATGTCCCCGTAAAGACATTATGATATCGCCTGAATGTCACGGGAATATTCCCACTTGATATCAATGTTACAATCAACCAATATTCCGTGCTACTTGGGCGCTTAACTTTACTTTTCCCTTATGACAGCAACTACTAAATAATCTATGTGACGGTCCCTCACACAGAAAATGTAACACATAACAAAACTTACATTCTACATTCATCAAACCTAAATAATTCTGTGGAACCTTACTTTTATTGAAAAGTTTAAGACATTATTGCATCTCTTACACTTTTTTATTTCGGTTATCGTTTTCACATGCCAAATTCTTTTCTTGACGCACTTTCTTTTCATCTTCCGTTTCCGTAGAAAATTTGTTCTTCTTACATGACAAATTATTTTCTTGACGCACTTTCTTTTCATCTTGAGTTTCCATTGATATTTTTCTTTCCCTACATGCCAAATTTTTATCCTTGTGTATTTTCTTTTCATCTTTAGTTTCTATAGATAATTTCTTTTTTTGCAAGTCAAATTTTTTTTGCGTTCTTTCTTTTTTATTTCTGTTTCTGTTTCATTACGATTACGTTTTCTCAATCTACCATTCTCTTGTCTAATTATTTTCTGTTCATATGTAACTTCGCGCGTTGCCTTCCCTTTTCTTTAATTCCTAGAATTATCTTTTTATCAATTTCTTCACTCAGAAAATACTTCATTTCTGAATATTCAAGTGGTGAAATTTTGTTCATATTATTATTAGTTGTACGAATTATTTTCTCTTCACTAGTGTCATTTAGAGAATGTTTAATTTCTAAATATTGTGTTAATAGAACTCTGTTAATATTATTGCTGGGAAAAGTATTAAAACAGAACAAGGGTTCAAAATATTATTTTTAAGTTCCTGAGCTCGATTTATGAAAAGACGGTTCCAATCATTCTCTATTATCGAATTCCTATTGTGAGACGTTCTTATTGACGGAAAATGATTTAAGCGATTATTTTCAAACATTGACTTTAAATGGTTTCTCATTCTGTTATTATCAGTTTCATAATTTACGCTGTTTGACATTACGTTAAAAAATATAGATGTTGCAAATGCTATTGCATATACTCCACACTCAACACTACCAAAAGGTTGTTGATCAACAACTACAAAAACTACTGTTGGTTTAAAAGGGAACAATCTAATTAAATATTTCATTTGATGCACATTTAAACACCCCTCATTAAGGCTATAAAAGTATAAGTACTTTGCATATTGAAAAAAGAATTGGAATCTTTTCTTAATAAATCTTCAAATTTGTACATATGTATGTCATTTAACAATTTATTTCTATTTTTAACAATTTTTAAATCTTCATCACTCAAAATAACATACTCTTTTATGTTGGCCATAGTATACTTCGTTTAATTTTATTTTTGATTCATGAAAATCTAAATATCTTTAATCCTCTCGCTCACTCTCTCCAATATAACAAATTTTGCCATTTATTAAATATAACCAATTTTGCCTTTAATTCAATATAACAAATTTTGCCTTTTATCCAATACAACTACCAATATCCAATAGAATGAGAGAACTATGAATGAGTAACTACTGATCAGCCAATAAGTGCAAAAGGACACTCTTATATGATTAATCAGTACTTCATTACAGATACCATATATACATATATATACACTTGTATTAAAACCCCGGATTAATTACCACAAAAAAGCAACCCTTGGACAATAGAACCTTTGTTAAATAATCAATGAGAATTAACTCTGAGGACCCAAGTAATAATTTCTTTTCTCCCATTTATTACATGGAAAAATACCCTTAGATAATAGAACCTTTGTTGATAAGGATTAACTCTGAGAACTTAGGTAATAATTTTTAAATTTTTTTATTAAAATTTTCAGGGACTCTAATAAAGGTATGCACATATATATATATATATATATATATATATATATATATATATATTTATTTTTATTTTCAAAACAAAAAGGAAAAATATTAAGATTTTAGACGAAGATATTCTTATGCCATTTTGAATTGTCTAGATAGAGAAACGCAATGTTAAACGAAGAAGTACTTATGTTATATTCCTTGGTGTAAGAAAGAAAGGTATGCGTTACCTATTTAGTTTTAGACTTTCTTTATAGTTTTTTTTTCACGTGATAAAGACAGAAAGAAATTATTACCTGGGTCCTCAGAGTTATTAATTAATCCTCTTTAAAAGATTGCAGGTCAAGTGAACCCTCATTTGCAAAATAAAGATATATCTTTCTCTCTCCATAACTTGTTCTTTTCTCTGTCACCGA
Source organism: Leptopilina boulardi (assembly GCF_019393585.1). Classification (NCBI taxonomy): domain Eukaryota; kingdom Metazoa; phylum Arthropoda; class Insecta; order Hymenoptera; family Figitidae; genus Leptopilina; species Leptopilina boulardi. The sequence continues at coordinate 172,233 of NW_026137966.1, forward strand.
AAACCCAGCAGGGGTCCGGACGGAATGAATGAATGGACGGAATGAAGGAATGAATTCAAAGATTATTATAGTTAATTTTTGCAACATCGTAAACGACGTAGTAAACGACATCGTAAACGACGTAGTAAACGACGTAGTTTGCTATCCCAAATTCCGCTTTCATTTACGACGTCGTTTACTATGTCGTTTTCTACGTCGTTTACTACGTCGTTTACTACGTCGCAAGCTACTTAGAATACGACGTCGTAAACGAGGTCGGAATTTTCTACTGGGTCGGGAATCGATTTCCGCAACGTGTTCGTGACATATTAGCAACGATCGATTATGCTGATTGAGAGAGAATATTACAGGCGTTCGCGCGCTTAGATCTTTCAAATTCGGGAATCACGGATCGTAAATGGCATCATACATATAATTCGGGAAAAAATTATCACGCTAATTATAGGGGTGCATCACAGACGGAAGGTCAACAGGAAACCGCGGAAGGATCGCAAAATAATCGGAAAAATGTAAATTGGCGCGAACGCAATAATTCACGACAGGGTAGTGACACAAGTAGCGCGCAAGCGGAAAACAACCGTGAATCGCAACGCGAAATTTCACGTGAGGGGGATCGTAGTGCTAATAATATAAGCACGGACAATCGTGATAGTGGAATTAACGCCAGATCAAATATTCGAGCAATTCAACGATCGCCAGAATCTGAATTTGTAGAAACCTTATGCTGGGATTTTCATCCGTTAGGTAAAGAGAAAGATGAAAATAGAGTATCACGTGTTGTTAGCCCGAGACTAATAGTAAATATCGATAATTTTGAATATGAGATGTTAATCGATTCTGGAAGTGAAATAACGTACATATCGGAAGGTTTTTATGTCGAATTAAACAAGGATAGAAAATTAATCGAATTGCCTGTCAGTAACATAGCGGTGTATGGAGTCGTGAGTAGAAAGACGACCACGATTAGGAAGCAAGTCCAACTGACAATGTAAGTAGGAGAACAGGAAATAAATTTCCCTTTCCTGGTATTTCCGGGGCTGTCTACGAAACTAATCGGGGGTGCGGATTGACAATCGACATTTGGCATGATTATTGATTTTGAAAAGCATATTATTAAATTTAAAGGAATAGAGTTACCAAAAAATGAAGCTTTTTTTATGCAAAATGTGCCGCTGAATAGGCACGTATTTGTGTGTTGGTGCAAAATCAAGGCGGTTTACATTACGAGGTTAGACAGAATACAATAGACACGGAACTGTTCCAAGTAGAGGTAAATAATCAAGAGGTCGCGCTTGGTAAAAATAATTTTGAAGATCCTGAGGATTTGCGGAGACTGGGAAGCTTGCATAGAAATATTCTAGAAGGCGGTCAAACGGAATGTCGTAACATTCAAAAGTTGGGTGATCAGATTGAACATTTGTTTGAACGCGAAGTTGACGAGTATATAAAAAATATAGAGACATTAGATTCTAAACAAATGGAGGAAGTGCGCGAATTATTATTAAGAAATCGAGATGTATTTTCGAATTTGCCGGGTTGCACTTCTAATTACGAGCATCATATTCGTCCACTTTCGGAAAAAATTTATGTAAATAAGTCGTATCCGGTCCCTGCGATATTGCGTCCGTCCACCAATGATAAGGTCATTCGGATGAAGGTTTAGGTATAATTGAGCGCTCGGATGCAAGATTTCGTAACCCTTTACGTATCGTTCAAAAGAAAGATGGCACAGTTCGTGTATGTTTAGACGCGCGTAATTTAAATAAAAACATATCCGCGGATCATGAATCGCCGATACCAATGGATGATTCGTTACAGGACATTGAAAGGACGAAATATATGTCAACAACGGATTTCGTAAATGGCTACTGGCAAATCCCATAGGCACCTGAATCGCGGAAATATACCGCATTTTTGCATAACGGTACTTGCTATCAATTCAAGCGCGTATCTTTCGGTTTAAAAACGGCCGGAGCGGGGTTTATACGGTCTGTTAGCATGGGCCTAGGTAGCGAACTAATGTCACGGGTAAAAAGTTATATTGATGATTTCTTTATAGGATCTCGAACCTTTGAAGATCATATTGAAATTTTGGATCGATTGTTCAAACGATTAGTTGAGTTAGGATTCACTTTAAGTTTGAAAAAATCACGCTTTTTTCGTGAATCGGTAAAGTTTTTAGGTGTCATTATTGACAAAGATGGTGTTCGGATTGACCCCGAAAAACTGGAAGTAATACGAGATTATCCATGTCCAATTGATAGGGAACAGCTTCAGGGATTTCTCGGCGTTTGTGGTTTTTCCCAAAAAATTGTACATAACCATGCGGATTACGTAGCCCCGTTCCGAGATTTGTTCTCTTCTAAGAATCGGTGGAATTGGACATCTGAGCATCGGGTGGCATTTCAAGATATCACGTTTATGTTAAATACGCCATATCATAATGCCCGAATCACGAGATGGGTGCTGTTTGCGCAGGAATACGATTTCGAGATATACCATTGTAAGGGATCCGAAAATGTGATTGCCGATTTCTTTAGCAGAAATTTCGAAGAACAATCCTTGGAAAATTCGGGTAATAATAAAAATTATCTTGTTAGCGAAATTGGGAAAATCTGTGTAAATGCAGTAACGGAAGATGAGTTAGAAACGAAGCTCGTTGCGAAGCTAGAAATGAGAAAGGAATTTCTTAGTGATACAAAAGGAAACGTCTATGAATTTTCATGCAGAATCTGAGATTCTATACTACAAATCAAAGAACGACCTGAATTGGAAATTGTTAATCCCCAGCAATTTGATTCCGTCTTTATTTTCATCGATTCATGATCAACTGGGTCACGCGGGCAGTTATAAAATGCATTGCTATTTAGTTAAATTTTTTTATTGGAAATATATGCGTCGCGACGTAAAAAATTTCACGCGATCTTGCGATGTCTGTCAAAAAACTAAACATTTAAATTATAAAATGGAAGGGGTACACGAATTTATACACGCCAAAAAGCCAAATGAGCTGGTGTCCGTAGATTTTTATGGTCCTTTGCCGAGGTCGATTGCCGGGGTTCAGTATATTTTCATGTTGCAGGATGTTTTTTCAAAGTTCGTTACGCTATACGCTATTCGAAAGGCGACGACTCAAACTTGCTGGAGGACCAGGGGGTAAAAGTTTCCTTTTCTTCAGTTAGGCATCCCCAATCGAACCCGGCCGAGAGAACGATGCGCGAATTTGGGCGCCTATTTAGAACGTATTGCGCGGAAAAGCATACGTCGTGGGGCCGACACGTGTCGTTCGTTCAGGATTGTTTAAATTATTCGTTTCACATGAGTACCGGGCAAGTTCCTTTTAAGCTGCATTTCGGACGTTTTGTTGATGAAAAAATTTATCGCCTTTTTCCCTTGCTTGAGCCTCGCCCTGGTGAGAGGAAATTTCAAATTGATTTAGCAAACGAGCGATTGAAAAGGGCATTTGAACAAAGAAGCAAATCTGGTAAGAAAAAGAATTCGATTGAACTGGAAGTCGGTGATCTGGTTTTGGCTAGGCTGACACATTTGTCGGATAAGTCGGAAAAATTGATTTATAAATTTTTTCATTTGTACGAAGGACCATTCAAAATCGATAAATGTGTTGGTAATAATGCTTTTGTGTTGGTGGATGTATCTGAATCGCCTCAAATTCGCGGAACCTTCAACCGATTTCATTTAAAGAAGTATTATGTACCGGAGAATCAAGCGTAAAGTCGTGATCCTTCTGGTCTGCGATCTATCGAGGCTGGTTCTTGTATCGTGATGGCTTGTTGAATGTGAAGCGAAGACGACTTAAGTATAATATGTTGTAAAATGATGGTCTATCGAAATTAAATTGTATTATTGACTAACGGAACGAACAGAAAAAAATAATAATACAGGTAAACAGAAACAGTCCACAAAAAAAATTAAATAAGTTATAAACAAAAGATTAATAAAATTGAAATTTATGTTGAAAGACTGATAAAAAACTATTATTGTAAAAGTAATATTCAAATTATATTTTCTTATTAAAATGTTTAAAATATTTCTAAAATATTATTACAAAATTTTATAATAAAAATAAAATAAAAATGTTTTTGAATGTATGTACTTATTATGTACTTAAACTTGAATTATTAAATTATTTGTTACAAAATGAAACTAATTTTTATACTAATATTCCTAAATAATATTGTAATACAGAACACTATTGCCTATTATACTAGCAGACGAACTTCTCCACACGTCAACTCGCTAACTCGCCACGCGCTTTTTCCAAAAACTCTTATATTTTGAAAAGTTGAGAATAAATCGATTTGGGAATTTCTGAGAAACTTCATTATATAATAATGAACAACTGTCTCACTGGAAGTTCTTTCAATTTTAAAGTTCCCCACAGACTTTTTGACGGCGAAGGTGAGGAAACGTTATTATTGACATGTTATTATTAATAATTGAAAATTGTTAATAAATTAATAATTTTTTAAATTTTTATTATATTATCGTCTTCTATGGACTATAATAAGTAAGTATAATAAGTTTTATTGAAATTCGTTAATATTTGTCAAAGATTCGACGATTTATGATTAAAATTTCAATGAAAATTAAGAAAAAATTTTTTTTAGTTTTTTTCCATTTTATTTTGTGAGCCCGTTTACATATAAAATACATATAAACGTAAAATAAAAAAATTAAAATTTTGGTTATGTTAACAGAACTTTTTCAAAGTATCTTAAATACACTAACGAACAGACAGGCGTCACGACACATCACATTCGAGATCAAGTGAGGGAAATGTTTGGGGCCTACGATGATGTTTTTGAGAACTTTTTAATGCAGGACCATGAAAGTTTTAAAAAATGGTGCGGATGAGTGTCCAGCAATTTGAAGAATTGCACGATTTGGTAAGAGATCGGTTGGAAAAGCGTAGTTGGAGACAGCCATTGTCTACAAGAATTCGCCATGTTGTTACTTTAAAGTAAGTATTATCCATTTGTACAATTTATAGGAAAAATTATTTGAAAATACAATTTGCTGTGGAATAAAAATTATTTAAAATTAATTAAAATAAAATTTAAAATTTTTCTTGAACTTCTTTCTATAAATATTTACTATAAAAAATTTAACAACTCTAGTAAGTCCTGCAAACCACAAAAATACCTAAAATTTGCCTTAAATTTATCTTTTACCTTGACTTGAAATCATAATATGAATTTGAAAACGAAACTTTTAATTATTAAAATTTCATGAAATATTTTTATTTTGAATTATTGAAAACATTTTAGTTTAATAAAACAATTTAAATTAAAATATTAAAAATAAGATTGCTAAGTTTCCGGAAATAAAAAATTGTCGTGAAACTTTTTTCTCAATTAGAAAAAACTTACACTAAACTCGTAAGTTTAGTCAGGAAATATAAAATCTTATACCAAAAATTAATTTTCTTTATTAGATTTCGTCTGTAAATTTCAAATTACCAACTTTGCATTGCTTTTTCTTTCTTACTAAAAATTGCAGTTATTTGAAGAATAAATTTGTTAATTAATAAAAGCATGCTTTATTGTTAATTTCAATGATTTGGTTTTATAAAGTATTTATTTTAACAAAGTTAAAAATTTATTTTCAAAATTTTATATATAGTCAGGATATTTAAAAAAATGGTACAGAGAACTTGGAAATCTCACGGTGTTTTAAAATTTTAAATCTTTTGCAAACTTGATAATTGAAAATTTATTTAAAATTTTTTGTTTGTACTTAAAATTTTGTTGTTATGAAATAAAAAATAAAAAAAATTCAAATGTTATGGAATAATTAAATAATAATTGAAGCAATAAATAAGTTTTAAATTAAATTATAGTAATTATAAGTCTTATTCAAATTTTCGTGCCATATAAGACTTATTGAAAGTTCAGTGCTATACAATTCTTATTCAAGTTTCCGTGCAATACAATTCTTATTTAAATTTCCGTGCTATATAATTCCTATTCAAAATTGCGAACAATATAATTCTTATTTAATATTAAATGTAAAATATTTTTTGGTTAACAGAATGATATGCTCAAAATAGTTTGAGATATATTTAAAAAGTAAATTAGATATAAAACGCGTTTCATTCATGCGTATTATCAATTATGGGACCGTTCACAAATTACGTAACGTTTTTCTGGGGAAATTTTAAACCCCCCACAAACCCCATGTAACACACTGTTACATATGTACTTTAGCGACATTTTTTTGCTGATCATAACAGATAACTTGACCCCCCTCCCCTTTAAAATGTTACGTTATGCAAAAGATTCATTTCAAGAAAAAGTAAACACTCATAATGCGAGTAGTCAGGAAAAGTAGCTCGAATTAGGAAAAATTATTTCTAATTTAATTACTGTGATTACTGTTAAATCTGATTATTGAATTTTAAAGATATGTTGTTTTTTCTATTTTTGGTCCTAATATTTTTTATTCTTTTACCTATTGTTCATGTTCATTTAATTTCAGGAACTTATTTAAAAAACATTTTGTTATTAATAACATAAACAATAATTTCCAATAAATAATAATTTTGTTGTTATTAGCAAAATATTTATTATTATTGTTATTATCAATAAAAATAAAAATTCAAAAAAAAATAAACAAGTACCATTCTCATGCAAATGACTTTTAGTTATTGCAACATTTGCTCCCAATAGGGAATTTTTAAATTTGTCCCTCAGTTTAAAATCAGTAGCACAAAAATTTTCCGGAATGTAGTTAGTTTCCTTCAGAATGAAATATTTGTGTTGTAATATCCATTTATGTGATTAGTTCTAGCACGTTAAATTTTTAATTGTTAATTGTCAGAATCATAATGAGAATCCCAGAATTTGTAGCAGAAATCTGCTAAGGGGTACAAATTTTCCTTCTGAAAAATGTAAATAGTCTATTACATAAGGAGCGTTCACAAATTACGTAACATTTTAAAGGGAAGGGGGGGTCAAGTTATTTGTTACGATTAGCAAAAAAATGGCGCTAAAGTAAATATGTAACAGTGTGTTACATGTGGTTGGGGGGGGGGTTAAAATTTCCTCAGAAAAACGTTACGTAATTTGTGAACGGTCCCATAATTGATAGTATGCATGAATGAAACGCGTTTCATATCTAATTTACTTTTTAAATATATCTCAAACTATTTTGAGCATATCATTCTGTTAACCAAAAAATATTTTACATTTAATATTAAATAAGAATTATATTGTTCGCAATTTTGAATAGGAATTATATAGCACGGAAATTTAAATAAGAATTGTATTGCACGGAAACTTGAATAAGAATTGTATAGCACTGAACTTTCAATAAGACTTATATTGCATTGCAGTTTCAATAAGCATTATATGAACGGGAGGCGTCGAACTGTAAAATAATTGAAAATAATTTCAGAAAAATTAATTTTATTGACAAATAATTGACAAATACTTGAATTGAGTCAGTTTGTGCAGAAACTTAAATCTCGCTGCACAATGTAAAACATATGTCACATAGATTACGTAATTATTTATCAATATCATTTAAATTTAAACCAATTTTCTATGATCAAGTGACATCTTCTATGTATACAAAAATAGACTTATTCTGTGTCTGCACAAACTGAACAAACTTAATTATTTTTGAAAACTTATTTTACCAAAATTTAAAAAAATTATTTAACATTCTTTTCAAACAAGTTATTTAATAATCATAATTTTTATTGTATTTTTATAAGCAATAGGTCCTTTTGCTCTTACTAGATTAGCGTCACTTCTGTTTATCACTTTTTGTTAAAAATATATTTTGTTTAAGAAATATAGAAAAGAAAAATATCATTTTATAAATAATTTTTCAACAAAATATTCTTAAGAAAAAAAAATTACAGAGAACCGTTCACAGAAGAATAACTGAGCTATTGCTTGTAAACATTGAATAAAAAGTATTACTTGACTATTATCCAGTAAATATTTTTTTGGATTTAATAAATATTATTTGAGTTAAGTAAACGGTATTTGTTTCAAATACAGAAATTATTGATTCAAATACAATTAAATTAAATTAAATACCCAGTAAAAAAACAGAATTAGGAGTAAGCGAAAAGAATTGGTGGTAACTTAAGCTGAATTCGGTTTGGCGAAAAAACCGAATTGAAACGTTACGGTGAATTATTTTTTTCTTACCATGAATTCTTTTCTCTTAAACATTTGAATTGACGTTTGTTTATTCGAGCTTGCATTATAAATGAATAAAATAAATGCTTGGAAGTCTAAAAGCCGATTTGGAATAAGAAATATATAATTTTTTAAAAAGAAAAAAAAGTGAAATGTGAAAGATTTACCGACAATTTTACCATGTGAGTATACTCATATGGTAAATTTATCATATGAACACTACTCACTTGATAAAATCGTCGGTGAATCTGTCACACTTCGCTTTCATTTATTTTTTTTAAATTATATATTTCTTATTCCAAATCGGTTTTTTTAGACTTCCAAGCATTTATTTTATTCATTTATAATGCAAGCTCGAATAAACAAACGTCAATTCAAATATTTAAGAAAAAAGAATTCACGGTCTTTAAAATGTATTTTTCTTAGTTTTGACTGTAATATATAAACAATGTAAATTTTATTTATTAGGCATATTATTTTTTAACATTACTACCCTCATAACAAAAGGATATCAATGGTCGATATCCTAGGATGGTCCACAGGATATCTTGGGATATCCAAACCGCCGGTCTGTGGGACATCAACAGGACATCCATAGGATATCCACAGGATATCCCTAAGACATCCACAAAATATCTATTGGATATTATATCGCAGGATATCCATGGGATATCCTCAGGATGTCCGTGGGATATTCTTAGGATATTCACGGGATATTTAATATCTCAACATATATTTTTAAAGGTTAAAATTGTTAAGCTAATATAATGCATAATAATATAATAAAATCAAAAATCTTATGAGCTTCTAATTTATTTTAAATGAAGATTTGAAACGCATTTTTCAAAGTTTTTAAATAAACTCATGCACTTAATGTATAACTAATATTAATAGTTATTCGTTATTTGCGGGGAAAAATTTATATTGTTTAAAGCCAATTTATTTTCTGACAATATTAAGCATATGAATATAGGAATGAATCACTAATGAGAAAAAAATTAGTTAATAATTTTTCAAATTAAACAACTTTCTCGAAAAACAAGTTGCATTTTATTTTATTTATATAAAATTTAATTCACAGAATATTCTCACTCGTAGTCTCATAATGACTTTAAAAACAGTATCCTGAGAATATCTTCTTGACATCCAGAAGATATACTGAGAATATCTTGAAAATATCTGTGGGATATCCTGACGATATCTATGGGATATCCTGATGATATCTGTGGGATATCCTGACGATATCTATGGGATATCTGGAGGACATTTATGAAAGTCTATAGAGATATCCAGAAGATATCCTGTGAATATCCTCAGATATCCTTTGGATATCCAAACTGCCGATTTTTTGGATATCCATAAGAGATCCTTTTGATATCCATAGGACATCCCTAGGATATCTGCGGAATATTATCAATATATTTTCTAAGATATCTTGTGTTATTAGGGTAAAACTTTAGGAATTTTTTTAGGAAAAATTTTATTGAATAATATAGGTAAACTATTGTTTATAAAAATTATACGAAAATTATATACTTACTCTCTGTGTCGATTCCTCTTTCGCTTAGCTTCTGATCAATCTCAGACCAGAGTTTGTTCTTGGTTTTATCATCTACACTTGATTTTTTATCATAAATAGAAGGATTTAATTTTGCGATTTTAATTAATTCATTGTTAAAATAATTATTATTTCTAGTTACAGATTTTCTTTTCATTTTATTGAATTGATATTAACAACTGCACTAAACAAGTATCAACAAAATTTTGATTACAATCAATGTCGGCATTGATATACATAAGTTCCGAAGTTCACATAGAGTGGGGGAAGCATCAGGGTATGAAGATGTAGACCTTTGTATTTCAGCCGCAAAAAGGAGAGGCGGTATCGCCAAGGAGTGTAAAATTAAAAAAGTTTGCGATGTACATATTTACACATTCAACGATTTAATTATTCACCGGCAAAGAGTTAGTACGTGGCTTAGTTTCATTAGTTTTTATTTAGTGGTAAGTAATTAATAAAATTTATTTACAAATGTTTAAATATGGCACTTAATAAGCCAGTAGTGTAATTACGTTGTTCCTCTTGAATTCTAGTTTAAAAATAAGAAAAAACTTTTAGATGTACAATTTGTTTTGAAAATTTCTAATTTTTGTGAAAAACTAAATTAATAAAAAAATTTATGAAAGTCAATATGTAAACAAAACTCTGACGCTGTTTATTTTTGTGCCGGAAAATTGCAAATAATCCAATATCACACGTCAGAAAATGCTAATTTTCGCTCATGGTGAAGAAAGTACTTTGTGCAACCTCTGCAAAAAAAATTCTTTCTGCAACAACTACAAGAAAAGCATGAAATCAAAATAATAATCAAAGATTATTATCAAAAATGATTTAATTACAAATAATTTTCAGAGAACCTTAGGTATTTCTTTTATACATTAAATGAGTCAAAGCTTTTTTAAGCATTGAACTTATTAAATAAGCAGTACAGCTTTTCATTTCAAAATTATTTAATTTAAAAGATATTAGTTAAAGAATGTTCTCTTTAAATAATTTTAAAAAAATTAACTTTCGAAGAAGTTAATTATTTTACAAATTATATATTGCATAAATTGGCTCGGCAAGTTGAAGAGAATCTTCTTCAGAGAAGAATAAGCCATCATTCGTTTCAATTATTAAATAATTTTGAAAAGACTTTAATTCAAGAAAGTATCAAAAAGTTATATCTATTAAATTTTGATTTTTAATTAAATAATTTTTAATTCTGCTAATTTGACTATTTTTTCGGGACATTAAAAATTTTAAAAAGTTGATTCAGTAAATAACAAGGTATTAATTTAAAGTTATTCTTTTCTCAGCCCAATGGAGAATATAAATGAGACTACTATTTTGATACAATTAGTATCAAGACACCAAGCACTCTATGACAAATCAAGGAATGATTATAAGAATATAATTTAAAAAAAGAAACTGTGGGAGATTATTGCTTCCGAAATGTATGTGACGCTGGAGAAAGAGACTTCAGGTAATTTAACTTCAATAACTTTTATGTAACAGATTCCATATATTACTATGCTAAAATTAATACCATATAAAAATGGTCCTATATGAGACAAAAATTTTCAGAGGAACAGAAGAAAATCCGAAAATATATCCCATCGGGTTCAGCAGCACAAGAAATTTCTTCAAATTGGCCTTATTATGAAGATATATCAGGTGTTTAATTTTTTCCATTTTTACTTAATAATAGAATTTCGTGGTCAGAATATCATTATTAATATTCTACGGAATATTAATTTACAAAAAATAATAGTTAAGACAAACAAAATTTTGTATTTCAATATCATAATTCATAAAACTGTCAATTGCTGCCAATAAAATTTTAAACAAATAAAGAATTAATAAAATAAAAATTTTGATATTAAAAACTGGATAATGTATGAATAAAAAAATTGAAGTCGTCGTATTAAAATTTAAATTATTTAAAATTCATTTTAAACACAAATTTCTTTAAATATAAAGTCTATGAAATAAAAATTAGGAAATATCTAAAATATACTTTTTCCATTCCATACTTTATAAAATTATAATAAATTTTTTTAATAAACCGTAGTACATATAGTAGGTACTACTATCTAGAAAGGGCATATGGGGATAAGTATGTTAAAATTGCCCCCGCACGTATCAGGCTTATATTTGCACCATGTATTGCTATTTATATGAGTATGAAGTTCTGTAATTTTCAAGTCTCTATTTGCATTTTTTTGGGAGTTATAGAGGGGGAAAGAAAAATCAAAAAACTCAATTTTCTCAGAAACTTCTTGACCGATTTTAAAAAAATTTAAATATGTTATAAGTGACAGTAAAAGAAATTCAAAAAAAAAATATCAAAATTTTTTTTCCAAAAATACTCAAAAAAAACCGATTTTGAAATTTTCAAAAATTTTTTTTTTCATTTTTTTTCAAGTCTCTATTTGCATTTTTTTGGGAGTTATAGAGGGGGAAAGAAAAATCAAAAAACTCAATTTTCTCAGAAACTTCTTGACCGATTTTAAAAAAATTTAAATATGTTATAAGTGACAGTAAAAGAAATTCAAAAAAAAAAATATCAAAATTTTTTTTCCAAAAATACTCAAAAAAACCGATTTTGAAATTTTCAAAAATTTTTTTTTTCATTTTTTTTAACCTCAAAATTTTTTTTAAAAGTGTTCGTCTAAACACCCCATTTAACATATATTTTTTTCAAATTTTTTGAAGAGGTACTTAGGGGCGAAAAAAATTTAAGTTTTCAAAAAACACATTTTACTCTTGAACTACTGGACTAGAAATAAAATTGGGTTATATTTGAGCATTTGAGCATAAAAAGACTGAACTAAAGATGCTTCTCGTAAGCTGATTGGAATGAGTGGGTCCGAAGAATTCGATTTAAGTAGCCCTGAAAAGGGCTGATTGGAATGAGTGGGTTTGAAGAATTTGATTTATGTAGCCCTGAAAAGGGCTGATTGGAATTAGTGGGTCTGAAGAATTCGATTTAAGTAGCCCTGAAAAGGGATGATTGAAATGAGTGGGTTTGAAGAATTTGATTTATGTAGCCCTGAAAGGGCTGATTGGAATGAGTGGGTCCAAAGAATTCGATTTAAGTAGACCTGAAAAGGGCTGATTGAAATGAGTGGGTTTGAAGAATTTGATTTATGTAGCCCTGAAAAGGGCTGATTGGAATGAGTGGGTCTGAAGAATTCGATTTATGTAGCCCAGAAAAGGGCTGATTGAAGCCCTTATACTCTACCTCTTTCGCAAGAGTATTTTCTTTATTTTTTTGGGTGTGCATTCTTTGCAAAACTTCATTACAAATACGAACATCAGACTGGAACCTTTTCCCAAACGTGTTATTCAGAAATGCTGCAATTTTAAAATAACTCCCGATTTTTGGTAACAATTTATTATCAATTTTATGATCCAAAAGTCGATATTTTTGTTTAATAATGCCATGCTCTGATTCAACAGCCCAGCGAATTTTTGTGACAAAACGCGAATCATTAGATTCTTCTGTGGATAACTGCTTTCTTTTACCCTTTAAAGCTGGCATTAGAACTCTAAAATTATCTGCTTCCAATGTAGCTTTAACGTCGCGGAAACCACGGTCGAGAACAAAAATATCGCCTTCTTCCAAGATTTTACGCAAACCATTTTGATCCTTCATTACGTCTTCTAAAATTGACGCATCATTTTGGTTTGCTAAATATGGCCCAAGCATATCAACCACAAAACCATCTGTAGTGCATATAGTAAATGGTTTGCACAAAGGGACTTTCTTCTGACCAGAAAATGACTTTCGCTGGTATTCATTATTTGTGCTCTTCTGATGTCTAGCGTATGTACCATCGTGAATGTGAAACAATTTATCACTAACATTGTACAATTTTTTAGCTAATTCAGTGGTGTGATTCTGAATTAGATCATCTCTATTAACAGACTGAATGCCAAATCGAGTAGGTAAAACGTCATTTTTGAATGACTTCATTACAGAAGAGCAATAATCTGAAACATCGTGTTGGTTTTTTAATTTAAAAATGGAAGCTATCATTTTGTTAGAATTTCCGGTCCTGAGTTTAAATAAGAAAATCATAAGTGCTTGGAGCACAGATCGAGATTCGGTGTTTCGTAAAGAAGTTAACATTTCCATTAAAGTGTTTAATTCTTTTGAATTTAGTCCTGTAAAAACTTCTATTTGTGTTTCTGTTAAAGTGCAATTGTCAACTTCAGCTAATAACAAAGAGTTGCAATTGACTGTTAGATTTTGCATTAACTTAGAAAACTCTTCTTCTGTAAGTCTTGCTTTGTTAGAGTGTACTCTCAAACGACAAAGATCTTCTTCAAACATTTTATCTTTAATTAAATGAGAACGACAACATCTATTTCCAACAGGAATGTATATTTTCCTCTTAATGTATGCCGAAATTCTAGTTTTCTCTGGAATCAAAGTCAGATCATCAGACTTTGAACAGACACAGCAATATTTATGAGTAGAGACAGTTCTTTGCATGGGAACTTCAATAGTCTCGATCTCAGAAGCAGCACCGATTCTTCGACATTTAATTTCAAAGTCTTTATCCTCAGAATCTGAATTGTCTGCACTGGAATGTGAAGCAGAATTTATTTCGGTACTTGTTGTTTTATAAATAGAAAGACGACAAGTTTGACACAAAATGTCATCGATTAATATTATTCGATTTAAAGCTGAAGAGTAAGTCGTGGTTTCAATTTCTGTTTTTATGATTTTCTTTTTTCCTTTCTTTTTTTTTTGAAATACGTCACAACCTGAACATTTAAGGTTTAAGACGCTCGATGCAGACATGTTAAATTATAATAATAAAATAACACAATACAAGAAACGATTTGGGTAAATAGTTATTATTGATGTAGTCAATACGAATACCTTATACAGATAAAACTAAAATATTTCAACCGACTGAAGATAATTGAAATGGACAAAAATGTAATTATTAAGGATTTACAGATGCACCATATAGGTTGAGCCAAAAATCCACGTTAAATAACTCAATGAATGTTCTCTTCCCATACAATTATAGAAATAAATAATAGATTGAAGAAATCGTTGTGCCGTTGATATCTTTTGCACTAAGCAACGCCTATGTGAAGAAAAGTTTTGTAACTGTTGTAAGCGTATTTTATTAACACTATGGCTAAAACTGTAACTACTGAGAGTATCTAAAATGATTATGCAACCTCCAAAAGAGATTACAATACGGAAATACCATGTATTACATGTGCTTATGAGATAAACAGTAGTTTATCTTTTTTATTTTTTTACATTTACATCTATATTAATAAAATCAGACTTTTGTCTGTACATTGCTCCAAATTAATTTTTTCTTGCATAGTTTATCATTTTAAGTAGTAAAGATAACAAATATGCCATAAATAAAAATTCTGTCTGTCTGTCTATCTGTCTGTCTGTCGTCAATATTTTGTACCGGCAATTTTGTCAGATTGATTTGAAACTATTTGTACCTAATTTTTTCACATAAATACAATCAATTTTTTTATTAAATTAAGTAAATAGTGTGAATTTAAAAGTCTAAATCAAATTTTTGAATTTCCAATTTTTTTAATAACATTGTAATATAAGAATTCGTTATGTTCAACTTTTTATAAGTAAAACAATAATGTTTTTAGTCTGTTGGGTATTAAACGCAATCTTAGCTGCACACCAATGAAAAATATTAATTTAAACAAAAATATGACACTTTCAAAAAATTTAACATTTTTTATTTTTTGATAATTCTTTACTAAACGTTCTTTATTTAAAATTTTGTGACCAATTAAGTATGCTTTTAACAAGAAATTTTAAGAATTTTAATTTAAGAATTTTATCAGAATTTTAAAATTAATAATTGCAAATCTGAATATGAAATCAGATATTGTAAAAATAAAAAATCGAAAATTCCTTTTTTACTCTTTGAAATTAGCAATTATTATATTTAAATTATTATTATTATTATTGAATATTATTATTATTATTATTATTATTATTATTATTATTATTATTATTATAGATACAAATTATTTTTAAATATAATAAAACTAAATAAACTAAATAAACTGAAATATAATATAATAAATATAATAAAATTAAATTATTTTCATAATTACATCCAACTGTACGTGTTCTCCTGTATTAAAATATCTTTTTATAAATTTTTAATTATTATTTATTCAATTCAATTTAATTTTTTCACTGCTTTTAATAAAATTAAAATAATTTAAAATTGTATTTAATTTTATAGTATTGAAAATAAAAATTATTTTAATCAATACAATTTAAATTAAAATTTTAAAAAACTTTAAAAATTATTTAAAGAATAAATTTTTAATAGAAAAATTTTATTTAAAAATTTATTCTTCAAATAATTTTTAAAGTTTTTTAAAATTTTAATTTAAATTGTATTGATTAAAATAATTTTTATTTTCAATACTATAAAATTAAATACAATTTTAAATTATTTTAATTTTCTTAAAAACAGTGAAAAAATTAAATTGAATTGAATAAATAATAATTAAAAATTTATAAAAAGATATTTTAATAAAGGAGAACACGTACAGTTGGATGTAATTATGAAAATAATTTAATTTTATTATATTTATTATATTATATTTCAGTTTATTTAGTTTATTTATACAATTTAAATTAAAATTTTAAAAAACTTTAAAAATTATTTGAAGAATAAATTTTTAAAAGAAATTTTTCTATTAAAAATTTATTCTTTAAATAATTTTTAAAGTTTTTTAAAATTTTAATTTAAATTGTATTGATTAAAATAATTTTTATTTTCAATACTATAAAATTAAATACAATTTTAAATTATTTTAATTTTCTTAAAAACAGTGAAAAAATTAAATTGAATTGAATAAATAATAATTAAAAATTTATAAAAAGATATTTTAATACAGGAGAACGCGTATAGTTGGATGTAATTATAAATTTCAAAATTTATTAAATCTAAATATTATAACCGTCGAAGACGGGTGCGACAGCTAGTATATAATATACATAATAATTCAAATTATAATAAGTATATTATTAAGCGTTGTAAAAAGCTCTAAAAAATAGTCAAAAAAGTTTTTGAAGTGTACCTTGGAAAAATTTACAAAAATTTTTTTTTTTTAAATTTCAAATTCTTTTCTTTGAAAAAAAATTTTGAATTTTTTTGTTGATATTACTTTTATTTACAACATAACCTCAAATATAACCCAATTTTATTTCTAGTCCAGTAGTTCAAGAGTAAAATGTGTTTTTTGAAAACTTTAATTTTTTTCGCCCCTAAGTACCTCTTCAAAAAATTTGAAAAAAATATATGTTAAATGGGGTGTTTAGACGAACACTTTTAAAAAAAATTTTGAGGTGTACCTCGAAAAAAAATGAAAAAAAAAATTTTTGAAAATTTCAAAATCGGTTTTTTTGAGTATTTTTGGAAAAAAAATTTTGATATTTTTTTTTGAATTTCTTTTACTGTCACTTATAACATATTTAAATTTTTTTAAAATCGGTCAAGAAGTTTCTGAGAAAATTGAGTTTTTTGATTTTTCTTTCCCCCTCCATAACTCCCAAAAAAATGCAAATAGAGACTTGAAAATTACAGAATTTCATACTCATATAAATAGCAATACATGGTGCAAATATAAGCCTGATACGTGCGGGGGCAATTTTAACATACTTATCCCCCTAGGCCCTTTCATTTTTGCCCTATTCTTATCACTTAACAAAGCTTACACATTTTTGTCAATTATATTATGTCAAACCTTCCATTATTATTGTACATTAAAAAAATTATATAATTTCAATAACATTTCAGATTTGCTCATTGAGAGTCAAAAAGATGGAAGATCATCTCAAGTAAATGCGCTGCTACACCATAGTTTTTTCTTTTTTCTCAGTGTACTATTAACAATTTCGTAAAAAAATATTTAATTACTTCACGGAGAAAAATGGATTAGCTGCTATAGGGATAGCAATTTCTTAGCTGTGGTAGCAAATAAGTAACTATCACAGCTAAGTATGTTAGCTGTAATAGCTAATTATTAGCTATATTAGCTAAAAGTAATTGCTATCCATATAATAGCAATTAGGGTTAGCTATGAAAGCTATATCTTAGCTGAAGCAGCTAACTTTTTTTCTCCATGTTGTACTTTATTCCTTTGCAGTTTATAGACAAATAATTGAAATTTTAAAAAAATTAAACTTACTCTCTAAATTTGAATTAGTTAAAAATAACTAATAATTAGCAAAAAACTAACTAATGATTAGTAAAAAAATAACTAATTATTAGTTAAAAATAACTAAAAAATAGTAAATTTTTACTAATTGAATTAGTCAATAGAATTTCTACTAAAATTCTAGTTATTTTGACATAACCTAATAATTAATTAACCTAAATAATTAGTTATTTTTAACTAAATGATTAGTAGAAACATTACTAATTGAATCAGTGACTCACTTTTTACTACTGAATTAGATATTTTTAACTAATTCAAATTTAGAGAGTACACTTACTCAATTCACCATATTCTATTACTTTTTAACAGTAATTTTTAATTAATAGTTATGTAATTATTAATTTTTTAAAAACTTCTGTTCTGTTGTTACATTAGTAACGTTAAAACCAACGCGTGCGTAAACTTTGCGTGCGCTTTTACTTTGCGTTTAGCCATTGTGGAATGGACCTAAGGTGGGTTAATTACTAGCTGAAAAATATACATTTAAAAAAGTCTGACGATTTGAGCGTAACGTAGGTGAGTGGGAGGGTTACAAATTTGCAAAAAAAACGTTGTTTTGACATTCTCGAGCGCAGTTAATTTTTTTTTAATTCTAAGGAAATAACACAAGAATCACGAATGAAATATAATCCGACGATTACCAAAAGGCAACTTAATGAAAATCGTTTATGGAAAGTAGAGCGCCCAACTGGAGCACAACACGCATTCCCCACTCCGTGCCGCACCTTCCATTTCACTTACTTCTGACTCTCTCCCACAAAACTGCTCTCCATCGTCTTGACACCATTACAGCTTATCACAAAACAGCTGTCAGATTAACAATATTTCCCAAAATAATTGTCAGATTTTAGACTATCATGACAGCAGCATGAAGCTAAACCATCTGTATAAAAATCTGACATGCTTGAGTATTTCAAGATAATGATTTTTTTGCATTTTCAAAAATTCGCTACGAGCTTGCGTCACTTGTACCTAACACGCTCAAGTATTTCCATGTACCTAATTATTTTTTTACATTCTTGAAAATTTGTATAGGCATAACGCACCACTAAAAGGGAAAACTTTATAGAACCTTTCATTTTCCTTATCATCTAAACTACAAAATATCATCGTTCTGACGACGAACGAGTAAATACCCATTTAGCATCATAAGCTCCCCTACTACCTGGAAATTACATACTTTTTTAGAAAAAATCTCAGCTTTCAAACTAAAATATTTTCAAAAAAACTTTTAATATCATCATAAAGTAGGTTAAAAAACCTAAAAAAAACATTCAAATGAAATTTTTGCACATATAAAAGTAAAAAAATTACAAAAGACTGAAAAAGTGGATGTTCATCGAAAATAAAAAAATTAAACCCACTACACATCCCAAAGTTTTTAAATAAACTTAAAAATAGTCAGTGTCTGAAGTCTTAGCCAATCAGACAACAATTCCTGAAAATCTTGGCCTAATCCAAGAAACTTCATTTTTGGACCTATGACACTAGAGAGATATGGCCTGATATACATGTGTGGCACTCCACATGAAGGGATCGGGGTCGAAATTTGAAATGTCTGGGATTAGGTTAAGGCAGGGAGTCAATTCAACCTTTTCCAATCCTACAATTAGCCGATTCTACACAACCAACTGTACAAAAAAAGCGTACACAACGTTCTTCACTTCAATGACTGATCTTACAAAATCTGATTGTAAAAGTAAAAAAAGTAACAAACTGGAACACGAAAATCCCGTTTCTTCAATGACCGATTCTACAAATTATGTTAATATATAGAAATGAAAATTTTAAATCCCGATTCTTCAATTACCGATTCTACAAATTTCAAGTAAGCATAAGAATTAAAAGTAGGAATCTCGATTCTTCATTGACCGATTCTACAAATTCCGATTATGCATAAAATAATAATTATGAATCCCGTTTCTTCAATGACCGAGTCTACAAATTTTGTCAACATATACAAATAAAAAAATTATAAAATAAATAAAAAATAAATACAAATAAAAAATTTAAATACCAACTCTAAACATACTGATCACAGTTTTCCTAAAAGTCTCAAATTGAGACCAAAAATTGCATCAAATCTTTGCAACGTTTTGATGCACATAAGTTATATCAAAAAGAGATCGTTTTGTGTATAATTTTTAGAAATGATACACGAAACGGTCTCATTTTTTGATGCAAAAAATTTAATCAATTTATATCAATCATGGCCGAAAAGAATCGACTCAAAATTGAACGAATTTTTTTCAGATATTTTGGTAATAGTACAATTGCGGAGACCATTGCACTATTTAATTTGAATATGAAAAAAAAGAAAATCAAAGACAATGTGCAATTCGATAATTAAAAAGTGACAGCTTATAAACATAACCTAAAATGCATGAGAAAAAATTTGTCGATAAAATCAATATAGCCGAGCTTTTTAGAAGGTAGATGGCAGTTTTGCTTTTTATAAAAACGATTCAGAAAAAATTTAAAGAAAGAAAATAGATGAGTGCTGCCATCTACCTTCTAAAAAGTTCGGCTATATTGATTTTATCGACAAATTTTTTCTCATGCATTTTAGGTTATGTTTATAAGCTGTCACTTTTTAATTATCGAATTGCACATTGTCTTTGATTTTCTTTTTTTTCATATTCAAATTAAATAGTGCAATGGTCTCCGCAATTGTACTATTACCAAAATATCTGAAAAAAATTCGTTCAATTTTGAGTCGATTCTTTTCGGCCATGATTGATATAAATTGATTAAATTTTTTGCATCAAAAAATGAGACCGTTTCGTGTATCATTTCTAAAAATTATACACGAAACGATCTCTTTTTGATATAACTTATGTGCATCAAAACGTTGCAATAGAAAAAGAGACAACCAAGTTTACTGTGATAGTGACTAAAAATGGCAATATGAAATCACGATTCTTCAATAACCGACTCTACAAATTCCGATTTCGTATAAAATGTTAAATAAAAATTCCAATTCTTCAATGACCGATTCTACAATTTCAGATAATGCATATAATGACAATTGTGAGTCCCGATTATTCAATGTCTGATTTTATAATTTCCGAATGTGCATAAAGTAAAAAATTTAAAATCCCGATTCTTCAATGACTGATTCTACAAATTCAGATTATGCATATAATGACAATTGTGAATCCCTTTGGGTCGACAGTTCGCCTGTAGACCGGTGCATCAGCGCCACCATCAATTTTATACGTCATATCTCCCATTTCTGGGAACACTGTTCTCCCATGCAGTATCTTCCTAAGTTTTGGGATGTCAGTCCACCAAAAACGGGAACGCTTTACACCCGTAGCTAGAGAAGGAACGTCCGACATAGTGGGAAACAAAAATTTTACTACTCTGGGCTAGCAGACGACCAAAAGATTTATCCGTGTACTTGAAGCTAGCAGGCGGTAGGTGCACCTATACACGGAGAAAAATAAGGTTGCCATACTGACAGTTTTGGAATTGTTTTGAATTTTGTGCATTAAGAAGGGTTCTGTGAAATAAGAACAAAAAATATTTAACTCATTTCAAACTAAGGGTTCAAACAAAATATCATAATGTTTGATCGGGTTGATCATGGAATATTGTTGGTCACATTTTTTTGTAGCTATCTCTCTGATATATGTCAGGTGGTCAAAGTAAATTATGATTATTCAGATCCTTTCTTTGCTATCTCGGGTGTTCCTCAAGGATCTAATCGTGAACCACTATTTTTTGTTTTATTTATGAATGATATAAAATCAGTCTTAATAAACTCTTCTTTCCTTCTATATGCTGATGATCTTAAATGCTACAGGGTTATAGGTTCCGTCAATCCATGTGAAGACTACTTGTCAGCCCTTCAAAGTGATTTATGTCGATTATCGGATTGGTGTGACCTTAATCACATGTCGATTAATATCAACAAAAGTCATATTATTTCCTTCTCAAAAAGAAGAACATTATTATACAACTACTCAATTGGTAATCATCAACTTCATAGGGAAAGTAGGGTGAGTGACTTGGGTATAATAATTTATTGTAATGATTTTTCTTTTAATGATCATATCTCAAATGTGATTTCAAAGTCATTAAGATCCTTGGAATTCAAAATGAAAACTGCTTCTGTTTTTCATAATATGCTAACATTAAAGGTATTATACTTCACTCTTGTCAGAACAGTATTTGAATACGCATCAATCATATATATAATATACGTATAACATATTATTAGACTTTAACGTGTTTAAAATAGATTTCTTAGATTTGCTGCAAGACAACCCCTTGGTTTCGTCAAGATTTCTTTATGCAGACCTAAGTTTTCTGTATAGACTTTTAAATCGATTAATTCAGTGCCCTCTCTTCTGTCAATGATAAGATTTTCTGTACCAGTAAGAACTACAAGCAATTACTTACTTTTTTTAGTTGTGTTTTATAGAACAAATTATGAAAATAATGCTTTAATTAGCAGAATTAGTAGAGAAGAAAATTCAATTCTTAATGAAATAGACTTTTTTGATAACAACTTAACAAAATTCACCTTGGCATTGCATAGATTGATACTAGATTCTAAATAAATTGCGCCGACCTAGTTGTATTCTTGACTTTTTTATTATACTTTTGTATTTAGTTTATAATAAGTACTACTGTACGCAAGGTCATATCCAGTTAATTTAAATAAATAAATAATGTCGTTATTACTAACTTTGGCGATTTTACAACTCTGATTGATAGATTAACAATTCTCAATGTTACCGTTGTTAAAATTATTTGTTACCGTGAAAATGTTAAATTTGTCGTCTGTCAATCACAGTTTGTACATATACTGCCATTATCGCAGTTCACACCAGTTGACGGTAGTTTAGTATGTTTAAGGTATATTTAGTGTGCCAGTCGCGAGAATATTAATTATTTTATTAAATATAAAAAGTAAGTTATTTTTCAATATGAATCTTCAAGAAGAAATGTTAGTGAAAAAGTTTGCGTTTAAAACAACATTTTCAGGTTATGTAATATTACACATTGTTAAATCAGTATCATATTAACACTATCCTGGAAAAAAAATTGTAATACAGAAATAGCAAATCAGATTAGTTTGCACAAAAATGGCAACCTTAGAGTTTTCCAGTGTCCTGGTAACAAACCAGTGAGTAGGATCCATATTTACAATTTAGAATTGTTACGTCAACTGTTATTAGGTTATAATATTCATATGAGTTCGAATTTTATTATAAAACATTTCTTCACCCCACGTGAAAAAGTACCCAAGAGACTCCTGGGAAAAATTTCAGGAAAATTTGTATTTCTTATCAAAAAAGGACCCAAGTATTTCATGGTTTCCAGGTTAATATTGGCCAATTTCTACAGGAAAATTAAGCTGAATTAACAAAAATGGAAAACCAGGAATTCTCAAAATGTCTGTTAGGTGTCAAGGTCACTTCTGATTAATTTCGACGGGAATTTTGACCACAACTAACAGATATTAAAAACCCGGAGTTTCATCATGACTTACCGGTGTCTAGATCAATTTTGGTCAATTTCTACGAGGAAATTAACCCAAGTTAACAAAGATGGAAAACCAGATGGTCGATTACACTACTGTCGGAAATTGTGCAACCACTGCTTTCTCGACGACTATAAAGTGATTTAAATCTACAAAAATATTAAAACTAAAAATTTTTCTTTTTTATTTTATATAAGCTAAAAAAAGTCTGAAAGAAATGACACCTTGACAAAGAGAATATGTTAATTTTTCAATTAGAAATCTAAGAAAAAAATTCATTTTTCAATGTTTCTATTAATTGATTTATTTCTTTGGTAGAAATTAATATTTTTAAACGTTATTGGGCTTTTTAGAATCGTATTTTGTTATACAATTCAAATTATTTAAAACAATTCATGTTCACATTCTTTCTAGCGTATACAAATCGTGAAAGTTGGCTTAAAAGAAATCAAAAAATTCAAATTTAAAACAAAATGTAATGTTAAAAAATCAAGTAAATAGATAAATATATTAAACTTCTCTGATTTCTGTACGTTTTAAGATTTACATATTTTACTGGTCATTTTTTGTTATTTAAATATTAATATTAATTTTTTGACTTTTTTTGAGCTAACTTTTACGGTTTGCATACGCTATGGAAAAATGTGGACATGAATTGTTTTAAACAATTTAAATTGTATAACAAAATACGATTCCAATTAGCCCAAGAACGTTTAAAAATATTAATTTTTACCGGAGAAATAAAAAATCACAAATTCAATAGAAGAGTTGATCATTTTGTTTGAATTCTCAACCGATAAAAACTCATTGGTACGAAATAAATTGAATAAACAAAGCGCTTCACTGAATCTTGCTTAGCGACAAATACGAATTAAACCTTGCCAAAAAATTAATTCATTTCAATTCATCTTAATTAGTTTTTATACTGGGTAGCTATAAGTAATAAATTCATGTTCAGCGATCCATGTAACAATTTTTTGATAAATCGGAGTAATTATTTAAAAAATCACCTTTGATATTGGATCCACCATTTTGAACTTTGAAAAAAGGCACTTGGAATTTAAAAGTAGGGGAGGATGGGGCAAGGATAGCAAATTTTTATATGAAACTTGACATCGTATTATAAAAATGTAAAATATTATTAAATTATGAGTGTTTTGCAACATTTGTTAACGTTATTTAATGAAAAAAATATATATTTACAAAGTATGAAGCAGAATATTATTATTGAAATAATTATTCGGTTCTTAATAATAGGTGTTTCACTGTTAAACACAAACCTTCAAAACAAGAAAAATGTATCAAGTTTCAAAAACTTCAATTTTTTTTTATTTAATCACAATATAAACTTAATAGAATACTAGCGACGTATTCCTCGCTCGCTCGGGTGAAGTTTAACCATATGATACGTACTGAATTTATAAAATTTCGTTACGTTTTTACGTTTAATGTAGCGGTTAAGAAATAAGTATAAAAATGTAAAAAATATTTACAACCGATGTTTGTTTGAATATAATAATAACATAATAATAGATATTTTATTATTATATTATATTATAAATATGCTGTTATAATTTTTTGTCTGCCTTTGTTTGTTTATTAAAAATATTTACATTAAATAAAAACGGTTAAAAAATAGAGAAAAAAAACAAAAATTCGAAAATTCAGACAAAATTTCGGAATTATGATTTTAATATAATAGAAGATGTGCATTATGTAGAAAAGAGTTCAAACTTTATGGGAATACCAAAAAGTGTTCAGAAATATATAAAATTGACATATTAATATGTCTTTGAAAAAAAATTGTCCCACTGTTTGTCACTCTCCCCTAAAGCAAAATTATAGCCAAATAACCAGACTTTTCAAAAATACTACTCGTTTGCAGATACAAATTCAGGTTTGGTCGCTAGATTTAAAAACGTCTTACCTAACTATTCTTGTCCCATCTTCCCCTATTTTTTTTATTAAAATTTTAAGCCCTTGCCCATATTTTTGTATGTATACCAATTTTGAAGAGAGGGGGGCTTCCTTTAACAAAGAATACTTCATATATGAGGCAAAATTCCTGAAATGTCCGAATAAAAATTAAAAGTTCTCGAATTTAATCCATACTTTTCTAAAATGTTGTTATTGTTGGTGAAAGTCTAAAAATCAATTATTATTGAATTTAATAAAATAGTTTTTGAATTACAACGTTTTTAATTTTTGACTTTAGAAAAAAAAATTTTTTTACAATGTACAATATTTATAAGTAGAATGCATAAAAGTTAACATATATATAATGATTTTCAAAGCTTTTTTGACGGGCTACACGCTGTTAATAAAATTTTTTTTTTTTTAAAGAACATTTGACCTTGAAATTCAAGGTCAAAATGTTAATTAACGTTTATCTCAAAATCGGATTTTTTAAAATTATTTTTAACTATCTCAATGGAAAGCTTGACTAATTTCCTACATAACATGTAATTTTCAGAGTAGGATCTTTTAAAGTTTTTGAGATATTAACTAATTAATTAATTAACCCATTAACGCCCAAAAACTGAAAATTCTTTGTACACATTCAGGCTACGTTATTTTAAATAAATCGGTAAACATTTTCTACGAGAGGTACATTTCCTATAGGTCTTGAGTGTGCTCTTTCCGATTCCGGTATCAAAAATTAATTTCATCTAAGCCGAAATTAAATATGGCGGTTTAAATGTCAAAAAACACAAAAAAAGTTTCATTTTTTTCAGTTTGACATTTTTTTTCAATCGGAAAAAATGTAAGAATAAAATTAAATTGTCAACCATAGGTGCATAAAAGTTGTGTACTTTCGAGAAACGTAATGTAGAATAAAAAATTTCAAGATGGCGGACCAAATATGGCGTCAAATTCATTGTAAAATGTGAAAATTTTGTGCAATATTGGTCAAATTGACACAATGTAACTGGATTTGCCTGAATTTTGTTACTCGGGGGTTTTTGGGGTTGCTGATTAAGAATCTGAAGTCGGTTTTCAAAAATGCAAAATGGCGGATCCAATATGGTGGATGAAATTTTAAAAATGCATTCAATTGGTCTGAATTTTCATACTCGAGGGTTTTCGGGGTTGCAGATTACGAATTTAAACTTCATTTTTAAAAATTCAAAATGGCGGATCCAATACGGCGGATAAAATTTTAAAAATGCATTTATTTGGTCTAAATTTTCATACTCGGGGGTTTTCGGGGTTGCTGATTACGAATTTGATCTTCATTTTTAAGAATTCAAAATGGCGGATCCAATATGGTGGATAAAAATTTTAAAAATGTATTTATTTGGTTTAAATTTTCATACTCGGGGGTTTTCCGGGTTGCTGATTACGAATTCGAACTTCATTTTTAAAAATTAAAAATGGCGGATCCAATATGGCGGACTTAAAAAAAACAATTCATCGTATTTACATGAAATCAGTTACTCGGGGGTTTTTGGGGTCGTTGATTAATAATCTGAAGTCGGTTTTCAAAAATACAATATGGCGGATCCAATATGACAAATGAAAAATGTAAAAATCCGTTCAAATAGCCTAAAGGGGTTTTCAGTTTCTGTTTCTTAGCCGCCCATTTAGGCGTTTACCAATTCTTACCACGTGGAGGTAGACAAAATTAAGAATGTTATTTTTTTTTATTTTTTTAAATATAGTTTGTTTATTTTAGATTTAACTATTAATACTGAATTAAAAATTTATTTATTCAAATGTCTGAATATTTCTAGTGACATACACACAGAAAGAAATAGTTAGTAAAACTTTCATGAACTAGATATTATCTTCTGGATGGGCACGAAGTTAGTAAATTTTTAAACTTTTTCGACGAATTCATCAACTTTTTCTCTGCGGATGCGCAAACATTGGATTTTATGGAGATAGTGGTTATGGATCCGACATTTTGTATTTTACAAACGCGACTTCAGATTCTTAATCAGCAACCCCAAAAACCCCCGAGAAACTGATTTCATGTAAATACGATGGATTTTTTTCAAAACCCGCCATATTGGATCCGCCATTTTTAATTTTTAAAAATCAGATGCAGTCAGAAAATGGGAATCAGGAACATCGAAAAGAAAAAGAAAAGCTGCCGAGGCATTGTCAAATGAAGCCATGAGTTCTACTATGATTAAATTTCTTAAAAAATCCGTTGAATCTGTTTCCCAAAATATAGTACAAGAAAATAATGTATCAAAAAATATAACTGAAGAAGTTTTTTTAAATGAAATGGAAAATAAGTCTGATTCTGAATATCGTATAATGAATGATCCTAGTGAAAATGAAAAGGTTTTAGAAGAGATTGATTTTACTGAGAATAAAAGTGATGAAAATAAAGAACCTAATCCAAATGTTGCTTTACCAGAGTCATTGATTAGTACAGATCCAGGCAAGTGGCCATTTTTTATTATGGACTCGCACCGCCGCTACTTAATTGAAATTGAGCCTTATAAAAATTCAGAAATTCAAGATGATTATTATCCCAAAGATATTGACAAAAGACATTTTTCTAATTCTTATTATGTTAGAAAATTAAGTAATGGCGAATCTCAACAGCGCAAGTGGCTAGTTTATTCAGAATCTCAAAACAAAGTCTATTGCTTTCCTTGTAAACTTTTTTCTAATTCGCAAACACATGTGGTACGTGAAGGATGTGATGATTGGAGACATTTGAGCAACATTTTAAAAAAGCATGAAAACAATCAGGAACACATGTTGTGCATGTTTAAATGGATGGAATTTCATAAAGCAATCAAACTCGGGAAAACAATTGATATGGAAAATGAAAGATTGCTGCAAGAATCTCAGAAATATTGGTACAATGTGTTTCAAAGATTGGTAGATGTAATAAATTTTTTGGCCTCACATAACCTGGCATTTAGAGGTCACAGAGAGTCTTCAAATTTGGAGAATTCTGGAAATTCGGGCAACTATCTAGATCTAATTAACCTGTTATCTAAATATGATCACGTATTAAGCGAGCATTTGCAAAACTTTAATGAAAAAAAAATTAGACAAAGTTATATGAGTCCTGAGATTCAAAATGAATTGATCACACTAATGACTAAATCATTAATTGATAAAGTAATTGAAAAAGTAAAACAAGCCAAATATTTCGCATTTATGCTCGATTGCACTAGAGACGTAAGTCGAACTGAACAAATGTCCATTATTTTAAGATTTTGTAATGCTTTGACTGGCGAACTAGAAGAACATTTTATTGGATTTATAGCAGCATCAGAAACAACGGGGGAATTTTTAACAAAGTTAGTACTAAACGAACTGGAAAAGCATGGTTTAGATATTCAAAACTGTCGTGGTCAAGGATATGATAATGGTGCGAATATGGTGGGTATTAATAAAGGTGTTAAAACACGAATATTAAACATAAATCCAAGAGCATTCTTTACACCATGTGGTTGTCATAGTTGGAACCTGATACTAGTTGATGTAGCCAAATCATCTTCGACTGCAACTACATTTTTTGGTTATATACAAAAAATTTATTTGTTATTTTCATCATCTAGTAAACGCTGGGAGCTACTGAAAGATAAATTAAAGTTAACATTAAAATCTTTGTCTGCTACGCGATGGGAAAGTAGAATTTCTGACGTTAAAGCGATCATTTTACAATTTGATAAGATCATTGATTGTATAATTGAGTTGAAAGATCAAACAAAAGAAGCGGATGTCTTGTGTGATTGTGAGGGCGTTTTAAAAGAAATGCTCACTTTTGAATTTATTGTTTCAATCCATGTTTGGTATGAAGTATTACTGCGTGTGAACAATATAAGCAAAATTTGGCAATCAGTCCAAATCAATTTGAATGTGGCTGTTGATTATTTACGAGATTTTAAGGATTGGCTCCAAGAATATCGCAATTCTGGCTACGAGAGAACCCTTGCTGAAGCTCGACAATTTAGAGAAAAAAGTGCTTATGAAATCTCACCTGATTTTAAAAAGAAAAGAATCGCTAGAAAGAAAAGAATGTTTGAATACGAACACGTCGATGAACCTGTACAATCTGCTGAAAAAGAATTCGAAATAAACTTCTTTAATGCAATGATTGACCGAATTGCACAAGATATCGAATGGAGATTTAATGCCCTAAATGAATACCACGAACAATTTGGTTTCATTTACGATATAAATTGATTAAAATCTTTATCGAAAGAAGACCTTTTGAAGCATTGCAGTAATTTAGGAGAAGTTCTTCGAGAAGGTGAGAATAGTGATATACAAACACATGAACTATATGAAGAACTTCAAATTATACAGTCAACTTTGCCTAAAAACATTATTGATGGTAAACAACTTCTTCAGTATATTGTGGAAAACAATTTACAGGAAATATACCCAAACAGTTACATAACTATCAGAATTTTGCTTACTATTCCAGTCAACACAGCTTCAGCAGAGAGAAGTTTTTCAAAGTTAAAATTGATAAAGAATTTTTTACGAAACACAATGACCCAAGAACGACTTTCAGGATTAACAGTTTTATCCATTGAAAGCGAAATAGCGTCCACTTTAAGTCATGAAGAAATCCTCAAAAATTTTATTGCAAAAAAAAGTCGAATTTTACCTTACTGTAAGAAGTAGTGATAAGTGTAAATTCACTTAAAATGTTGTAAAATATATTATTTATAACAAAGTGTATTCATAATGTGACTAAAAATATATGTTGTGTTCAAGTCTAAAACAGGATAAGGGGCCTCACTAAGTATGTCTTGCCTACCCTTAAATTTAGTCCAGCTACGCCGCTGGGCGGAGGAGGGGAAATGAGAGGAGGGAGGGGGGGACTTGCGGCTATATTCAGAGCCTTGAAACGAACATAACCTCAAAATTCAGGCCATTCTGGCGGGGGAGGGGAGGGGACTTGCGGCTATATTCAGAGTCTTGAAACGAACATAACCTCAAAATTAAGGTCATTTTTGACGGAGGAGGGGAAATGAGAGGAGGGAGGAGGACTTGCGGCTGTGTTCAGAGCCTTGAAACGAACATAACCTCAAAATTTAGGTCATTTCTGGCGGGGGAGGGGAGGGGACTTGCGGCTATATTCAGAGTCTTGAAACGAACATAACCTCAAAATTTAGGCCATTTTGACGGAGGAGGGGAAATGAGAGGAGGGAGGGGGGACTAGCGGCTAAATTCAGAGCCTTGAAACAAACATAACCTCAAAATTTAGGAGGGGGGACTACCCCCACCTAGGTCAAGAATTCTTGAAACAGCGGCGGCGGCGATATCTTTTTGTAATATAGGAAGATATATATATATATGGGCAATTCCACGTGAGTTTTATAGTCGAGGTTTAAACTTCGGGTAAATATATTTTTTTCTTATTCTTTATAAAAAAAGAAGAGATACGTATTTTTTTGCACGGTGTGCCTTAACCAGACTCAACCCGAAAGTCTTTGCTCAGTAAAAATTTTTTTTTCTCGTGAAAGTATATGGAAAATAGAAACTTTAATCAAAAGTATCAAAATAATCTATGGAGTCGTTTTTGAGAACGGTCCCATTGAATATTTTCACCATTAAAATTACATTTCTTTAAATGAAAATAGCGAAAAGAAGTTTATTATTGTCTTACAGTTTCTGTTGCAGATCCAGGGGGTACATTTACATGCCGCCCCAAGAAACATAGTGGGGTTATGGGGTTAATACCTCCACCCCCGTGAAATTTTGAATTTTTTTGACAAATCTGAACAAACATAAAATCTTCCCTAAGACTTCTTTTTTGCCTACGCCCCTGAAAAAAAATGAACTTATAATAATTTTTTTGCCATTTTTTCAGTTTGCCAAATTAATTTTGCCAACGAAATAATAATCGTTTCATATTGTATGGGAGTGTGAATTAAGAAAATATTAAAAATGTCCAAAGATCATGCGTTTACGCATGCACTGTATAAAGTATTAGAGGAATTTTGACTGTTTGAAAGAGGGAACGATTATTACCCACTTTTAATGTATCACTTTTACTTAAACAAATGATTGTACCATATTAAAAATGTCAATATTCCTTGGTTTGGTAAAAACAAAATCCCTATCTTCTAGATAACTGCTATTTTGAGCATGGTAAGTTTATGTTCGGCAATGAGTATGTCCCATCTGCTGTAATTTCGCAGTCATTAGTTATTTTGCTACATTAAAAGTGGGTACTATTATTACCTACATTGAAAATGTCAAGATCATCGGAGATTTGACATTTATTTAAAATGGGAAAATTACAAAATTTTGTTTTTCATTTCAGATTCTGTATTTTTGCAGCATTATAAGAACTGATATTACCAATGATTTTGTAGATTGAAATCTCTATCAGTGATAGTAAAAAAAAATTCAAAAAAATTCCCTTATGACTTTTTACAGTAAGATGACAATCGTTTAAAAAGTTAATTTATTATGCTTTTGCAAGATAAAAGAGATGTTTCCATTAACGAAAACACTAAAATTTTAGTCTTATAATATTTTCTTAATTCTCACTCGTATACAATACAAAACGATTATTATTTCATTGGCAAAATTAATTTGACAAACAAAGAAGTGGGCAAAAAAAATTATTATAATTTCATTTGTTCTTTTTCAAGAGCGATGGCAAAAAAAGTTTCAGAAAAAATTTTATGTTTGCTTAGATTTCTTAACAAAATTCAAAATCTCACGGGGGTGGAGGTTTCAACTCCAAATCTCCACTATGTTTCTTGAGGGGGGGCATGTAAATGTGCCCCCTGGATCCGCGACAGAAACTGTAATTCAACAATAATCTTCTTTTCGCTATTTTCATTTAAAAAATGTATTTTTTATAACGAAAATATTTAATGGGACCGTTCTTAAAAAGGGCTCTGCAGATTATTTTGATTTTTGTGAGAAAAGTTTCTATTTTTTATATACTTTCACTGAAAAAAAAAATTTTTACTGAGCACCGTGTTTGTTTTTTTATAGTCAAATTTTGAGTTACAAATTTTCAAAATTTTGTTTCGTCAAAAGTAGATCTATTTTCAATTAAAAATAGCTCAAAAACTTTTGTATTTAGAAAAATTTTGTAAAGACGTAAAAAATTTGTTTTTCTTAAACTTTTCAAAAATTTTAACAAAAAAAATTTGAGACTTTTTTTATAAAAAATATTGATTTTTTATAAACAAATTAACTTTTTTTAAATTTGAACCTGATTTAAAAAAAAAATTCGAGTACCTACATGCAAGTGTAAAGAGGACTTTGGAAAAGGTTTCAGAGTGGAGCTAATAAGTTTAATAAGTTTAAATAAATTTTTAAACTCGTATTGCAAACTTAACCCATAAGAACGGGAAGTACAAAATTTTCAAAACTGATTGGATTCGCTTGAAAATCGTTACTCGGAAGTTTTTGGGGTCTCTGATTACGAATATCATCTTGAAACTACTATTCTTCACGTAACATGTTTCATGTTACAATGAACTTACTAAATTCACATGAAAGATATTACTTAAAGAATATTCGTCTACTGATGAAAAATCTGATATAAAAAAAAAAAAAAAATTTAATAGTTCTTTAAAACTCGAATATCATATCATATATCATATTGGATTGACAATTTTGAATTTTTGAAAACCAAGATCATATTCGTGATTACCCCCGAGTAACGATTTTTAATCGAATTTGGATAATTTTAAAAAATTCATCCGCCATATTGGATCCGCTATTTTGAATTTTTGAAAACCAATGTTATACTTGTAATCAGCGACCTCGAAAAACCCTGAGTAACGATTTTTAAGCGATGAGGCACCAGTGATGAATCAACGTCGGTGTTACGTCTCAAAATAGAGAAATAACTAAAGAAATAATATTTTATTTTATTTGTGGCCGCTCGGTGATTCAGTGAATTCCTGTTTCATTTACAGAGCAGAAGGCTCTGAGCTAAGGGTACAGGAAAGAAAGAGAATAGTGATTTTTAATGACAAGGTTACAAATTTATTTAGACAAACATTTAGAGTTATAAAATTGATCTTTGAGAGAGAGTATCCTGAAGCAACCATTCTTGAAATAAGGGGAAATCAGCATTCCACTGCAACAAGGAATGTAAAGGTTACTACAAATTTTTATAAGGAATTAGGAAGGATTTAGATAAAAAGTATTACAACTTACCTTGAAAATTTAGATGTAAAATGTATGAAAAAGGACCACTGGTGTGTCCTAATTATGATATAGTTTGAGAGCTCACAGGAAGGTTGACGGGCCTTGGTGATGACCACAGGTCCGGAGTTCAGTTGATTGAATCAGCTCTTCTTGACGTAGAAACTTTTAACACTTGACACAGAGATTCTTCTAAGTCGAACTTGAGTATGAAATCGAGCAGAGTAACAACGCTTGTACTAGATTTCGTATGTGAACTGGTACCAAATATGAAGTAGAAGTAACGTGTATGATGAAAAGTTCTGAACTGGTAGATGTTACACGTATGAAGATGATTTGAGAACTAGTAGATGTTATACGTATGAAGATGTTTTGAGAACTGGTTGATGTTATACGTATGAAGAGGATTCCAGAACTGATCTCTCCATGAAAATGTAGTCCTTTTATACTGAGTTTTCGTAAGAGAATAGATAAAATTTTATTGTCCTACTATATATTTTCACCCTAATTTTGGAAGTCAAAGTTCAGTCCTTCTCTCTCAGTTGAACGTAAAAAGGGGGGTGTGAACCAGCTTCTTCAAGATACAAAGAGTATGACTATGATTATTCGCAGCTGTACTCTTCTAATGTGGTGATACCACAGGGGTTCGTCACATAGGAAAATTGGAAAGAGCGCATTTATTACATCGTTTGATTTTAGCACATAGGGAAAATTAGAAAGGGATCATTTTGTTTTGTGGGGGTGTGAGCTCTTCTGGTATCATAAAAGATTTCTTGCTTCTATTTGTATGTATACAGAAATAGAAATACAGTAGATAGTCGTAGAAGGATACAAAACGCAGGGGTCTTTTATATATAAAAGAATGATGTTTAGTTGCGCGAAAAAGGGGCGGAAATTGAACATTTAAGAGAAAAGTATTTAGAGGCGTAACAAAAACACGTGTGTTTGTCGCAGAGACATATAACTCGGTATTGATTAAAAGGATTCTTATAATTATGAATGTAAAAGTTACGGTGACGTGACACCTCCCCCCTTTAAAATTCGGAAATTAGAAATGAAGTTGAATAATTTACGAATTCAGTTTTTGAGAAGAGTTAAGTTATTTGAGGGAAATGTCACTTACAATTTTGATTATATTATGTAAAGTTTTTAGACATCAATGTTTAAAAGGCCTAAGAGAAAATACGTCATACACATGATATAGTTTCACACCAAGTTAAGATATAGGTTTATATATATTGAAAAATACATAAGAATATTATTGTTAATGATTTCAAAGATTTTCACACATATCCCGTACTATCATTTTTGAGTTAATAGTCATACATGATTTAAAAATGATTTAATCATAGAGATTGGGATCTTATGTATAGAAGCATATACAAATTTGAAATACTTTCGTAAAAGCTCACAGAATTAGTAGAAGTAGTATATAAAAAGGAATTTTAATTATATTTATAAAGACACTCATACCATGTATTATACAAGATTTTAAGGATGCATTATTATTATTTGCTCTTTACACATTGGTTAATTTAGAATAAGATATAAGTTTTCAATACATAGTGCATACGGATAGATTACATTCTGATGATGACAGAGTTCAATTTTTTTTTTTCATACATAATTTATACTTTTGAAATGTTATATAATTCTGTTAAAGATTTTCATCCACATAAATTTACGAAAAGGAGGAAGGCAGAGAAAAAAAAATTTCTAACATTTTCCTTTCTGAACGCAGGTATAATTTTTGAAACAGATTTACATAAGCTTATACATCCCTCCCTCCTTTAAGAGAAAAACGAGAAGTATTCAAAGTTTTGACATGAATAGAATTTACAACATTGATTTAAAGAATTTTGGCTTTAATATTAATTAATTGGATAATTTTCGTTCTTTTTTTTTTTATTGTAACAATTTCTTGCTATATGATATTTTTCGAAACATTGCTCACAAGATAAGCTGCATTTACTTAATTAGTTGCAATCTTTCCTTTTATCTTTATCAATAGAATTTTTTTTTCAATTTTTGATTTCAATACAATCATTCCATGTTCTAAATGGCATATTGCTATTTTATAATTCCTCGACTCCAGTAATCAATATATTGGTTTAGAAAACTAAATTCGATTGATAAATTCTCCATAACACGAATTGGAAAATTTATTTATTTTTACCATGCCCGTTCATATTACCTAGAGGAATATAAGATTCTATCAGGTAACGTTGTTCTCATTTTCAAGACTACATGCTTCTCTTCTTTTTTAAAATAAATAATTTTTGAAATCGATGACATTTTTCAATTAGGCTTATAGTTTACGAGATATTTACGATTTTATCTGGCATTTTTTATATAAATTTTCGAATATTTTGAATTTGGAAAAAAAAAATTTCAATCTCGATTTACATGTTTTAGATTTCAAAATTTCGTGTCACATTGTGGTAATCAAATTTCGGTATTGATACGAACTACAAGAAAATGAAGTTTAAAAATTTTTAAAATTGATTTTTTTTTTATTTTTATTTTCGAATATTTGAATTTGGAAAAAAAATTTCAATCTCGATTTAGATGTTTTAGATCTCAAAATTTTGTGTCACATTGTGGTGATCAAATTTCGGTATTGATACGAACTACAAGAAAATGAAGTTTTAAAAATTTTTTAAAATTGATTTTTTTTTTTTTTTTTTTTTAATTTTTGAATATTTGAATTTAGGAAAAAAAAAAAAAACAAAATATTAATATGAAACTTTCTTATACGAAATATTTAAAAGAAAAAAAAGTAAATTTTATAATGTAAAAATAGATCCTGGAAGAAAAATAGCAAATATTAATATAATGAATGTCCATAATATATTTTAATCACCTGAAACAGAAAAATCTCTATATTATTATCAATTATTTAATGTCTCTTTTTTATTATATCTAAAAATTAAAATGTATGCTTAAGAAAATACTCCAGTTGTTCAATATAAAATTCGAGTAATCTGTATTTATTACAGATAATTATATATTTTTTATAATATTTATTTATTTTGTTACTGACAATGCCTTTTTTTATTTGTATTTTAATGCTTAAGAATAGGCAAAACTGGATTATTTACTTTAATAAAAAAGTTAATTGTATAAATGGAGAATTATAATTATAAGAGCAAACAATAATGTTGCAAAAGCAAATTGTTTTGTTTATGTGTATTTAGTGAATATATTGAAGGATGTGTATTAAGATTTGAATTAATTCACTATTCTTGCTATATTTTATAGAAATGTTTAAATTAATTTTGGTTAGCATGATGAATATGAGACAAGCGAAGTCTGTTAATGTGTACAATTTTTGGTGATTTATTTATTTTAATTTTTATGTTTCCTTTACTCAATATTTCTAACACTTCATGTGGTCCTGTATATTGATTGCCTAATTTTTTCGGTTTAGGACCTTGTAATAAAAATACGCTATCTCCGATTTTAAAATTTTGAGGGTTAGCTTTGCGATCATAGTAAGTTTTTGATTTTTCTTTAGA
Source organism: Leptopilina boulardi (assembly GCF_019393585.1). NCBI lineage: Eukaryota > Metazoa > Arthropoda > Insecta > Hymenoptera > Figitidae > Leptopilina > Leptopilina boulardi. The sequence continues at coordinate 209,322 of NW_026137966.1, forward strand.
TTCAATTAAATTTTTCTACGCGAGAGATTGAATATCATGTAATTTTGTAACTAATTTTACTAAATAGTCATCATAGGTCTCGAGTTTTTCTTCTTCCAAAAGTGGTAAACTTGAAGGTAATCTTGGTAATCTACCGAAAACTAACTCATAGGGTGTACATTTAGTACCTTCATGGACGCTTGTATTATAAGAAAACATAGCTAATTCTAATAAATCATCCCATTGAGTATTTTTATTGATGAATTGTTTAAGATATTCTGCTAATACATGATGCGATCTTTCTAATGAACCATTTGATTGAGGGTAAAAAGAAGTAGTTTTAAATTGTCGAATACGAAATCGTTTTGCTAATCGCTTCATAAGATTGCTCAAAAAATTTGTACCTTGATCTGTTAATACGCCTTTTGGAGAGCCAAAAGTACAAATGAATTTCTTTACAAAAGCATCTGCAATTGTACTAGCCTGCTGATTTGGTAAAGGTACTGCTACAGAATATTTTGTTAAGCAGTCTTGTATAGTTAAAATGCATTCATTTCCCGATTCTGTTGCTGGCAAAGGTCCTACTATATCCATAGAAATTTTCTCGAACGCGGTTCCTGGTGTATCAGTAATAACCATTGGGTTTTTGGTTTTTACTCGAACTAACTTTTTCAACTGACATTGTAAACATGCTTGAATATATTTCTGTATATCTAATTTCATATTTTCCCAAAAATATTTTTGCCGAATCCTACTATAGGTTTTCGTAACTCCCTTGTGACCGCCTATAGCAGAGGAATGTGCTTCTTCAATCAGAATTTGTCTTTGTTCAGTTGTTGCATATTGAACATAACCTTTACATATTATAACTTTAGTATAAGAATCTTGAAAAGTTTCTTTAAGAATTAATTCGATATCTTGCCAATTTACGTGATTAATGACTGTTGTTTTTGCAATACTAACTGATTTTAGTTTTAATTTTTCTGTTAAATTTTTAAATGATTCAATTGTTAATTTGATGTTATTTGTTATTTGAGTAAGACTTTCACTTGATTCTGTAGTAATTGGTAAAGCAATGTGTAAAAAATTTCCTTTCTTAATTTCTTTAGCTTCATTAATTAACAAATTTTTGAATTGAGGAAGTTCATTTTGTTTATTTAGACTTCGAGAACCATTATCTAAAGGGACACCTGTTGTAGATAAAAAGTATGCATAATTATCTTTCCGCATTCTTAACTGGTCTTTACATTCCACTATATTAGTACATAAGGGTCCATGAAATGATTTTCCTAATTCACCCATGTTTTGTTCGTTTAGAAAAGGGTCAAGGGGGAACTCAGGAGGGGGCTCAGCAGGAGGGCGTTGACATTCATGCTCATCATTGATTTTTCTTTGAGTTTGTTTAGAATTTGAAATTTCATTAGGAAAATATATTTCCTCTAAATCGTCGGAATCACTATCGTATTCTTCTTCTATATATTCTTTACTTTTCGATTTCGCACTATCTTCAATAATTTTTTCATGAGGAAAATCTTCAACACTATCATCACTTGAACTTACATATTCTTCCGCACTAAAAGGTTGATAAAATTGATTTTGTCTAATATATTCTGGATCTGAATTTTCTTCCGAATCTTCACTTTCGCACTCGTTATCTTCACTAATTTTACGCGTTTTTTGTTTAGAAATTGATCCTTTAGGCCTACCTCTTTTTCTTTTGATGAAATTTTCATCCTCATCAGTCACTAAATCTTCATTATAATTTATTTTTTGCAAATTTTTCGCGATTTCTAATATTTCGAACGGATTTTTGAATAATTTCTTGATTTCGCGGACTTTGAATAGATTTTGTATTTTTCACATTTTTCGAATTTCGCACATTGATTTCACTTCGCCTTGATTTAATTTCATCGATTTTATTACTAGAATTAGATTTCTTTGATTTAGAATTTTTCATTTCTTCACTTGAATTTTTCACTTTTTCACTTGATTTTTTACACGAACGTTGCACGTTTTCTTTTAAATTCTTGGAACTAGTAGCTTCTTCTCTTAATTTCTTTGATTTTCTTCTAGTCATCACTGCAATACATTTATCACTTTCAAGATTTATCGGATAGTCTTCATTATTAATTTTTTCACAAAGATTTTTAACTTTTTTATTTTTCGTACTCTCATATATCAAACTTATTATTTTTTTAACAAGATTTAATTCATTATTCGTAGATACACTTTCAACATTTATTTTGTCAGTAAATTCTTCATTACAATAAACACCATCATCTTCGATTTCATCTGAATTTTCGTTTTCTTCATTGTCGTCTTCTTCTTCGTCATATTCTTCTTTTTTTTCTTCTTCGTATTCTGGGATGCAGCAATCAAATTTTTTCACATAAGTTACTGGATTTCGGGATAATGCATCCGCATTAACATTCATTTTTCCTGCCTTGTATAACATCTCAAAATCGTATTCTGCTAATTTTAATTTCCATCTTGTTACGCGAGAACAAGGATCGCTTGATTTTTGAAACCATAATAATGGTTTATGATCGGTAACAATTTTAAATCTCCTACCATAGAGAAAATGTCTAAAATGTAAAACACAATATACAATCGCAAGGGCCTCTTTATTATAAGTGTCGTATTTTACTTCATGTTCGTTTAAAGATCTTGACGCATAAGCAATGGGCATATCTTTACCAATTTTGCCTTGTGATAATATGCCGCCAATAGCATAACCGGATGCATCAGTTGTAAGAATAAAAGTTTTTTCAAAATCTGGTCTTTGTAGGAGTGGTTCTTCGCAAAGTTCATTTTTTAAAATTTCGAAAGCTACTTGTTGTTTATCTGTCCAATGAAAAGTTACGTCCTTTTTTAAAAGTTGCGTCAAAGGTCCCGATTTCTTAGAAAAATTATTAATGAATCTTCGATAATAACCGGCAAGACCTAAGAATTGTTTTATATTTTTTACGTTTTTGGGAACTGGAAAATTTTTAACAGCAGTTATCTTTTTCGGATCAGGTCGGACTCCATTTTTATCGATTATGTGTCCAAGATAAACTACTTCGGGTCTGAGAAATTCGCATTTATCTGGTTGCAATTTTAAATTCGCGTTACACAGTCGAGACATAAAATTATCAAATTTTTGTTGATGTTCTTCAAGAGAATTTGCAAAAATTACTACGTCATCGAGATATGCAAATAGATCTGTACCTATAAGACCGGATAGACAACAATTCATTAATCTTTGAAAACAACTTGGCGCGTTCTTTAAACCGAAAGGCATACGGTCAAATTCATAGTGACCATATGGGGTTGAGAAGGCTGTTTTGTGAGAATCTTTTGGACTCATTTTAATTTGATGAAAACCGGAAGCTAAGTCAAACACAGAGAAGTATTGCGCATTTCCAAGGGTCTCGAGCACTTCGTTTATATTCGGTAGCGGAAAAAAGTCGGTTATTGTTTTTTCATTTAATTTACGAAAGTCTAATACCATTCGCCATTTTTTATTTCCATGACTGTCATTTTTTTTAGGCACGATCCATACTGGTGTATTATATGGGGATTGAGAAGGTTTGATTATTTTATTTTTTAAAAGTTCACTTGTTTGTCTTAAAAGTTCTTCTTTATGCACTGGGGGAAATCTGTATTGTCGCGTGAATACTGGTTCGTCATCTTTAGTAGGGATGTTATGTTGGAGAACATTGGTAGCTGTTAAATATTCACCTGGTAAATGAAATCTTTCAGAATATTCCGCGATTAATGCTTCTACATGTTTTAATTCATCTGGTTTTAAATGATCTAAACGAAGTGAATCTAATATTTTTTCAATTCTTTCTTTACCCGTAATATTATAAAATCCAAATTGCTTATCGCACAAGGTTTCTGAATATACAAAATTGTCAAATAATTTTTCCGCGGTGTTATTTTCAATATTTATTTTATTATTTTTAATTTGATTTGTGTCAGAGGAGTTATTAAAAATTTCGTCATATTCTTGTAAAATTACTTTCGGAATTTGTATTTTTACTGAATTTGATAGTGTATTTGCTGCTTTTACGTATGCTTTACCATTATTATTTGTGACTATAGCGTTTCCTATGTAAACTCCAGGTTCAGTATTTAAAAGTGGAACATATCCTTCTTTTAAATTAGAATTTTCAACAAATAAAAATATGTCAGATATTGATCGAGGTGGGAGAGTAATAAAATTTCTTGATGCGAAATAGAACATTTTTCCTTTGACTTCTAAACATTTTTCAGCATAATTAATTTTGACATTATTATCTGTAAAATATTCTGATCCTAAAACTCCATCTTCTTCTATGGGAACTTCATTAGGTATTATGTTAAAAGTTGTGGGATAACCGAAAATATTCAATTTTGTTTGTCCTAATGTGTGTACTGGGTGTTCATTTATACCTGTTAATTGAATTTTCTTTAATTTATTTAAAGTCATTGTAGAATCAAGCATTTTTTCTTTTAAAAGATTTAACCCTGCTCCTGTATCAATCATTAAATGAAGGGGTTTAGAAACTGTATTAACATAAATAGATGGTATCATATTTCCTTTAGTACAATTGATTTGAATGGTTTCTAAATGTTCAGATATTTGCTTTTTAGGCACGCTTTTTCTGTTCTTTAAAACTCGAATATCATATCATATATCATATTGGATTGACAATTTTGAATTTTTGAAAACCAAGATCATATTCGTGATTACCCCCGAGTAACGATTTTTAATCGAATTTGGATAATTTTAAAAAATTCATCCGCCATATTGGATCCGCTATTTTGAATTTTTGAAAACCAATGTTATACTTGTAATCAGCGACCTCGAAAAACCCTGAGTAACGATTTTTAAGCGATGAGGCACCAGTGATGAATCAACGTCGGTGTTACGTCTCAAAATAGAGAAATAACTAAAGAAATAATATTTTATTTTATTTGTGGCCGCTCGGTGATTCAGTGAATTCCTGTTTCATTTACAGAGCAGAAGGCTCTGAGCTAAGGGTACAGGAAAGAAAGAGAATAGTGATTTTTAATGACAAGGTTACAAATTTATTTAGACAAACATTTAGAGTTATAAAATTGATCTTTGAGAGAGAGTATCCTGAAGCAACCATTCTTGAAATAAGGGGAAATCAGCATTCCACTGCAACAAGGAATGTAAAGGTTACTACAAATTTTTATAAGGAATTAGGAAGGATTTAGATAAAAAGTATTACAACTTACCTTGAAAATTTAGATGTAAAATGTATGAAAAAGGACCACTGGTGTGTCCTAATTATGATATAGTTTGAGAGCTCACAGGAAGGTTGACGGGCCTTGGTGATGACCACAGGTCCGGAGTTCAGTTGATTGAATCAGCTCTTCTTGACGTAGAAACTTTTAACACTTGACACAGAGATTCTTCTAAGTCGAACTTGAGTATGAAATCGAGCAGAGTAACAACGCTTGTACTAGATTTCGTATGTGAACTGGTACCAAATATGAAGTAGAAGTAACGTGTATGATGAAAAGTTCTGAACTGGTAGATGTTACACGTATGAAGATGATTTGAGAACTAGTAGATGTTATACGTATGAAGATGTTTTGAGAACTGGTTGATGTTATACGTATGAAGAGGATTCCAGAACTGATCTCTCCATGAAAATGTAGTCCTTTTATACTGAGTTTTCGTAAGAGAATAGATAAAATTTTATTGTCCTACTATATATTTTCACCCTAATTTTGGAAGTCAAAGTTCAGTCCTTCTCTCTCAGTTGAACGTAAAAAGGGGGGTGTGAACCAGCTTCTTCAAGATACAAAGAGTATGACTATGATTATTCGCAGCTGTACTCTTCTAATGTGGTGATACCACAGGGGTTCGTCACATAGGAAAATTGGAAAGAGCGCATTTATTACATCGTTTGATTTTAGCACATAGGGAAAATTAGAAAGGGATCATTTTGTTTTGTGGGGGTGTGAGCTCTTCTGGTATCATAAAAGATTTCTTGCTTCTATTTGTATGTATACAGAAATAGAAATACAGTAGATAGTCGTAGAAGGATACAAAACGCAGGGGTCTTTTATATATAAAAGAATGATGTTTAGTTGCGCGAAAAAGGGGCGGAAATTGAACATTTAAGAGAAAAGTATTTAGAGGCGTAACAAAAACACGTGTGTTTGTCGCAGAGACATATAACTCGGTATTGATTAAAAGGATTCTTATAATTATGAATGTAAAAGTTACGGTGACGTGACATCGGTAAAAAGATAAAATATTCTATTTTCAATTAAAGTAAATATTTCTACCGTTTAGAGAAGGTATATAGATAAGTTGTAATAGATGGTATGGACTACTTCATTCATAATAGTAGTCTAGTTCATAATAAATAAGGAATAAATTGCCTTTTTAATAGTTTAAAACCCCTTTCTGTAGGGGTTTTGTACAAGGAACAGAAAGTGGCTTTTTAATACGAGTGGGGAATTCGAAAAAGGCACTTATCCCGTGACACACACGATATTTTTTACAACAAAGGTATGAATTTCGCGTCCAAAATAGTATATTGTGTATAAAAAATTATTAAAATTTAAGAGGAGAATGGAAGAAACCTATCCCGAGATTTCTAACCCCCTGTCATAAAATCAGTGTCAAATAGACACCCTGAGTGGATGGCTAGGGAGGTTCGGGAGGCAAAGCTCCCCGACTATAAAAAACCAACTCAAAAGATGAAATGTATAAAAGGTAGTATTGTTTACATTGGGGCGCTACATTCTCAATGTTAAAGCAATGAACTAAATCTCTAAAACTCCCGTCAGACGGTAAAAAAACTCATATTTGGGTGAAAATTTCCCAACTAGGCCACCTAAAACTGACTTTTCAAATTAAAAATTTTTTTTTTCATAACCTATTGCAGGAAGCCGAATTAAAAACATTCCTGAAATGCATTTTTAAAAAAATTATTTTTTTAATTATTTATTAACAATTGAATATTTTGTTACCTTTCCACTAAATTCGCAATTACTCTGTTGCTTGTTAATGAAATTTAATAAAATTTGGTGAGTATATAGAAAAATTTTGTCTCTTTAAAATGCAATAGAAATTTCAATTAACCTTTATTGATTATGCAAAGAAAATTTAATAAACAAATGAATATTTAAACTATTTCTCATATGTTTAGGAAAAAATTTCAAAAACGACATAAAACTACACTTTCTCAACTTTAATTTAAAAAAAAAATCTTAGTACCTTTAAAAAATAAGTGAATTACGCGAATTTTAATAACTGACATTGCCAACTAGCAGTTTGCTAACTTAGCAGTATTGCTTATCGTAATCCCGGTCCAGGTACCGCCGGTTGACTAACAATGCCCCCTTAGCCAAAACATAGGTTTGTATTATATACAAGGCGCATATATCATAATTTGGGGCATATTATTATGTATTATAAATACTACTAATGGGTCAGTCCACTGACTTTCGTCTAATAGTGGTTGCGACCAAATTTTTAAAAAATCTAGTTTTAATATACGTGAAACTCGATGATTCCCTGAGTTCATTAACCATAATATTATGGTAAAAATTTTATTCCCTTTAAAAATATTAAATATCAAAAGTAGAAGGTTCACAATGTGATTTTGTAACCTTAAATTTTTCAATTTTTTTAAAAACGCTATTTTAAAAAAGTATTAAAAATTAGATGTTGGAACTCACCAAAAACATAAATTACTTTATTCTGCACAGAGGAACGAAAGAATTATTGCAAAAATTTATTATTTTTCGATGATATGCGATTTTAAAAAAAATTTTATTTAAATATTCTCAAGATTTTTATTTACTTATAACTTTTTTGTCGGTGCTCCGAAAAACTTGAGGTTTTACACAAAGATTTTTTATAATATTCTTTACCTTCTATTAAAATCTTACGAAGGTTAGTAAAAGGTTAGTTAAAAGACTTGAAGTTAACTAACAAAATTCAAACTGCTCCATTTTTTATAAAAATATATTAAAATGTAGCGATTTCAAATTGGTCAGTTAACTTCAAGTCCTTTAATTAACCTTTTTAAATAAAAAAATTTGTAAATTAATATCTCTAAAAAGAAGCAAAACACCTTCGTAAGATTTTAATAGAAGGTAAAGAATATTATAAAAAATCTTTGTGTAAAACCTCAATTTTTTCGGAGCACCGACAAAAAAGTTATAAGTAAATAAAAATCTTGAGAATATTTAAATAAAATTTTTTTAAAAATCGCATATCATCCAAAAATAATAAATTTTTGCAATAATTCTTTCGTTCCTCTGTGCAGAATAAAGTGATTTATGTTTTTGGTGAGTTCCAACATCTAATTTTTAATAGTTTTTTAATCATAGCGTTTTTAAAAAAAATTGAAAAATTTAAGGTAACAAAATCACATTGTGAACCTCCTATTTTTGATATTTAATATTTTTAAAGGAAATAAAATTTTTACCATAATATTATGGTTAATGAACTCAGGGAATCATCGAGTTTCACGTATATTAAAACTAGATTTTTTTAAAATTTGGTCGCAACCACTATTAGACGAAAGTCAGTGGGCTATCCCTAATATATTATATAACATAATATAATATGAACCATTGAAATAAAATTATAATAACGAAATTATTTGTATATTATAATGTTTATAATATGAACATTAGTAGCAGAAATATTTTATAAGTAATGGTTGCCCACACTAGACTTTATTGATCCGACTATGGGCTAAGAGAGAGGGACCGGCGGCAAGTGGGGTCCGTCGGTATGTGTGGCCGGCGGTAAGCGCGGTTTTACTGTACTAAGTTTGAATTTGAAGAAATTAATTTAACGTAGGACCACATTTTTGAATACTAGAATTTTTATTTAACCGAATTCTTTTTAATAGAATTTTTATTAAAGCCTAATTTTTATTTAACCAAATTTTTGTTTAGGCTAAATTAGTATTAGTAGGTATAAATTATATCAGTATAAATAAGTATCATTCGATAACAAAGAATAGGCTTCGACGCGTAAAAACGCACCGCGCGCTGCAGTGGTGAGTGTTCCAGCGCTTGCATGTCGCTCTTAAAATTCGCGTAATTCACTTATTTTTTAAAGGTACTAAGATTTTTTTTTTAAATTAAAGTTGAGAAAGTGTAGTTTTATGTCGTTTTTGAAATTTTTTCCTAAACATATGAGAAATAGTTTAAATATTCATTTGTTTATTAAATTTTCTTTGCATAATCAATAAAGGTTAATTGAAATTTCTATTGCATTTTAAAGAGACAAAATTTTTCTATATACTCACCAAATTTTATTAAATTTCATTATCAAGCAACAGAGTAATTGCGAATTTAGTGGAAAGGTAACAAAATAGTTCCGAATAGCACATACCTCTGATTTCGATAAAACTTGGTATCCCTACGTAATTTGGTGCGCTGATTACGAAAATCATAGTGAAAATTGGCGGAAATTTAATTATCATGGTAAAAACCATAAAAAACACCATAAAATCATGGTTTTTTTTCGATTATCTCGTAAAAAACAAAAAACTTCGAAAAAAGTTTTAGACGAAAGTTGTAGATCTCTAAAAAACACACATTTCATGTTTTATGCATTTTTTACCAAAAGTCATTATTTTTCGAGAAAAACGCAAAATAGTAAACACGGCCTTCGGCCGCGTAAGGTACTGCTCGCTTCTCTTTTTAAGAAATCTTGGCGAGAGGGGGTGGATGTGTCCGAAAGTAATTTGCAGAAATTGTGGGGTGGAGTCTACAGCAGCGGTAAACGCAAAATAGTAAACACGGCCTTCGGCTGCGTAAGGTACTGCTCGCTTTTCCATGATAATTAAATTTCCGCCAATTTTCACTATGATTTTCGTAATCAGCGCACCAAATTACGTAGGGATACCAAGTTTTATCGAAATCAGAGGTATGTGCTATTCGGAACTGCACCCAATTGTTAATAAATAATTAAAAAAATAATTTTTTTAAAAATGCATTTCAGGAATGTTTTTAATTCGGCTTCCTACAATAGGTTATGAAAAAAAAATTTTAATTTAAAAAGTCAGTTTTAGGTGTCCCAGTTGGGAAATTTTTACCCATTTATCAATTTTGCGTATCCGCCAATATATTTGCTCCCTAGGGAATATGTACTCCCGCTATTCTTAACCAATAAGAAAACTCCGACTCCTGGCCCGTCTCGGATGCATGAAAAATAGAAAAATTCATGCATGTGAGGTTAAACATAAATTTTGTAAAAAAAAAAAAATTTAGGAAAAGTCACTGAGATGTGTAAGTGTAGTGTAAGTGTAGTGTAAGTGTAGTGTAAGTGTAGTGTAAGTGTAGTGTAAGTGTAGTGTAAGTGTAGTGTAAGTGTAGTGTAAGTGTAGTGTAAGTGTAGTGTAAGTGTAGTACTATTAGCTGAAAAAATTTATAAATTCCAAACACACGAATGCATATACTTAAAGTACAGCTATCTGGAATACGTTTCTCATAGCCTAAACGATACCTAGAAATAAATAAAATATGAAAAATTGAGAAAAAGAAAATTTTACAAGGCAAAAACTTGATGTTTTTGTGTTTTGAAGAAAAAGAGGGGTTAAATGTCAGTTTTAAGAAATTTTGACCATGCCATTCGAAAGAGCAACTTTAAAAATAGTTAATAATGGTATGTTTGGAATTTTTTTTTCTGCTAATGGTACGAAATTGAAAGCCAAGTAGAAAAGTAATACATTTGGGCGTTAAAGGGTGAAACGCTGTAAAAAACTTCAATTGTTGAAACCCAAAAAATTTTTATTTTCTTAAAAATCCTTTGATCCGTTTAATAAACTCATAATATTGTCTTTATTTAATTTATTATTAAATGAATGTAACAAAAAAAATCGAAATTTAGTAGTTATGATTTAGATCAAAGCATCATTTTCACCGTAAAGGTTTGTGAATACATAAAAAATATTTAAAAGGTTGATACAAAAAAATTTCAATAATATCGTCTATCCTACACAATGACCTGGCAATATTGCCTCAGACTTTCCGTGTAATATTTTCTCAATATTGCGGCGCAACATTGATTTATACTTGCCCTGCAAGGTAGTTGTGACGCGAAACCATTCAATCTTGCACGAACTTTACCTGAATAGTGCAATGTAATATTGCAAATTTTTCCATGGAACACCGTGTCAAGTTTCATGTAAGAAATTGTACTATCTGATCTCATTTTTTTCCTTTAGGAAAGCTAAATTATGAATTTTTTTAGTACAAATGGTTATGTTAGTTGTGAAAATTAAAGATTAAACTCACCTCATGTAATCCAGGCATTGTATCTGCACCGTACTCCGACATCAAGACCGGTTTATTGTATTTGCGATGCCAAGCCTCAGCTTCTGATATTACCTTCTGCGTTATCATGTCAATTCTTCCAGAATTATGATACCAAGAATTATATCTGTTGAAGCTAATAATGTCCAAAAATTCACCAGCTTTATCTTCCTATCAGTAAACCAATAATAATTAATAATTAATTTTGTTTCACTGCATTGGCTTAACTTAAAGACCTGATAATTTAAGTATGAAATACAATAAGAGGGGCGCCTACTTTAGAAGGTAAAAAAATGTGTAAATTTTAAGAATTTTTTTCTTAAACACATTGAAAAAAATTGATGCCAGATTTAGTTGATGTTTTCTTATGTACTTAAACCTTTAAAAAATAATTTTTTCGTTAAAAAAAATAAAATTTAATAATAAAATAAACATCATATATAAAATGCCTCGTTTCCCATTGTGTACAATCTAGGGTCCACAATTCTTATCTAGAATAAACAAACAAAAGTTTTTCCTTCAATCGTACATTATTGCCTTCTGAAAAAAAATTGAAAATTTAAAACTTTACATGATTTTTTTTTTTTAAATTTAATTTTCGACAAAAAAAATTTCACTTTTTCTTAAAAAAATGTTAAAATTAACTTAAAAAATTGTACTCATACAGAAGGAAATAACATAGAGTAAGTGTACCAGTTACCGTTGGTGCACCAATTGTCGATGGTCGTAATTTTCTTTTTCCAATAAATAGCTATTACGACCAATATACTATAGTATATTGTAGAAAATTTAAAAACCAATAGTATATTTCTTAACATGGGGAAGACGGACCCATTTACGGAGAGGGCGAATGTTTTTAGCACGAGTCGAGCACTAAGATAAACGAAGCCGTAGCTCAAGCGCCGAACAGTGCTCGACAAGTGATAAACATATTTTTTATGTCGAATGCACGATTTCGCCAGTTTTGTGCCCCGTCGAGCGAGTTTAAACTTCAGGTTTTTGAATCGGTGCAAAACACAAATATTAAATGTCATCTTTAAATGGTTCACTATCAGAACTCGTCATTTTTACGATTTTTTTAATAGTTTTAAGCACTTTTGATAAAAATATTAAATCTAACTTGAAGAATATATGAAGATAATCGCCAACGACATCCCGATTAGTATATCCAGCAAACATGCAGGTACTATCTCACTAAAAACATTGACCTGCGTGCGCTGGTATGGAGCATGCGCACAGCAACAACGACTGACTAAAAAGTGTGTGCAAATGATTTGTTTCATGTTTGTGATGTCACGTTTTTACTCCCTAGAGTGTAAATTGTTAATTTTAACGAACCTGCGCACGCCGCCCGAAAAGCTGGAGTTTAAGCTCGCTCGGTGGGGCGTAAAACTGACTAAATTGTGCATGTGTGATGAAAAATAATTTGTAAATTAACCTTATATTTCCAATTACATATTCACCCCATTAAATTTCATATCGATGGCACTATAATAATTATTCTTTTATAATTATAATTCTCTGCTGTCAAATTTACTCGATTCGACATTTTCTTAATACTTCAAGTTGATGGGAGTTGAATTTAAAAAATACAAATTAAATGTATTGAAGCATTATTAACTCTCACACCGGGGATCTATACTATTATGTGTGTTTATATTTACTTTCTTATCAATCTTAGCCTTGATTTGGTTCGGTTCTGAGAAATTAATAAGTTCAAACATGTGGTTGAATGACCGTAAACATAAATGTTTAGATAGTAATCACCCACATTACGTAAGTTTATACAAAAGAAAGAATGACTATTGTCTAAATTTAAAGGGACATTGTATTTTCAAATTTAATTATTGGATACAATGAACACGTGCCAGCTATATCAACAGATATGATTGTAATTATATAATGGAATAATTTAAATTAGATCAATCCTTAAATATATTATTTCTATAGATATATTTGAAAAAAAATATTTATTTTATTTATAGAAAACTTGTTGCTTGTTTACCAAATTAGAGGAATCTTTTCCATAATTATTCGGTAGATCAGCTGTTTATTTTCTTATTCACTTCTACTTTTATAAATGAATAAATGTCATATATCGTTTCGGAGTTGAATATTTTTACTTTACAAAAATATAAATATTAATTATTAATAAAGAAACAAAATATACAATCAATCATATGGTATGGTTATTTATTGTTTAAGTTTGAATAATTAATTGTGAGTTCGTTCTGAATGAAATTAAATAAAATAATCTTATTAATTAACTTAAATTTTTCACCTTTTTGCTTGATTTCTTTCTAACAAATTTGTTTTTCCTCAATTGAAATTCAAAATTAGCTCGTAGGCTTATCTATATAAAAAAAATATAAAATAAAATTTTAACAAAATAAAAGAAACCTGTCAATTCCTATCAACTATCAAGGTCAAATTCTCTATTCCCTAAATTAGTTAATCTATCATAAGTAAATTAATTTTCCAAGTATTTCCTTCAGACTTTGATATATTTTATATGTTATTTGATTCACCACATATTAAAATGATCAAGTCTAAATAGAAAATAAATGAAAAAGTCATTTGCCTCTCTGAAAATTAGCCTAAATAAATAATTTAAGTAAATTATTTATTTCCTGAATTAAATAATTAATTGGAGGGCAAGGATTCATAATCAATTGAATCTTACACATTAACAAATTGATCGCCTATTGCAATAAATTTGAGATATATGTATTTTCAAGAGACTCCGAGTTATCAGAAACCCCTTAAGTCTGTCTTCATGGCTTGACTTTGTAGATTTTATAGTTTGAGTTAAATTGATTATTCACTTTTTTGTTTCTTCTACTTGCCTAATCTTGACTCTAAATATTAAATTTATAATTTGTTTAAAATATTTATTTCGTATATAATTCTGAGTTGGAACGGTTGTTACACCAGCCTTTCAGATATTATATAAGATTATGTAAAAAGATAAAAAAAAGAAAAATATAAATAATAAAAAATTGATATTTTAAATAATAAAAAAATTTTATATTGAACACTTGTTCTTTTATTCTTTAGAACTTACTTTTATATTGTTAAATCCAATCACAAAAAAATTTAATCACTCTACACAAAACTATCTGTCAAAACCCAATATGTCAATAAATATATGTAATCTGCCTGAATAAATTTCATAGAATGCCCGAATTTAGGTATCCTCTATTTATTAACTCGAGAAGACGCTTAATCCCCCAAATTTCTCTCTATCCCGTGTAGGTTTAAATTTAGTAAGTGTGTAAGAGAAATTCTGACAGCTGATTGCTTGAAAATCCGCGGTTTTCCCTTCCTACCATTCTTTGTATACTTTTACTGTATATTTTATACCTACAAATTTTCCCTCTAATAGCATTTTTCGCGGCGTCCTATTTTCTTAGCCAATAGAATTTAAATTATTTTGGTAAGGACAGAGCGATTCTTCTCTTTCTAATTCCGTTGTAACGTATACAGAGAACAATGCCATTGTCCAGCTGTCAATCATTTTTCAATTATTAATATAATTTCTTTAAATCTTTGATATCTTAAAAATAATAATTTAACAATGATTTTACTTTTACTATTAACTTTTAAATAATTTTTACTTTTATGTGACATATAATTTTTACTTTATTATTATTAATTGAAGCAATTAAATAAAATAATTTGTATTATTTTATACAAAAAATGAAAAATATGGTTAATTAATTTAATTATAGTTTATATTTATTTTTAATATTGTTAATAAAAAATCTTTAAATTTGAATTAAATTAATAATTGCTTTATATTCGAAATTGAATCTTTCCTCTGTTACTATTATTTTTCTCATGTATATTTCTCTATAGTGTTATCTATGAATGTCTTCTATCTCTTTTTATTATTTCTGAAATTCTATTTCTCCAGATTTAAATTTATTTCTTAATATTTCTTTTCTTTTGTATTTATAACTAATTTATAACTTTTCTTTAAATAATTAATTATTTTTATAATAATTTTACAAAATAAAATAATTTTTATTATTCTATTTATCAATATTTAAGTTAATGTTAAAAGATATTTTATTTATATATTATTAATTATTTAATATAGTATTTAAACATTAAATTTCTTCTTCCTATGCACTTTTATATTTTTAGAATTTCTATATTAGTGTATAATTTAGACATTCATATACACACATATATACACATATATATGGGACGTCAACCGGACCACCCCATCTCTCCATAATTGGTTTAATTTAAAAAATTTTATCATATTGGAAAAATTACCTTAAATATAGCGCCTAAGCGACATAAAAAAACACAAAAAATCCACTAATATGATCTATATTATTGTTTAAAGCTTCACATATGACGATAAAAATAACCACAACATAGTTTACTTACAAACTGATAACGTATCTCCATTCAAAATTCAAAAATTCAAAATGGCGTATCAAATATGGCGGATAAAATTAAAAATTGAGCTAGACTCGTGAAAATTACTACTTGGGGGTTTTCGAGGTTACAAATTTGATGTCAATTTTTAAAAATAATAAATGGCGGATTCAAATTGGCGGACCAAAAATTCAGAAAATTGAGGTAATTTCGTAAAAATGTCTACATAGAGGTTTTTTTGGTCTCTTTTCCAAAGCCGATGTCAGTTTTAAAAAAATTTTAAATGGTTGATGACAAATCTCTATTTAAAATTCAAAATGGCGCATAGAATTAAAAAATTAGGCTGGTCTTATGATTATTAATTAAATAATCCTCACGTAATTTCCATAAAAAGTTATCTGGCGTTGTATCTGATAAGTTCAAATGGCACTTTTTTACGTTCAATATAAAAAAGTTAGATGAATTTTTTATATTTTGGTCCACCATTTTAGATTCAGCATTTTGATTTTTTCAAAAGTAACGATGAATTCGTAAAGGTTGTTCTGCAAAACCCTTAGGTAGACATTTTAACGAGTTTAGCTCCATTTTTTGGACTTTTGGTTTACCCCAGAGTAAACAATTTCACGTGTTTAACTCAATTATTTAAATTTTGGGCTACTATTTTAAGTCCGCAATTTTGAATTTTTAAAAACTATCACCGGATTTGTAATCAGCGACCCCAAAAACCCCCGAGTAACAAGTTTCAGGCGAATCTAAACGATTTTTCAATTTTGGTCCACCATATTGGATCCGTCATTTTGAATTTTTGGAAACTAATGCCGGATTCGTAATCAGCAACCCCAAAAACCCCCGAGTAACAAGTTTTAGGCGAATTTAAACAATTTTTCAATTTTTGTCCACCATATTGGATCCGGCATTTTGAATTTTAAATAGAGATTTGTCATCAACCATTTAAAATTTTTTTAAAACTGACATCGACTTTGTAATAAGCGACCAAAAAAACCCCTATGTAGACATTTTTACGAAACTACCTCAATTTTTTAAATTTTTGGTCCACCATTTTGAATCCGCCATTTATTATTTTTAAAAACTGACATTAAATTTGTAACCAGCGACCTCGAAAACCCCCAAGTAGTAATTTTCACGAGTCTAGCTCAATTTTTAATTTTATCCGCCATATTTGATACGCCATTTTGAATTTTTGAATTTTGAATGGAGATACGTTATCAGTTTGTAAGTAAACTATGTTGTGGTTATTTTTATCGTCATATGTGAAGCTTTAAACAATAATATAGATCATATTAGTGGATTTTTTGCGTTTTTTATGTCGTTTAGGCGCCATATTTAAGTCGCCATTTTGAATTTCAAAAAACGCCCAACGGGATTAAAAAGTAGACATTCCAAGGTAATTTTTCCAATATGATAAAATTTTTTTAAATTAAACCAATTATGGAGAGATGGGGTGGTTCGGTTGACAAAGAACGTCCCATATATATTATAACGTGATTTTTGCTTGATTGATTATTTTTATATTATTTTTACTCTAAATTCACCAAAACTATTAATTTTAAATTATATTTTCTCACGTTACTTTATTTTTAATTTATTATTATTTTTAAAGACGCCAAGTTATTTTTAGGGAAAATAACTAAACCATTCTATATTTATTTGAATATAATATAATATCCGCCTGCTGGCTCAGCACGTCATTGTAGGATACCAATAACCCGCGGAGAGTGGGGGGGAAAGGATAAAGACACAAGTAAAACACTTCACTTAATTTGTTTCATAATAATTTCTTTAATTCATTATTTAAGTAATTCAAGTATTCGGCAGAAGGCCGAATAATATTCGCATGTATAACGTTAGTACGCGAAAACTTTTGTGTACAACTGAAGGTTGTATTATAATTTTAATTTTATTTATTGATTTTATAATGTGCCGATCTGGCTGACAAAATTATTTCGTTCGGG
Source organism: Leptopilina boulardi (assembly GCF_019393585.1). Taxonomy (NCBI): domain Eukaryota; kingdom Metazoa; phylum Arthropoda; class Insecta; order Hymenoptera; family Figitidae; genus Leptopilina; species Leptopilina boulardi. The sequence continues at coordinate 226,961 of NW_026137966.1, forward strand.
ACTCACCGTCTATATGACGTCGACCTCGCCACGCACCTCGTCCTGACATTATTTATACTAATTTATACAATTTTATTTTATTAAAAAGAAAAGCGGCTTGTCGCCTACTACACTTCCAGAATGAGAATGACAAAAAATGGCTGACCTGTCACGCTAGTCGGCGTCTCTTTGTGCGCTTTCTTTTTAGAGGTGAGTCCCGGTGAAAGTAATTAATTACAACTTTTTCTTTATCGATAATCAATTTATCACGAGTCGATATTTTTCATGAATCCGGAGGGTAAAGTAGAACGCTACCGTGCCACAGCGCATCGTAGCGCTCTCTATCCAAAATGGCCGCTCCCAATGTTGTGACAGCTGAGTATACAAATGAATATTCGTCTTCCTGGTGCTCTTGAATATTCGGGAATCTCTTCCAAATATATACACCAGGAAGCACTTCCCTTGTGGTACGTCAAACATTATTAATGATATGGAAAAACTGACTCATTTTGTTGAATCGCAGAATTACTCCGATTAATGTCCATTTTTCATGAAATTGAAAAATAATAAAATGATAATGTGGACAACAATTTACTGTTTCTGTTAAATCGATCTGGCGAGTCAGCAGGTATATTTAATTTTATTCAACTATTGCTTAATTTAATATTTATAATTTTTACAATTCTCTTGTTATTTTATTACTTTTGACAACATACTGATTTTTATTTGTTTTTTTTTAGAAATGATGGTGATTCCCACCCTGGAATATTTTTTTACTATTTATCTATAAAAAAATTAAGGAATATTGTGACGAGCATAAAATGCCGCGTCACAATATATATATATATATATATATATATATATATATATATACTAGGGGGCTATGCCCCCTGCGCGCTTCGCGCGCCACCCCCTCCTCTCTTCACCTCCTTGTCCCCTCCCCCCACCCCAAATTTAAAGGTTAAGATCGTTTCAAGACTCTGAATATAGCCGTAAGTCCCCCCCTCCCTTTTCTTCTACCCCCCTTCTCTTGACTTGTGGCTATATTCAGAGTCGTGGAACAGCGGCGGCAGTGGCTTCGCGCCCCAACCCCATCCCGCCTCCTCTCTTCCCCTCCTTTTCCCCTCCCTCACCCTAAATTTAAAGGTTAAGATCGTTTCAAGACTCTGAATATAGCCGCAATTCCCCCCCCTTCTCTTGACTTGCGGCTATATTCAGAGTCTTGGAACAGCGGCGGCGGCGTTGGCGGCGATATCTTTTTGTAATATAGGTAGATATATATATATATATATATATATATATGGGACGTTTCACGTCAACCGGCCAAGAGCTCCACCCAAAATTCTAATCAACGAAAATCAACTTATTACGGCTCAAAATAATCGTCAGCTCATACTGCTCCGAATAAAAAGTAGCGAATTAATAAATTCAAAATGGCGTCCTTACTGTACCATGTTTTGCAAATATTTTTACTAACTCAGCAAACAAATGTATTAATTAACTTGAGAAAATAATTGCAACTTGTTGGATAATGGGTCATTCTTATGTTTTTGGGATCGCTGATAACGAATGTGAAGTCAGATTTTAAAAATTTTAAAAATTCAAGATGGCGGATCAAATATGGCGGACATTTTTATTAAAATTTTATCAGATTCGTTTGAAATTTGCTACTCAGGGGTTTTTGGGGTCGCTGATTACGAATCCGATGATAGTTTTCAAATTCAAAATGGCAGATCTAATATGGCGACCAAAATTTTTTAAAAATTATCAGATTTGCTTGAAACTTGTTACTCGGGGGTTTTTGGGGTCGCTGATTACGAATCTAAAGTCATATTTTAAAAATTTTCAAAATTCAAAATGGCGGATCCAATATGTCGACCAATTTTTTTTTTAAATAATCAGATTTGCTTGAAACTTGTTACTCGGCGGTTTTTGGAGTCGCTCATTACGAATCTAAAGTCAGATTTTAAAAATGTTCAAAATTCAAAATGGTGGATCCAATATGGCGACCAAAAATTTTTTAAAAATTATCAGATTTGCTTGAAACTTGTTACTCGGGGATTTTTTGGGTCGATGATCACGAATCTTACGTCGACTTTTAAAAATCAGGTCACAGATCACGATTCTGATGTAAAAGTTGTTAAAAATTCAAAATGGTGGAGCGAATATGGCGGATGAAATTGTAAAATTTGTTTGCATTTATAGACTTAAATGTAATGAGGTTGATTTTTGAGGTTATGGTTTTTAGAGTTAAGGACAGTTTTTGAAATTCAATTTGAGAATATTTGAAAGTTTCAGTTGTACTTAAATTGTAAAAAAATGATGTAGAGGAATTTTTTATAAAGGAAAGGAAAAACTTTAAAAAAGTAATTTAAATATTTAAAGGACGAGGTTCTTGGAGTTAAGGTAGATTTTTAAAATTTAATTTAAGGCTATTTAAATGCCTCAAATTATCAAAAATTATAAAAGATTTATGTAGAGTAAATTTTAAAAAATTTAAAATTTCTATATCAAGGGGTAATTTTGGGGGGGATTCAACTAATTGAATAATGTGAAAAGGGTGGTTTATAGAGTTAAGGGTGGCGAATCCATCCAATTTTTAAGTACTTTATTAGCCATTTTGGAACCACCAATCTTATTTTATAAAATCCAGATTCAAATTCGTAATCATCGACCCCAAAAATCCCCGAGTAACAAGTTTCAAGCAAATCTGATAATTTTCAAAAAAAATTTGGTCGCCATATTGGATCCACCATTTTGAATTTTGAACATTTTTAAAATCTGACTTTAGATTCGTAATGAGCGACTCCAAAAACCCCCGAGTAACAAGTTTCAAGCAAATCTGATTATCCTAAAAAAAATTTGGTCAACATATTGGATTCGGCATTTTGAATTTTGAAAATTTTTAAAATATGACTTTAGATTCGTAATGAGCGACTCCAAAAACCCCCGAGTAACAAGTTTCAAGCAAATCTGATTATTTTTAAAAAAATTTGGTCGACATATTGGATCCGACATCTTGAATTTTGAAAATTTTTAAAATCTGACTTCAGATTCGTATTCAGCGACCTCAAAAACATAAGAATAACCCATTATCCAACAAGTTGCAATTATTTTCTCAAGGTAATTAATACATTTGTTTGCTGAGTTAGTAAAAAAATTTGCAAAACATGGTACAGTAAGGACGCCATTTTGAATTTTTTAATTCGCCACTTTATATTCGAAGCAGTATGAGCTGACGATTATTTTGAGCCGTAATAAGTTGATTTTCGTTGATTATAATTTTGAATGGAGCTCTGTGCCGGTTGACGTGAAACGTCCCATATATATAAATAAACGTACTCAATTAACATTAGAAATTGAAGAATTTTTTAAACAAAATCGTTTTTGTTGAAAAAAAGCTAGGACGAGCAGCTAGGATTTTTATTTTTGTTGATTTTAAATCATGAGATGATTATTTAAAAAATGATATAATTGAATTTTGTTGTCGATGTAAAAAAATTTTTTTTACTTTCAGACCAACGTGAAATACATACGATAAATAAAAAAACCATAATCGCGATCCTAAATATGCCCATAAATACGGGTGTAATTACTGTTTCAAATTCACCGCCTCATTAAAGAGCGCCTCCAATAGGAACCTCCCTACTGAAAATTCTTATGTAGGATCGTATATAGGATCTTACATAAATTTATGTATTAAAATCCACATAAAATCCTACATGACATGTGATTGCAATTAGAAAAAAAGTTATCGCATATTAACCCTTTTGTTTACCACCCACCACCCCCTAATTTGCATATTAACCCTTTTGTTTACCACCCACCACTCTCTAATTTGCATTTTAACCCTTTTGGTGACCTCCCACCACCCCTTACCACCCACTTTCCTCCCTCTTGGCCAGCCACCACCCTCCCTATTTTGTATATGTACTTTAAACTTTAACCCTCTTGCCCCCCTACCCCCTAATTTGCGTATCTCTTTCCTATGTATTAACATATACGTTTCCCACAAATTCAAAAATCATAATTAGAACCTCGAGGAACAAAGGGTTCGCGAGATACCGCGCGGGACTGTGGGTGGTTTGGAGTGGATGGTGCACGGTGGATGACTCAAAAGTGAAAGGTGCGCGGTAGATGAGCGCATACGTTCACCGGACCCGTTGGTAGTCCATGCGTCAAGTACTACATGTACCTCAGGCGATTCCCGTGGCAAGGAAAGTCATTCTGTTCCAGCTTCCAGAATCAGCAGCATCAGACCTCTATGGTCTGATGGATTGCTATATATCTACAGCAATCCTCTTCAGAGGTCTCATTCCAGTATAAAACTTTGTTAAAGAAACAGTACCAAGAGCATCAGTGTAAGTTAATCTTATTTTTATATGCATATGTATAAATTATATGAAATTAATCATAATCTTTTTTTCTGTTTTAGATTCAAGAATACCAAGTCAATCTTTCTTCAAGAGACATTCATTCATTAGCATTGCCAAATTTTATAGCAGCATTGTAAGTTTACTCAAATTATATATCTTTTCATACATTTCTCTTAATATTCATCAAATTGATTGTAATTCTATTTCTGTTTCAGATATACTAAAAGTATCAGAGTGAAGCTTCGTAACATCATCTTCGGCAGACATTTTTAAAAAGCATTTTTCATCGAGCACTACCCCCTACCGAACCCCTTCACCACCACTACTTCCTTTCCAACTTGTTCTAAATTCTTTTAATTGGTTTTTCAGATTTTTTTAGGTTATTTTTAGCGTTTTTTAGCATTCTTTTTAGCTTTCTTTCAGCGTTCTTTTCAGATTTTTTCCTCATTTAATCCTTTTCAGAATTTTAAAAAATGTCTAACCGTAGAAATATCGAAACATCTAAACCATACACCTCCATTGATAGTTTCAATAAAATTTGTGAAGCCTCAGACAATTTCATTGATGCTGGCAATATAGAGTTATGCTCTAGAAAATCCGGTGACGATCGACTCATTAGTGCGTTTCAGTAGCATTACTAGTCTAGACAAAATTACGCAATTTTAATTATATTTTTTAGAAAATATAGCTTCTCAGTTCCTCAAAAACATAGGATCTTAACTTTATTACATAATATAAATTACTTGATATGCCACTTTGATTCGCTAATGAAGCACGGTGCAGGACTTAATCAAACAAATGAAAAAATTAAATTGGGTCTAGCTGATTCGGCTTTTAATAATCAAATACAAACCGGTACAGTCATTAATTTAAGTCACTTAGATTGAAAGTGTATACAGTATTCAATGCAAAATATAAAAAGCTTTTACCTGACAGTACTACAGAATTCGATATAAAATATTTCATTAATAAGTCAGAGTCAATTTTTCCTTCAACTGAGTTACACGATTGGTATAATGATTATGTAAAGCAGAAAACACTTAAAGAAAATGAAGATTTTCAAGATAAAGAATCAAATTGATAACTCTTTTCAATCCATAGATTAGATGTCAATGTTAACAAATACAATCCTTTGCGTGTTGGTTCTTTCATTGATCTACCGCCATCTATTAAAGCTAAACGTGCCTGTGTCAATGTCAGAAATGAAGAGTATAACACCGTCCGACACGATTTTTCACACACGAAAAAATCAATGATTTTCAGAAACTAGGACCAAAAAAAAGATACCCGTGTCTGGCCGTTTTGCTAGATCAGGTCATTTTTTGCTTATAGGGGTAAAAACAACCCTTAATTAAAAGGTGATAGGAAATCTTGTACAAATAAATAATTTTTTATGAAACCTGGTATCTCGGGGTTTTCCGGGTCGCTAATTACGAATCTGATGTCAGATTTTCAAAATTCAAAATGGCGGATCCAATATGGCAGTCGAAATTTATAAAAATTCACCAATTCATTTGAAAGTTGTTACTTAGGGGTTTTTAGGGTCGCTGATTACGAATATGATGTCAGTTTTTCAAAATTCAAAATGGCGGATCCAATATGGCGGTCGAAATTTATAAATATTAATTATGTTTTATAAAAATGGTGTCTAGGGGTTTTTGGGGTCGCTGATAATAACATAATAATAATAATAATAATAATAACATTTATAAATTTCGACCACCATATTGGATCCGCCATTTTGAATTTTGAAAACCCGACATCAAATTCGTAATCAGCAACCCCAAAAACCTTCAAGTAACAAGTTTCAAGTGAATTCGATGAACTTTTATAAATTTCGACCGCCATATTGAATCCGCCATTTTGAATTTTGAAAATCTGACATCAGATTCGTAATCAGCGATCCGGAAAACCCCGATATACCAGGTTTCATAAAAAATTATTTATTTGTACAAGATTTCCTATCACCTTTTAATTAAGGGTTGTTTTTACCCCTATAAGCAAAAAATGACCTGATCTAGCAAAACGGCCAGACACGGGTATCTTTTTTTTGGTCCTAGTTTCTGAAAATCATTGATTTTTGCGTGTGTGAAAAAAAATGTTGAATTTTGTCGGACGGTGTAATGAATGCTTCAAGTGGGAAATATTATCGGTTCTGTATGGACCTTCGTCAAACCCATCTCGTTTGCAAAACTATCAAAATATTCAACATCAATTAAATTTTGCTGATATTAAATTCCGAGTAGCGCTCAATGACACTGCAAAATTTGAGAGGCTAAAGAATATATCAGTAAACGTTTATTGCCTTGTTAAACAAAATGGTAAATTCACTGTCTCCCCAATACATCTAACATCACAGAAACAGTCAAAACATGTAAATCTTTTACGCGTTGATGATCATTATATTGATGAGGATGAAGAAAAAAAAGAATCCCCAATTTCAACCAACTACCACTATGTTTGGATAAAAAACTTATCTCGACTAATAAATAATCAAGTGTTAACAAATGAGCATAAGTTATTTATTTGCGATCGCTGTCTGCACTACTTCAGAAGTAATGAGAAACTTTCCGAACACGTTGAAGATTGTCAGAAAATCAACAATACCAAAATCGTCTTACCGAAACCTGGATGTAAGTAGTGAATTCAAGAACTTCAGTAACAAAGAAAGAGTGCCAGTCATCGTATATGCAGATTGTGAGAGCCTATTAATTCCAGATGAAAATTCTTCAACCATAGGGTGTCACACAGAAGTTGTTCAACAACATCAACTTCTAATCATTGGATTCTATTTTAAGAGTTATGATGACTCTTTAAATGAGTACAGAGCATCACGCAAAGGTGAAGAAGATCCAGCAAGATGGTTTGCGAACGAGTTAAGAAAGTTGGCGGAAGAAATTGAACCCACATTTATGGTAAATATAGCAATGGATACTCTAAATGCAGATCAAAAAACCGCATTTAAAGTAGCAAATATTTGTCATATTTGTAGGAAAACTATCAAGCATAGAGAAGTAAAAGTTAGAGATCATTGTCATCTAACCGAGAGGTATCGAGGAGCAGCCCTTGAAGATTTTAATGTGAATTATCAAGATTCCAGAATAATTCCTGTAGTCTTCCATAATTTAAGTGGTTATGATGCGCATTTTATCGTTAAAGCAATCGATAATGAGTTTGAAGGTAAAGTTGATGCCCTTCCCATTAATAAGGAAAAATATATTAGCTTTACCAAACATGTTCAAACAAGTCTCTTTAAATTTAGATTCATTGATTCATTTAGATTTATGGCATCATCTTTGGACAAATTAGCATCTTATCTGAATGTATATAAAATTGTTAAACCTAACTTTCCCGCCTATAGTGATGATAAAGTTCATTTGCTTACTCGCAAAGGAGTTTTTCCTTATGAGTATCTCGACTCTAAGGAAAAACTTGAAGAAACTCAGTTACACCAAAATGAGCACTTTTATAGTACACTGAATGATTCAAATATATCAGATCAAGAATATTTACATGCTCAGCAAGTATGGTCAGAATTCGATTGTAAAAGTCTCAGTGATTATGTTTATTTATATATGAAAACTGATATCTTGCTGCTTGATGATGTATTTGAAAATTTCCGTGAACAATGCTTAAAAGCATACGGGTTAGATCCTGCACACTACTACACAACACCTGGTTCTACTTGGGATGCCATGTTAAAATATACAAATGTGTAACTAGAACTGCTCACTGACATTGATATGATAATGTTTATTGAACGTGGTATAAGAGGAGGCATAAGCCAATGTACAAATTGTTATGCAGAAGCTAATATATATGAAAGAGTACAATGTCATTGAGGAGACTTCTTACATTGTATATTTAGACGCTAATAATCTATATGGTTGGGCCATGGTACAGTCTCTTCCGTATGGTGATTTCAAGTGGGTTATGAATTTTGACAATAGCTTTAATTTTAATGTTGCAGACGATTCAAATATAGGTTATATTTTTGAAGTTGATTTAGATTATCCTAAAGAACTACATAATGATAATGCATAATGATTTCCCATTTTGTCCTGAACACTTGAAACCACCAGGGTCAAAGCAAGAAAAGCTTTTAACTACTCTCCTACCGAAACAAAGATATATTCTCCATTATCGTGCACTTAAACAAGTACTAGCCAATGGACTTAAATTGGTTCAGATCCATCGAATTTCACAATTTAAACAGTCCACTTTGCTTAAAGATTATGTAGATTTCAATACTTGTCAACGAACAAAGGCTAATAATGAATTCGAAAAAAACTTGTTTAAACTAATGAACAATGCGGTGTATGGCAAGACAATGAAGCATGTACGTATTCATGTAAACGTTAAACTTGTGACAAATTGGGACGGTAGGTATGGGGCAGATGCTTTGATTGCTAAACCTAACTTTCACACGAGAGCCATCTTTAGAAAAAATTTGATAGCTGTAGAACTTAGGAAGACTGAGGTGTAAATGAATAAATCAATTTATATAGGTCTTAGCGTGTTAGACATATCAAAAACTCTGATGTATGATTTCCACTATGATTATATGAGGAAAAAGTATGGAAATAATTATAAACTGCTTTACACTGATAGCCTTATTTATAATATCAAATGTGAGGATGTCTATTCTGATATGAAAGCAGACATTTTCAAATTTGATACTTCTGATTATCTTATAAATAATGTATATGGCATTCCGCAAGCCAACAAAAAAGAGTTAGGTCTTATGAAAGACGAATGCAATAGGAGGATTGTCACTGAATTTGTTGGTTTACGTAGTAAAATGTATAGTTTACGTGTGGATAGTCAAGATTTCTTAAAAAAGGCAAAAGGTGTGATGTCTAATGTAGTCTAATTACATTTATTGTTTAAAAAATATTAAAATTCAATCTCGAACTCAATATTCCATTCGTTCCAAACTCCACAAGGTCCTTACTTTAAAACAGAAAAAATAGCTCTAAGTCCCTACGATGACAAAAAGATTTTTATTGAAACATAACACTGACACTCTTGCATGGGGTCATTATACTATAGAAAGAGATAAAGTCATGGAATGTGATGTAGAAATGATAGAATAATAAAATGGAATATAAGTATTTATTGTAATAGAATATAAGTATTATATTGTAAATAGAAAAGAGAAATCTAATTTTATGTATATTTATGAATATTTATTGATGTTATTTATTATATTGATCAATATTTTATCGATTCTTATACTTGCTAACTCGCACTTTATCACCAACTTTGAATTTTGCTTTCTTGGATAAAATTTTCTTTTGTTTGGATATGCGTTTCAACAGTCTCATTTCATCTTCTCTGCTGACATCCTTAGGTTTCATTCCGATAGTGCGATGTTTATTATTATTGTACTTTTTAACAGCAGATGGTAAAATGTTTTCCCATTTGTAATTTCCTCGTAAGTTGAACTGTGGCCACATCATATTTTTTAATGTGCGGTTAAATCTTTCAATAATTGAAGCTTATAAATTACTATGAGTTGAATACAGTTTAATTTTATATGATTTCATTAAACTCTCAAATATAGAATTATAAAATTCTTTCCCTTTATCAGTGTGCAATTTTTTAGTAACACGTCCATTCACAAGTATAGATTCCATAGCTTCAGAAACATCTTTTCCACTCTTACTTTTTACAGGAATAGCCCATGCATACTTAGAAAATATATCTATAACTGTAAGCATATATTTAAACCTTTATTAACTTTAGAATAAGGTATCATTTCAACTAAATCTGCTTGTCAAGTTTCATCAATTTCACGCATTTCTACTTTTCGACGTGGATAATTTCTCCTAGCTTGCCTATGTAACTCTGTCACAACTGTTAACTTTTGATCATTCATGTTGAAGGATTTTTAACAAAAAGTGATCTTAATAGATCAATATTCAATATACTAATGATCTTAATTTTACAAGTTTACTCTTAATATATAATTTGAGCTTTCCGTCAGTCTTCAATTATTGACATAATTTCATTCTTATGACTTGAATTGCCATTAATATTTATAAAACTGAATAAAGCAATCAAATCCCTTTCTATATCTCCCATCATTCATATTTCTATCTTTATCAATCCATACCACAAATCCAGTCCTGTCAGAGTTCCAACATACTGAACATAAATCTCGAAACTGTGTAAAAGTCATATCTGTATTCACATGATCATTATAAACATGCTTGAGATTCCTTTCATCTTGTCTGAATAGCACAAGCAAATTAATATTATCTCTAACAAGATGTTTTGGAATAGGAGCATATGTTTGACAAAGATAAAAAGTATCGACGTTAACATGTCGCCCCATACAAAAAAACGCCTTAACATTGTCCTGCTTGTCAGAAGCGATATCATCAAAAATGAAAATTGAATTTGTTTTTGCATCGTTAGGTGTAACAACATGTTCATGTTAACTGAATGGGAAGAACTCGATGCCATCTACTTTACTAAGTACTTGTTCCAAAAATTTATATTTCGGCTGCTGTAATGATTTTTAATATAAATATATATATTTTCAAATCCTAAACCATTCGGATGTATAATTAGAGAAAGAAGTGCATTCGTTTTTCCACAATTTGATGGTCCACAAAAAGCTGCTCGAATACTATTTGAAAATAAACTTCTATGTCGTTTAACCCCATTATCTTTAGTTTCAATTAGGTTATCCACATTTGCAATCGGGAGTTGTACAGCTTGTACCTTGAACTGCATCTTGGAATTGACTAATGAAAAAACTATAAATACCCCACTTATATAGTCGCCCTCAATCAGTTGGTTATAGACCATTGTCGAGTGAGGAAACTCACGATCAAGTGAAGAAAAATTATTGCAGTGGTCAAGGATTACTCAATACTTTAATTAACAAATTACCATTTCAGTGTCACATTCCTGGTTATCAATATTGTGGACCTGGAACAAAGTTGGCAAAACGTCTTGCACGAGGGGATCTTGGTATAAATCCCTTGGATACGGCTTGTAAGGAGCATGATATAGTCTATTCAAAAGATAAAGACGTGACTGCAAGAAATTATTCATGCTGCTAAAAATAATATGAAAATAAATCATAACGCAATGGACACTATTAAAACAGTAATGATTGGCGCACAAAATGCAGTTTAAAATCTTGGTAGTAAATGAAAAATTTCATCACCTCGAATTCTTCCTGTACTCTTAAAAGTTGGTGGAATTTTACCGCTAATACCAATTTTTGCCGGGCTTAGTGCATTAGGAGCACTTAGTGGTGGAGTCAGTGGTATTGTAAAAGCAGTAAATGATGCTAATGCTACTAAAAAACAACTTTCAGAAGCTCATCGACATAATGAAACAATGGCGATTATTGATATAGGAAAGGGTATATATTTGAAACCCTATCGTAAAAGACTTGGTCTTTATATTAAAACACATCAAGGAAGTGAATTGAAATACACAAAGAGCGTTCTAAAAAAACTAATATTGAAGCTACATCACCGCGCACTAACCGACTATGATTTACTTAAATATGCAAAACTTATGAAGATACCTCAATTTCGTGGAGTTTTTATGATAAATGAATTACCTATTACAGGACCTTATAAATGTGAATCAGTCATAATTAATCTTGATAATAAAGAAGGTTCTGGAACACTTTGGGTAGCATATAAAAAGATAAACAATGAAACGGAATATTTTGATAGTTTTGGAAATCTTTCACCACCATTGGATCTCATTGTTTATCTAGGTGTTGGTAGCTGTATAAAATATAATCATGAGAGATATCAAAATTTTGATACACTTATATGTGGTCATTTATGTCTTAAATCCTTATGTAAGCAACTTAACGTTAAGAACAGTTTTAATCTATATCAGAATATATAAATAATTTTAACCTTTAGTATAAAAGTAGATGTCCAACATAAATGACTTTTTTACTTTAACGTTAACGGGAAAGTCTTCAGTTCTGGAGGCTTCATACTTCCCACCTATTGAACTTTCACCTAATAAAAATTATACACTTGGACTTGTTGATTTATTTACATATAACTGAATTCCTTATATTGATGAAACTTCCAACAAATTTTACATAGATGATTTTGAGATTATTATACCTACTGGTAGTTATGAAATTAAAGATATAGAAGAATATTTGAGACGTCAAATATCAGATGAAGATTATTTAGCAATAGATTCCAACAATGGTACATTAGGATGCAATATTAAATCAAATCTTTCGATTGATTTTACTCCTGAAGATTCTATTAGTAGTTTATTGAGATTCACTGCTCGCAAACTAATGCCAAATTTAAAACATTACTCTGATTTACCTGTTAAAATATTGAAAGTGAATGCTCTACGCATTGAATATAGTATTACCACTGGAGCGTATATAAATGGTAAAAAAGTTCACACTATACATGAATTTTTCCCCACTGTTCCACCTGGATATAAGATTGTAGAAGTTCCAGCACACATCATTTACCTTCTAGTCACCGTAAGGACAATACATAACATTCAGCTACGTATAGTAGATCAGAACGGTATTTTGGTTAATTTTAGAGGAGAGACAATAACAATCCGTTTACACATTAAATCAATGTAATGGGTATTGTTTATAATCGAAAAGTTGGAAGTAGTTATAAAATCAAACACCATGTCCACCGAAGGTCAGTTTGAATACAGCTTGCAAGGTGTTAACACCTCAGACTCGACAATTCCTAAAGCAGCTAGGTCTACGAGTCAGAAATCAAAACTAAGGAAGAGAAAGAAGAGAAGAGCAGAAAAATTTTTCTTATTTATTTTGTGTCGCTGTTATAAGAAAAATGGAGGAGATTATCAGCATTCCAGCATCAGTGAATTTTGATGAATCCATAGCTAATTATGAGATTCACAGTCATCAACCATATGCATCCTCATCGTTTAACAATAGTGATGAAATTCGCATTATTGTACAAAATCAAGATTTATCAATTTTACCGAGCAACAGTGTATTACATATTTTTGAAAGGTTGACTAATGCTGATGGAACTGTTGCCACACAAAATATTCAGTTCACAAACAATGCTATAACCTATTGTTTGATGAAATTCATTATGAATTGAATGGTATTGAGATTGATCGTTGCAAGTATGTTGGACATACAACTACTATGAAAAGCTTGGTTTCCTTAACACCATTCCAACTTAACCGCGCTGAAAATGCAGAAGTTTTGAATCTGGAATTGAATACAAGAATGCCATTACAAGATGGATATTTTGATGTATCAATACCACTTGGTATGATTTTTGGTTTTGCTGAATATTATAAAAAAATTGTTATGAATGTTAAACATGAACTGATTCTAATAAGAGCACGTAGTGATTTAAATTCTATTATTGAAACGCACGAAGGTGCAGACGAACAGTTCAAAGTACAAATTAATAAAGTGGAATGGTTAGTGCCATATGTTTTACCATCTGATAATAATAAAATCAAATTATTGAAATTTATCGAGAAAGATCCACTAATTTCAATCAGTTTTCGATCGTGGGAAATGTTTGAGTATCCTTTAATTCCGTCAAGTACAAGAGTCATTTGGCAAATAAAATCATCAACACAATTAGAGAAGCCTCGATATGTAATTGTTGGATTCCAAACAGGAAGAAAAGATAAACGTAAAAAGTCTGCCAGTTATTTCGATCACTGTGACATTACAAATGTAAAACTCTTTTTGAATTCACAATCATATCCTTATGAAAATTTAAATCTAAATTTTAATCAAAATCAATATTCTATACTTTATGATATGTATGCTAATTTTCAATCTTCCTACAATGGAAGAGATTCTAAACCCATATTGAAGCTTGACACTTTTAAATCATTGGCTCCTCTAATTGTCATTGATTGTTCAAAACAAAATGAGTTTCTCAAACAAACGTCAGTTGATGTACGTTTGGAATTTGAAGCTAGAAATAATATACCTGCTGAAACAACTGCTTATTGCCTCATCATACATGATCGCATTGTAGAGTATAAACCAATGAAAGTAGTGGGGGTTGAACTGAGAGGTATATAACTCACGTTCCTGGGATAGAAATTTATTTCTATTCGAGAATGGAGTTCATCGTAGACGTTCAAGACTTCAAGAAACACTGCAAGGATTTCATTTTCAAAGAGTTGGCTACACTTCCTCTTGAAGCTGATGCTCAACCTCGAGTTTACCTCTTTGAACTTCCATGTGCTTGGAATTCACTACCTGAACGTTATGAAAGTGAAAATCTCTGGCTAACAAACAATTATCATGGAATCCACTGGATTTCTGGAGATGTATCTTACGATGAACTGCGTACTATATAAATTAAAATCTTGGTCAAGGGAATAAATTTGTTATTCGAAGCACTCACCGTTTAAATGGTAAAATAATTATGTAAATGACCTTTCGAGATACCAAAGCCTTTACAAAATGAATCATCAAAATGACGCCAAATTCGCAGTCAGAGGAGAAGTCACAATTAATCTTCAGTAGGCCAAAAGCCTCGGATATAATTGATAAGCGAAATTCAATGTCTTTCGTCAATAAAAATCAAAGATAATCCCTGCTATTCTGCTTCTAAATGGCAAGTAATAAAATTTGGCGGGAAAACGGCGTCTCGAGTAAAGTACAAATATAAGACACTGCGTCTCGATTCACCACGAGGTATCTAAAAGGTTCTATACCAACCGCTACAATTAAAATGCAAATAAATATTCCAATTAATACACATTTGAAATATATACTCAATTAATACGAAAAAAAACAAATTTTTACCCCAATCGGGCATTCGTGGATGCGTAAAATCGAAATGGACAAATCGCGTTTCGACGGTGAGTAAACCTGTTTTGTTGATGAGACAAGGGCCCCTTTGACCACTAACTGACAATGAATTTTTTCGGTAATCGCGACACTTATTCAGCTAATGCGCATCTTACCATTTCCATACTTCTCCCTTCTTCTCTCATTTCTTGAACTCATACCAGTGATACCAGGCTGCACACCAATTCCACTCCCACCATGCCGCCCGTGTGCCTCCCTCCATACGGCCACACACACAAGTATAAACCGTGCGCTTACTCTTGTAGGTGTGCTATTGTGTGTGTTATTTTTCGTTTTCCTCATATTCGCCCGCTTCAGCTGAGCGATTATGCCTGTTTTTACCGACAGCTAGTTAATTTCACGCGCGAATTTTTGAATTCTTTATAATATAAATATACTTTTATTAATGTTTTTATAGATATTTATTAATAAATAATTAATAAATATACTATATTGTAAATATAATATATTACATATACATAATGTAATAAATAAATAGTACTGAAAAATAAAATTAATGGTGATAATAATTAATGTTAAATTAATTATACCTAATTATAATCACTATAAGTAAAAAAAGATATTTTTTAAAATCATAAGATTATAATAATGAAGTAAATAGACGATTGTTATTATTATTAGTATCTGAAAAATTTTTAACTTTTTTTATAAAATATTAATAAAAATTTATTTTTAAACATTTAAACATATAATTAAATTACACTAAAAAAACAAATTATTTTTTCAAATAATTGACTATTTGTTTATTATAATGAAAGTGTTTATTTGTATTAAATAATAAATATTATTTTAGCGAATTAAATTGTATTTCTTTCAAATACGGATATTATTGACTCAAATACAATTTATTTTATTCTAACAATAATTATTTTGTTTAAATAAATAAATATATATTTAATAATAGACAAGTAAGTGATTATTCGAAAAAAATAAATTTTTTTAGTGTATGTATTATTAAACCCGTTTCCTCACCACCCTGGAGGTAGAGTTTGTGGCGCGTTTTTTTTCTCTTTGAGGACTAATTGAAGTTGCATGCGGTTTGTGAAATTGAATATATTATTTAATGAAAATAGCATAAGTTGTAAAATTAGTAGATAAAAAACATGATTATTTTTAAGTGAAAAATAAATTAGTTCTTAAAGATTGCACTTGCCAAAGCAAACTTGTAAAAATTATTTTAGAGAAATATTGGCTGTGAAAAAGTACATTTTATTTTTTCTGGTCTTGAAAACATTTAAAAAATACAATTTTTCAGATTTTGGGGATATAACATGTTACATCCCGACCACTTCAAAATAATTTTTCAAATAATTATGGATATATATATATATATATATATACATAATATACATAATAATTAGACTTATAGATAACTATTATTATAATGTAATTATTATATAGTATTTCAAATTAATTATCCCATAAAAGAAAAGTATATAGTATAGATATGTATAATATGTATGTGTGTATACATCTTTTAGAGAAATGATCTACATGCGTTGTTCAATATTATCGACCATAATTAACATTGCTCTTCTTCACTGCAGTCGATGCGTTATCAACCCGTATGATAATTGATCAACTTAGAATTAATTATGAGGCGTCGATATTGAAGAATATCACATTCGCAGTAAAGTAAATTATATACAAATAATTAAATAGTAGCTTAACTTTTGCGCAATAACTAATGGAGAGATTTAAATAATAATGGACAAACATATTTTTCGTACCTTTCTGAGAAGGCACATATTTATAATATAGTAAATATATAAGAAAGTATGTCATGAGATGATAAACTTTGATCGAAGATTGCAATAATAATTAAAATAGGTAATTGCTTTAACTAAAAAACAAATTGAATAACCTTTTGATCTTACAATTTTTATCATAATTAAATTAGATCATTTCATTGTTTAAAAAAGTATATAAACCACTGTTAATAGGCTCATAGTTGTCATATTGCTACGGTGAGTTTCTGCCCGAACAGTATCGTTGAGTCGGCTCTTCAATCGTGAAATTGTACTTTTAAATCAGCGTTAATAAAAAAAGTCTTGTTTCTTATAATTTATATAAGATCGAAGGTAATTTTCATTGAGTTTTATAAGTTCATTTATTTCGATTGTCGTATAATTTTATTTTATGAAAGTTATTTCCGATTATTAAAGAAACAAGTTTCTTTTTGTATTAAGGTACAGTGTCGAGAAATAACTCTTAAATAATATTAAATAGTCGTTGGTGCATTAGTGCTAAATAACGAACTTTTATTGTCATCCTGCGATACAATTGTTTAAAGCCGGTTGCATTCATTGTAACAATCCAGAATCAACTTTAACATTGTAAGTAAAATTATATTTTAAAACATTATTGTCAAGTAAATTGTTCATTTTAAAGGGGAATATGCATAATATTATTTACAAAGGACCTTTGTTCTTATAAAGTGACACGAATCCACATAAAAATAAATATCAAGATTTACCAACTTGATAAATCAGCACTTTACCTCCTTTTTTTTGTTAATAAATAAAAACCACCCTCGCCTTAGCTCGGGACGTAACATAACAATAACTATGTACTTTTCACAGCCAATATTTTAAAAAATATCTTTATTTACTTATAGTGATTATAATTAGGTATAATTAATTTAATATTAACTAGCGATGTATTCCTCGCTCGCTAATGCTCGCTCGGTTATAGTTATTCTTATTGTTGTTTACTTATTGTCGTTTATGTATAATATATATATAATTTATGTTTTAAATTAATATTTTATTAATATTATATAAAAATGATCTTAATTTTGATCAGTAACATTGAAGGATGAAATGACAATTGTTAAATATTAAATGTTTTTTATAATTAAAATTATAACAACAAATATTGAATTATCTTTCCCCATTTGTTACTTAAAACCATCCCTTGATAGTGAAATTAAACCTAGAGAAAATAAAGTAAATGTTAACACTTTAACAAAAATTCAAAGACACATATTTGATTATATTGTTGATGTATTTTACAATAAATTTAAAAATAGAAATATCTTCATTGATGGTCCTGGAGGCAGTAATAAAAGTTACTTACTAAATGCAATTATTGAATTCTTCAATGAAAATGAAATTTCTATAATGTCAGAGGAATGGACAGGGATAGCAGCAAATTTATTGATAAATGGCAAAACTGTACACACAACGTTTAAATTACCATTGACGATAACTGATCAACCAATGCAATATAAATCCTAATACAATTGATGGCCAAAAAATTAAAGAATGTCAAATAATAATTTGGGATGAAATAACCATGACTTCAAAGCATGCTTTTGAAGCAGTAAATAGATTGTTAAAAAATTCATGTAAAAGTACAGAAAGTTTTGGTAATAAAATTATTATTGCATCTGGCGATTTTAGACCAACTTTACCAATTGTTAGACATGGAAATAGAACATTGACAGTAAATAATTGTGTTAAAAAAAGTGAATTTTGTAATTTTGCCACGAATTACATTGTCACCGACTAACGAAGAAATACCATTTCAAATGTCAAGAAAGCAATTTCTAATAAGGCTTGGATTTCCTTTAACAATAAAAAAATCTCAAGGCCAATCTTTCCAAAAAGTAAGCATATATCTTTCATCACATGTTTTTAGTCACGGACAATTATATGTTGCTTTATCAAGAGTAACTTCAAAATATAATCTTAAAGTATTATTAAATAAAAATTCAAGTATTACACATATCGAAAAACAAATTTAAAAAAAGATAGGCAATGAAAAAGAAATTTCTGTGAGAAACATTGTTTACCAAGAAGTATTACAATAATATTTAACACATGTTTTAAAAAATTCGACTACGAGGAAATCTAATAACTCTACTTTATAAATAAATTATATCATTGAATTGAAAATGGCTGCACTGAACAGTAACGGCAGCGCCATAAAAAAATATATAATTAATATTATGGGGGAGAGTAGTCAGGGTTGGACAGTGATCAGGGTTAAGTTATCGCGTTTATTTTGTTTTATCACACTAGATCCATCTGTCTTTGTATATAGGTATTTGTTAGCAATGTCAGCGAACTTTTTACATACGTTGTAGTGAAGTGTGCGAACAATAAAGACGTATTATGGAAGTCAGTGCTGTACGCTCAACAAAAAACTTTTTTCTTGTTTCAAAAGAAGACATTGAAGTGCAGAAAAAATATGTCAAAGACAAAGTAACTTGACTAAAATTGTTCATTAAGATGTTATATGAAAATGTGGAACGTAATATGGTGTTTGGATCACGCGTTTATTTTTGTGTGTGATGTGACGCTAAACGACGCGTGAGTAGAGCCACCAAAAAATTGTGCAATTATGAAGGGTTCTTGCAATGGAAATTCATTTGTCGACTTAAAGAGGTGTCAAAAACTTCATTTCCATTGGAAAGAAAGGAAATACAAATTTTTGATAATTTCTTTTCACTTTTCAGACCAGCTTCGCGATACAAGCGAAAATCTGAAAATTACATAATAAGGGCTTTTTTAAATTTCGTGGTTCCTTTACATATTTCCAAGTATATTTAAATGTCATTCTAACATTTAAAGGTCATTATTAATCATTTATCTGCATATTTCATTGATTTTCTACAGTGGATCAACCCTGACTACTTTTTTTTTAATTGACTATAACTCCGAAACTTTTGGTTAAATATTTTTACAATGTTCAGCAAAAACATTAAATTTTAGTAGATCTTTCGAACCATATGCAAGAAATCTTTAAATTCGGCTTACAGGGGAAGTTATAGAGAAAATTCAAAACTATGTAAAAAGGAGAGAAAAACATTTAAAAGAAGAAAATATATAAAATATGATATAGGAAAAACAAAAATTGTAGACTGGCTGCGCTGAATAGTAACGGCTGCGTCATAAGAAATATATATATAATTAATATTATACTGATCATATCGCCAATAAGAGGAGTAAAAAGCACAATTTAAAGAAGAAAATATATAAAATATGATCTAGCAATAACAAAAATTGTAAACTGGCTGCGCTGCGTAGTAACGACTGCGTCATATAAAAAAAATATAATAAATAATAATAATTTATTAATAACATCACACATAGAAAACTAAATTATAAAATTTTAATTTAAGTATTGCTTAGAAATAAAACAACTTACAAAAATTACAGAATGGACGGGACAAAAAAATTAAAACATATTATAAATGTACATAATTGTAAATGAGAATTAGGTATTAAAAATAAATAAAAAATATAGAATTAAATTTTTGTTTTTATTAAAAGAACAACATATTATAAACTTATGATAAATTAAAGAAATAATAATAAAAAATTAATAAATCAAAGGGAGTAACTAAAAAAATCAACGATTTTTTTCTAGGTCCCTAATTTTTTTAGACTTAAAAAAAAAGTATGTAAGATTTTCTAAAAGCATATGGCAAAGTATTTTGATTTCTTTGAAAATAAGTGAAAATAGATTTTCCACGGATGGTGTCATGGTCACGGTGTCGCTTTCGGAAATTTATTAACTTAATATAATAGAAGATGTTTAGGTTTAAAATAAGAAATGTTAAAATTTATAATTTAAAACAATTTATTTCAATGACACTTAAAATTAGGCACAATATTATAGGTTTGCAACTAAAAATTTGAAAAACAACAATAAATAATAAAGAAATCATAAAAAATTGGTAAAAAATTGTTTTTAACCCTTTCATGGCCAGTGGGACACATACGTCCCACCTACTTCAAAAAATCATAACTTTCTTAAAACTTAATCGATTAACTCCACTAAGATCTCATTTTGAAGAGGAGGGATAGAGTAACAAATGTAAATACATGTATTTTTTTAAAAAACTACCCTCTTTAAAATACACCCCTTCAAAAAACCCGAAAAATGAGAAAAATGAAAAAACAGGTATAAATTTCAGAAGAAATTTTTTTTTCAGGCTTTCATAGTAACATATGTTTAAAAATATTGCAACCTTTGTAAAAAAAAATTAATATTAAAAATTCAACCCGAGGGTGCAGAAAAATAACTAAAACTACCCCTAAAAACCAAAACCTTTAAAAATTAATAAATTCGCTTGAAAATTGTTACTTGGGGGTTTTCGGGGTCGCTGATTACGAATCCGATGTCCGTTTTCAAAAATTCAAAATGGCGGATCCAAAATGGCGACCGATAATTATAAAAAATTACTAGATTCGCGTGAAACTTATCACTCGGCGGTTTTCGGGGTCGCTGATTACGAATCCGATGTCCGTTTTCAAAAATTCAAAATGGCGGAACCAAAATGGCGACCGATAATTATAAAAATTTACTACATTCGCGTGAAACTTATCACTCGGGGGTTTTCGGGGTCGCTGATTACGAATCCGATGTCCGTCTTTAAGAATTCAAAATGGCGGATCCAATATGGCGACCGATAAATATAAAAATTCACTAGATTCATGTGAAACTTGTCACTTGGGGGGTTTTCGGGGTCGCTGATTACGAATCCGATATCAGATTTAGAAAATTGAAAATGGCGGAACTAATATGGCGGACGAAATGATTAACTTTCATTAGATTCATCTGAAACTTATTACTCAGGGGTTTTCGGGGTCGATAATTACGAATATGATGTCAGTTTTTAAAATTGCAAAATAATGCTGGTGTCATTATTGCCTATTAATTTTGTAGCTTTTAGTGCCTGTTGTTAGGAGTTTAGTATGAAAATGAAAATTACAGACCTAGGCTCAATCGGTGAGGTAGTGGGAGAACGCTACACAGAGAAAACGAAACGACGCGCTGATTGCCTTATAACAGCAGTTCCACATGGGAGCTTCTTTGCTACTGTCGTACCCCCCCCTTTCATTTACCCAATGCACTCCCCTCTACGCCATCGTGGAGGGGAGTGCATTGAGTATGTCCTCAATGCATTACTCAATATGATAATAATCAGTGAAAATTATTTTTTTGATTGTTGAAAACTGAATTCAGTATCTTATAACTTATGAATTACACAGCCCCACAAAAAATAGTGTCGTGCGCGGCAGACCAGACTAGTCATTTCCCATGTATTTTGACGCGCTGAACACGAATCCGAAGTCCGTTTTGCTCCATCACGTCAGGATTTTTTTCTAACCCCCAAAAACCTGTCGGATTTTGAGAGGAAGGCTATTTTTTTAAAAATTGATGGATTTACTTCAAAATTGGTATCTAGGGGTTTTTTGGGTCGCTGATTACGAATCTGAAGTTAGATTTTCAAAATTTAAAATGGCGGCTCCAATATGGCGGACGAATTTTGTAAAAATTGATGGATTTACTTCAAACTTGGTATCTAGGGGTTTTTTGGGTCGCTGATTACGAATCTAAAGTTAGATTTTCAAAATTTAAAATGGCGGCTCCAATATGGCGGACGATATCGACCCTTCAAAGGTGATAATTCCGCCCTTACACACGAAACTAGGAGCATTTAAACAGTTTGTCAAAGCCTTAGATAAAAAAGGAAACTGTTTCAAATACCTGGAACAAAAGTTTCCAGAAATCTCTGATGCGAAACTAAAAGAAGGGGTTTTCGATGGACCACGTATTCGCAAATTGTTAAAAGATGAGCAATTTATCACCAAGATGAATAAAAAGGAGAAAGCAGCATGGCTTAGTTTTAAAGCAGTTGTCGAAAATTTTCTGGGTAATCACAAGAGTGAAAATTGGGAGCAAATAGTTAGTGATATGATTAAAAACTTTGGTAAGTTAGGATGCTTAATGAGCATAAAGTTGCATTACTTAGACTCGCATCGGGATCAATTCCCTGAAAATTTGGGAGATTACAGTGAAGAACAAGGAGAACGATTCCATCAAGATCTGAAAGAATTTGAGCGTCGTTATCAAGGAAGATGGGATGTAAATATGGTGGCCGACTACTGTTGGATGCTGAAAAGGGATATTGTACCTGGAGGCACCAATTTGAAAAGAAAACCATTACACAAATCCTTTGACGACAAAAGAGTGCGCTACCATAAAAAGACGTGAATACCTTACTTATGTATATAAGAATTTTCATTTCTAGTTTTGAAAATTTAACTTCAGATTCGTAATCAGCGACCCAAAAAACCCCTAGGTACCAAGTTTGAAGTAAATCCATTAATTTTTACAAAATTCGTCCGCCATATTGGAGCCGCCATTTTAAATTTTGAAAATCTAACTTCAGATTCGTAATCAGCGACCCAAAAAACCCCTAGATACCAATTTTGAAGTAAATCCATCAATTTTTAAAAAAATAGCCTTCCTCTCAAAATCCGACAGGTTTTTGGGGGTTAGAAAAAAATCCTGACGTGATGGAGCAAAACGGACTTCGGATTCGTGTTCAGCGCGTCAAAATACATGGGAAATGACTAGTCTGGTCTGCCGCGCACGACACTTTTTTTTTGTGGGGCTGTGTTAGGGGTGGATTTCAAGGGTAGGGGGTGAGTTTATTATTATTATCCATATCTGTGAAACATTGAAATACTTTTTTACAATTCAGAAGCACTTAGAATCCATATAATTTTTTTCATTTATTCACAAAAACATTTATCATTAAGGGGTGGTTATTTGACTTAAGGGTTATTTTTCAGGGGTTGTTTATATTCAGTATTAATACTTAGTTATCATAGAAAATTTGACTTAAGGGTTGTTTTTCAGGGGTTGTTTATATTCAGTATTAATACTTAGTTATCATAGAAATTTTTTTTTTTCATATTTTCGAAAATCAGTGAAAATTATTTTTTTGATTGTTCCAAACTGAGAATAGTTATGAATTAGGGGTGGGCTTCAAGGGTAGGGGGTGAGTTTATTATTATTATTATCTATGTCTGTGTAACTTTCAAATAATTGTTTATAATTTAGAAGCAATTAGAATCTATAGATTTTTTTTAATCATTTACAAAAACTTTCACCGTCAAGGGATGATTATTTGACTTTAAGGGTGTTTTCAAGGGGTTATTGATCCTTTTCAATTTTTAAGCAACCAGGCAATGTTTATAAATAAATAAAAAGTAGATAAGAGCTGAAAAATATTTAATTCATCAATTTGGTTAAATATCAGTTTTTTGGGGTAGTAATGTACCGTGGGGGTGCACAGTGGCCGATTTCCCGAGAAACCTGGCCAAAAGTCAAAATATTTTTTTTAGAAATTTATACTTTTTATTGTTGAATATTATAAAGGAGGGTTCACTGCATAATTTTGCGAAAAAAAATTACACTTTTTTTATCACCAATTTATTATGTGAACAAGTAAAAGTGATCTTTGCCAGAGATTTACTCAGAACGTTTCATAACTATAAATTTTCGTCACAGTTAAAATAGTGAAAATATACTAATATACAGCAGATTTTTGAATATCTTTTTTTGGGAATTATTAACAAAGGTGTATGAAATATGTTGAATGTATTTATAATCACATTTAAAACGTACAGTTTTTAAAAAATGACATTAAACATCGCTATTCATGGCGACGATTTTTGTATTGTTTTATCAACGTAAATCATGAAAATAGTTGTGAAATCCACCGATATCCGCGCTCTACCTGGTATTATCATAAACTAGAATATATTTTTAATTCATTTTAATTGAAATCAGTTGCCCCAAGCTGCCCCTGCAGTTTTGGTATCACTTTTTATTTCACTAAGCGCGGTTTACCGACAGCGCGTTGCACCGGCCGGCGGTGCAACTGAACGTGAAAGACTGACTTTTTCTTCATTCGCATTCGCTTTAAACTAAAATTTAAGCACTGTCTGCAATTTAAAAAAAATAAGCTCTAACACATTTACGCAATTTTATAATAGCAGCAAATATTTTGTATCCGCCATTTTGAATTTGACACAACCAATGTAAAATTTGAATTCAGAAGCCCAAAAAACATGGATATACCAATTTTGATTGAAATCGTATCATTTTTCGATTTTCAGCAAAGTTTTTTAAAATCTAAACGGCCATTTTGGATCCGCCATTTTGAATTTGACACAACCAATGTAAAATTTGAATTCAGAAGCCCAAAAAACATGGATATACCAATTTTGATTGAAATCGTATCATTTTTCGATTTTCAGCAAAGTTTTTTAAAATCTAAACGGCCATTTTGGATCCGCCATTTTGAATTTGACACAACCAATGTAAAATTTGAATTCAGAAGCCCAAAAAACATGGGTATACCAATTTTTGTTGAAATCATATCATTTTTCGATTTTTGGCCAGGTTTTTCGAGAAATCGGCCACTGTGGGGTGGTTTTAAGGGGTGAGACATGTTAAAAAAAAATTTTTTCTCATACTGAATACTTTAGTAATTAAATCTAATATACATTATAAGTCTAAAGTAACGACAAAAAACTCGTCCATTAAAGGGTTAAGTAACTTTTTAAAAATAGAGTAATTTTATAGGTTGTGTCGAAGTAATTCGTCACAATGCAATTTTTGACGGGGTTGAGTTTTGCGCGTTTGGGAGTTTGGAGTCAAAAGAACGCAAGAGTCCGGGACGTGGCGCCATCAATGGTGTCCACTTGTGGAACGAAACGGAGAAGAAGGCGATCGAATAGAGAATCGATTGAGAACGCATGGAGTGTAGAGAGCTTTCGACATTGTCGCCTTGAGAAGAGATATAGAGTTTGTGTTACCGTGTATAGAAGGATGTTGTTTGAAAAGAGTTGTAGAGTCGTCGAGCGGTAAAAGAGAGTCTTTGTTTTCATTTTGTGTTTGGCCATCTTATCCTTACCGGCGTCTTCCCAGCACCAGCTGAGAGGAAAGAGCAGGGAGGAAATTGTGAGCCGAGTTTCGTCGTGGGTAAGTCCAGTTTTGTTGTGTCGTGTCCCAAGGGTCGTGTCCCTTTTCTCGACTTTCGTACTCGACAGAATCTCCTCTGAGATTTATTTTGATTGATTTTGAGTTTTGGGGTTATTTTGTGATTTTTCTGGTTTGCCAATTCCACCCAAAAATTGGCTGGCGTCTAACAAATGTTCACGTTGGGTTATCTTTTTGTAACATTTAAAAAGGGTTATTAATCAACAATATCAATTAATTAAATAAACAATTTCGTTATAAAAATTGGCCGCCAACGTGGGGCCTCGTTGGGAAACTTTGAGACACAACAAAATTTTGTGACTTGATTTCTGTGATTTTCTCGACCTGATATTTTCGACAGAAAATATTTTGTTACTTCTTTAATTTTTCATGTATTGAATTTATTATGTTCCTTTCGTGAAATTATAATTTGCGGCATGGTTGAAGAGTTTTATTCGAGCGATTAAAGTGAGAAAATTTCGCGAGTGTTCCCAGGTAAATTTGGTATGCATAGCGGCAACCATAGTCACGTGTAGAAATTTTCAAAGATTAATTTCTCAGACATTTCTCGACAGATTTTGATGAATCGATTTTTCTCGGGATCAGTGAATTTTTCTGGAATTTTGTGCGTGATTACATTTTGACAAAATTATTTATTATTAATAATTGCTTCCCACGTGGCCAGCGTATTAATTATACCATACCATGTGATTCGTCGCACATGCGTGTTAAGTGATATCTCGGTGTTTGAATTTGAAACCCATGCTTCTCGACTTAGCAGAAGATAGAAATTTCAAACACTTGTGACTTGCGCAGAAGGGAATCTTAAGACTTGGAAAATTTTCAATGAACGGAGAAATTGAAAATTTTAAATGAAGCGAGTAGAATAAAAATGAGAGTCGATTAGTGTAACTTGTTGAAAAAATTGTTAAATTAACAAAAATTAATTCAGGACCGTATTATTATCGCGACGGTCATCTTACAAAAAAGATTAAATTATAATTAGAAATTTTAGTGGGTAAAGTTTCCTTAACGACAAGTCAAGTAGTTGTTTAATTTACTTTTGTTTAACAGGGCCGTGTCAACGGACTGACGGGCCCTATCAAAAATTAATTGACATTTAACGTGAGGATTTTTAAAGGGAAAAATTCTCTAAATGACGACCCGATTATAAAATTGAATTTTTACGAGTGACCAATGCCGTGACTAATAGAGAGCGGGCCCCAAAAATTATAATTTTTACCAAATTTAATTTTTGCGACAATTGGTTTTGCGAAAATTCAAGTGGTGCTAATTTGAATTTAATTATCAGGGCCGTACCTATAAAAGTGGCACCCCTATTTCTAGAATTCCAAAAAATAAGTGAAAAATTTTAGGGAGTAAAATTGTCCATTGCGACTAGTCAAGCAAGTGTACAAAAATTATTGACCAGGTTCGTGACAACGGACCGATGGGCCCTTCAAAAATTAATTTACAATTTTGCGTGAAAATTTTTAAGGCAGAAAAAAAAATTTTCTTTGTGGCGACTCGATTATTTAACGGAATTTCTTTTTTATTGACCAGTGCTGTGTTCAGTAGGGAGTGGCCCCCCCATTAAAAATTAATTTCCATTAAAGAAAATTAAATTTTTCTACGTTTTAAATTTTTTGTTTTGTGTTTTTCGACAATGAAATTTTTCGAGAGTTCAAGATGGCAGAGGCTATTGAACGAATGCATTTCTATAAAGACAGGATGCGTCACTTGCTCAGAATGCCACAGGCGAAGGAATTATGGCAAGTGATTATAGGGATGCCGGTAGAACAAGTGTTATACATACAAAAATTCGTGAAAAAAATGCATAAAATTGCAAAATAACCCGTTTTTCGGGTTAAAATTAAAAAAAATGTTAATAAAAAGTATGTAAGATTTTCTAAAAGCATATGGCAAAGTATTTTGATTTCTTTGAAAATAATTAAAAATATATTTTCTAAGGACTGTGTCGAGGTCACGGTGTCGGTGTTGTTTTTGGAAATATGTTAACTTAATACAATAAAAGATGTTTAGGTTTAAAATAAGAAATGTTATTTTTAAATTAAAAACAATTTATTTCAGTGACACTTAAAATTAGGCACAATATTATAGGTTCGTAACTAAAAATTTGAAAAACAACAATATATAATAAAGAAACCATAAAAAATTAGTAAAAAATTGAAAAAAATTGTTTCTATGTAACTTTTTAAAAATAGAGTAATTATGCTACGTGATCTCGTCCTCTAGATCAATTGTAGTAACGCTAGTCGCTCGATCCAAACCACAGCTTTTTTTATATATTCGTGCTAAAAGTTACGTAACACCTCACTAGGGGGCGTCTACTCAATATATCGTCATTACACTTTTCAGTGGGATCCTAACCACACGTGTAAAAAGTGATGGGACGTGAAAAATTGAAGTCCCGGAGTTCAAAAGACTCCCGTAAAAGAAAAATTGATAAGGATATACAGCGGATTTATGAAGAATTAGAACGACTTAACCCTTTCATGGCCAGTGGGACACATACGTCCCACCTACTTCAAAAAATCATAACTTTCTTAAAACTTAATCGAATAACTCCACTAAGATCTCATTTTGAAGGGGAGGGATAGAGTAACAAATGTAAATACATGTATTTTTTTAAAAAACTACCCTCTTTGAAATACACCCCTTCAAAAAACCCGAAAAATGAGAAAAATGAAAAAACAGGTATAAATTTCAGAAGAAATTTTTTTTTCAGGCTTTCATAGTAACATATGTTTAAAAATATTGCAACCTTTGTAAAAAAAAATTAATATTAAAAATTCAACCCGAGGGTGCAGAAAAATAACTAAAACTACCCCTAAAAACCAAAACCTTTAAAAATTAATAAATTCGCTTGAAAATTGTTACTTGGGGGTTTTCGGGGTCGCTGATTACGAATCCGATGTCCGTTTTCAAAAATTCAAAATGGCGGATCCAAAATGGCGACCGATAATTATAAAAAATTACTAGATTCGCGTGAAACTTATCACTCGGGGGTTTTCGGGGTCGCTGATTACGAATCCGATGTCCGTTTTCAAAAATTCAAAATGGCGGAACCAAAATGGCGACCGATAATTATAAAAATGTACTACATTCGCGTGAAACTTATCACTCGGGGGTTTTCGGGGTCGCTGATGACGAATCCGATGTCCGTCTTTAAGAATTCAAAATGGCGGATCCAATATGGCGACCGATAAATATAAAAATTCACTAGATTCATGTGAAACTTGTCACTTGGGGGGTTTTCGGGGTCGCTGATTACGAATCCGATATCAGATTTAGAAAATTGAAAATGGCGGATCCAATATGGCGGACGAAATGATTAACTTTCATTAGATTCATCTGAAACTTATTACTCAGGGGTTTTCGGGGTCGATAATTACGAATATGATGTCAGTTTTTAAAATTGCAAAATAATGCTGGTGTCATTATTGCCTATTAATTTTGTAGCTTTTAGTGCCTGTTGTTAGGAGTTTAGTATGAAAATGAAAATTACAGACCCAGGCTCAATCGGTGAGGTAGTGGGAGAACGCTACACAGAGAAAACGAAACGACGCGCTGATTGCCTTATAACAGCAGTTCCACATGGGAGCTTCTTTGCTACTGTCGTACCCCCCCCTTTCATTTACCCAATGCACTCCCCTCTACGCCATCGTGGAGGGGAGTGCATTGAGTATGTACTCAATGCATTACTCAATATGATAATAATCAGTGAAAATTATTTTTTTGATTGTTGAAAACTGAATCCAGTATCTTATAACTTATGAATTAGGGGTGGATTTCAAGGGTAGGGGGTGAGTTTATTATTATTATCCATATCTGTGAAACATTGAAATACTTTTTTACAATTCAGAAGCACTTAGAATCCATATAATTTTTTCATTTATTCACAAAAACATTTATCATTAAGGGGTGGTTATTTGACTTAAGGGTTGTTTTTCAGGGGTTGTTTATATTCAGTATTAATACTTAGTTATCATAGAAAATTTTTTTTTTCATATTTTCGAAAATCAGTGAAAATTATTTTTTTGATTGTTCCAAACTGAGAATAGTTATGAATTAGGGGTGGGCTTCAAGGGTAAGGGGTGAGTTTATTATTATTATTATCTATGTCTGTATAACTTTCAAATAATTGTTTATAATTTAGAAGCAATTAGAATCTATAGATTTTTTTTAATCATTTACAAAAACTTTCACCGTCAAGGGATGATTATTTGACTTTAAGGGTGTTTTCAAGGGGTTATTGATCCTTTTCAATTTTTAAGCAACCAGGCAATGTTTATAAATAAATAAAAAGTAGATAAGAGCTGAAAAATATTTAATTCATCAATTTGGTTAAATATCAGTTTTTTGGGGTAGTAATGTACCGTGGGGGTGGTTTTAAGGGGTGAGACATGTTAAAAAAAATTTTTTTCTCATACTGAATACTTTAGTAATTAAATCTAATATACATTATAAGTCTAAAGTAACGACAAAAAACTCGGCCATTAAAGGGTTAAGAAGAAGCGGATGCAAGAGTCGCCATCAAGACGAACAGACTTCAAACGAAAAAGAGGCTATAGTAACGGCGAGCGAAGTCCGAGAGATTCGTCACGTTACAGTCGACAACGATCAAGATCAAAAACAAAATCGAACGGAAAAGATTACAAAAAGTCAAAACGCGACAAAAATGGCGGCGAGCGTAGGCCGCGAGGTGCGCCACGCCATAACATGAAGACACGGCGAGCGTAGTCCGCGAGGTGCGCAACGCCATAGTCGGAATCGTTCTCGTTCCATATCCCTAACATCAAGACACGGCAAGGCACGGCGAGCGCAGTCCGCGAGGCGCGTCACGTCATAGCCGCGATCGTTCTATTTCCTCATCATCGTCATCTTCGCAATCATTTAAATCATCAAGTTCTTCCAGCTCGTCTCCGACCTCACGCTCGTCAAACGGCTCCCAGGCAAAATCTTCTACAAGCAAAAATCCGCAATTGCTCGAACATGGCCGAAAAAGTACGAACCCACCCGAACAAGAAAACCCACAATTAGATGGCGAAATTCTCAATTTGCTGGGAAACGTTAATGAAAACGTGAAATTTGGCCCGGACATTTACAGTTCTTTAGCAGAAGTGTGGACGAAAAATTTTAAATCAGGGATTTCTAAGGAAATGAAGAAAGAACTGATAGAAAAATATCCGATTGCTGGAAACTGCAGAACGCTCTAAGCACCAAAGATAAACCCGGAAATAAAATTCGTCGCTGGACAACTGTTAATTAAAAAAGACAGTTTTCAGGTGATAGCACAAAATCAATTAGGTGCTGGTGTCACAGCAATGGGAATGTGTTTAACTGCGTTAATAAAGAAATCCAAAGATGACCCCTCACTTACTCCACTTATTGGTTATTTAGGAGACTCGGGTAGAATTTTGACAGACCTCCATTATAGAATGTCAGTTACTCGACGATCCTTTATTACGCTGGGTTTAAATATGATAGTAAAAAATATAGCAGACGATTGTGAAGTTGATTCTCTATTGTACGGGGAAAATTTCTCTGAAAAATTAAAATCGGCAAAAGCCGCCAAAAAATCCGGCAAAAACATCGTTAAATCATTACCATCATCTTCATCGAATAGGACAACGAATCATTATAATTATAAAAAACGAACATATTCTAGAGAAGACTTGTCGAAATATTTAAACTACTGGGGCCCTCCCAAGAGGAACCACAGGACTGGACGACATGGGGGGGCAGAACAACAAATCCACATGGAATTTCTTGGAGGGGAAGACAACGTTAAACGAAGTAAGTATAATCGCTGGTAGACTGAAACTGTTCGCTCATAATTTGTCAAAACTGACATCTGATAAAATAATTTATCAGTACGTCACAGGGTATGAAATCCCCTTTATAACCGAACCATGGCAAGCTGAACCTCCTAAGGAGGCAGTAATTTCGTACGAAAGGACGAAAGCAATTATTTTTCAGCAATTAATACATTGTTAAAAAAAGGAGTGATTACAAAACGCTCATCTATTAAAGGTCAATTCCTTTCAACTTATTTTTTGGCTGAAAAATCGAATGGTGAGAAAAGATTCATACTTAATTTGAAAAAATTATATAAATTTCTAAACCCTCTCCATTTCAAATTAGAAGACAGAAAAACTGTCGCTAAGATTATTTTTCGAAATGCAAGAAAGAAAGTGCAAGAAGCATGTGGTATTTCCAAAGATATCAGAGATGATATGAATAAGATTCACCAAAAAGTAAATTACATCGAGTATAATATCGAAAAGTATAACGTAGAGGCAGAGCAAATAATATTATTATTTTCGGAATGAAAGAAGATGACGACACCAATTCAATCACTACAATAACATCATTGTTCCACAGTATTAATTTGAATATGCCAGACCTGGCAATCGCAGATGCTTTCAAATTGGGAAAAAACAAAGGCAATCGCCGGTCCTTGTCAAATTCATTGCTCCGAGATGGGTTAGACTCACTTTCACAAAGCTGTCTGAATTTAAAAAACTCAAACTCGCCAATGATCGATCCAAACATGAGAGAGAGAGAAAAGGAAAGAACTACGCATACAAGAAGACCGTCTACTAAGAGCGGGATTGGATGTCAGCATCAAGAGAAACAAATTTTTTGTAGGTGATAAGGAGTTTATGCCAGAAGATATAGACTTACTCTTGAAAGCGGCGAAAAAGCCTAAGGTTTTAGGAGAAGGTTTGGAGAGAGAAAGATCTGCAGAGAGGGGAACTCCAAAAAGAAGAGGCCGCATATCAAACCGGGATCTTTTATTAGATGACAAGAATAATAAAAGTATGAAAACTTTTTTGTCACCCCTTTCAATGGATCCCATAGACGATCAATAGACACTGTCGGGACAGGAAGAGGGGAAATAAAGAGCAACGTATTAGGGGAAAAGGACTTTGGGACTTCAACCCCCAAGGTGATCATATGGAACATGCATGGATTTGCTAATCTCAAGGACATCGAGGCCCATTTTCAACAGTGTGATATTTTATGTTTACTGGAGACGTGGATTGAAGCGCCGACCCTGAACTCTTCTTCTTTTTCCCGGGACATGCAGTGGATCCACTCACCAGCCTTGAGGGATGCAACTAAAAGACGAGCTAAGGGAGGTATTTTAGTAGTTCTTAATGGTAAGATTTTCTTGCCAAAACTGATTTTATCCACACTAGAGTTTATAATTATAAAGGTTAGTTGTAAAAAACTTGAATTTATTATAGGAATTGTTTATCTTGCCCCCTCGGCTAATGTTTGTAAATTTCTAAATGAATTGGATCCGATCCTGTTTTCTATTAGGGATAAGTTTCCTCAACTTCCAATTTACTTGGGCGGTGATTTTAACTGTAGAGTGGGAGAATTAAACCAATTGGAAGAATCCATTTTTCTGAATTACAACGTGCTCAACGCGGAAAGATTTTCAAAGAACTTGACTATGAATGGTTGATTTTATGAGTAGGAGTGGTTTCTGTCTCTTGAATGGGAGATCCTTGAGTGACTCCCCTGCGCAGTATACATTTAAAAATTACATAGGTTCTAGCGTTATAGACCTGTTTTGGTCTTCATTTGATGGACATTATTTATTAAAAGATTTTAAAGTGTTATCTATTTTGACATTATCTGACCACTTTCCCGTGGTTATGTACTTTAATTGTGAGGATATTTCATCAAATTATGAAAGTGTGATAGATAAATGCTCGAATAATTTTAGCCTCCGATTCAATTTTGATATTAGCAAGAAATTTAAAGAAACTATGAGATGGAGAGACGAGGTGTCAAAAGTGGAGGGAGATGTCGACGCTTTAAATAAAAATCTTACCGATACCATTATAGATGTAAAAGAAACAATAATTATAATGTTGTAGATAAAGACACCTGGTTTCAATGTTTACGAGAAATGTTTCCGGTAAAGTTAGTAAGCCATCCTCTTAAGGATTCTAATATTCACCCCATGCTGGATGGACTAATATCATTAGAAGAGTTGACTTTGATTCTTAAAAAATGTAAGGATGCAAAAGCTGCAGGTGTAGATTTGATAAATTATAGTTTCTATAAACGTTTACCTGAAAACTGGCTAATTTATGTAGAGCACTTGTTTAATAAAATATCAGCATCAGAAAAAGTCCCTTCAGCTTGGGGTGTTTTGACTACAGCGATATTGCCGAAGAGAGGGTATGTACGTAATCCGGACAATTACAGACCAATAACTTTAGTAAATAACATCGTCAAGATTTTTACGCAAATATTGTGGGAAGGATTGATAAAATGGAGTGAATCATGCAGAATGATGCCGGAGTTTCAGTCGGGTTTTAGAAGAGGTCGCGGCTGCTTAGATAATCTTTTTACCCTGCAATTTTTAATTTTTTTTTTTTTACCCTGCTGCTTTTGTCGATTTTAAAAGCGCTTTCCCATCAGTACCGCATGATTTGCTCTGGAACAAGTTGAATGTTTTGGGAATGAGCTCGAAATTGATTAAAATTATAAGTGATTTTTTTTAAAAAGCTTACACCAGAATTAAAACGAATACAGGAAATACAGACTTTATCAAGGTTTCACAGGCGATTCTTCAGGGAGACACTTTGAGTCCTTTATTTTTTTCTCTATATATTAGTGATCTTGAAAAGGAATTAAGAGAACTGGGCTGCAGAGGTCTTTCAGTGAATAGCAAGGAAGAAATTATTATTCTACCGTACGCAGATGATGGTGCTCCTTGCGGATACACCTGTGGAATTAAGTAAAATACTGGAGGCGTTAAGATTATATTGCGAAAAGAATGGTTTGAGCATTAATCCTAATAAAACGAAGATAGTTATTTTTCGAACCAACGCAAATAATAAAGCGGGAAGATTTAAGTCTTTTAAACAGGGGAAGGACAAGATCGAAGTTACATAGAATTATAATTATTTAGGAGTTATTTTTAGCGACAAATGTAAATTCGAAGATGCTTCAAAAAAATTTATCAACTCAGCAAGTGCTGCGTGTAGTGAGAATATGAATATTATAAATGGTCATAAAATAGATTCGTGGTCAGCGTATACTAACTTGCTTGAAAGTCTGGTAAATAGTACTTGTTCTTATGGTATTCAGATATGGGGTCAGACTTGTCTGGGGAACCTGGAAAAGGTTCAGTTGAAATTTTTTAAAGAGCTGCTTCATTTACCATCATGCACTCCGAATTACGCAGTGAGATTAGAAGTGGGTAGACAGCCATTTTCTTGCATCGTTCTGGCTAGGTCATTTTCTTGGATTGAAAAAATTTCACAAATGGATTCTTCACGGTTTCCAAGACTGTGCAATTTAAACTGGTTTTCACAGTTGAAACATTTCTTTGAGACAAGTGGGCATTTAAGCTTATGGGAAGATGCATCACTGGAAGACATAGTTCAGAGTGCGGGTGAGATTTTAAGTGGCTATACAAGAGCACAGCTAAGAAGTGATTTTGAAGCCTATCCAGGTCCTCATCTTGATCTACATATTAAAGCAAAGTTCTTCCCGCAATCAATAGCATTTTCAAACCAGGTATATATACAAAAATTCGTATATAATTGCATAAAATTGCAAAAGAAACCTTTTTTGGGTAAAATTGCAAAATTGAAAATGTTACAAAAAAAGTATGTTAGATATTCTAAAAGCATATGGCAAAGTATTATGAATTATTTAAAAATAAGTGAAAATATATTTTCCAAGGACGGTGTCGGTGTAGCTTTTGGAAATTTGTTAAATTAATATAATAGAAGATGTTTCGGTTTAAAATAAGAAATGTTAAAATTTTTAAGTTAAAAACAATTGATTTCAATGACACTTACAATTAAGCACAATATTATAGGTTCCTTAATAAAAATTTAAAAAACAACAATTAATAATAAAAAAAACCATAAAGAGTGGTAAAAAAAATGAAAAAAATTGTTTTTATGTAACTTGTTAAAAATAGAGTAATTTTATAGGTATATATACAAAAATTAGTGAAAAATTGCATAAAATTGCTAAATAACCCTTTTTTTGGGTTAAAATTGAAAAAACATGTTACAAAAAAAGTATATAAGATTTTCGAAAAGCATATGGCAAAGTATTTTGATTTATTTGAAAATAAATGAAAATAGATTTTCCAAGGACGGTGTCGAGGTCACGCGGTCGGTGTCGTTTTTGAAAATTTGTTAACTTAATACAATAGAAGATGTTTCGATTTAAAATAAGAAATGTTAAAATTATTAAGTTAAAAATAATTGATTTTAATGACACTTAAAATTAAGCACAATATTATAGGTTCCTAACAAAAATTTAAAAAACATCAATAAATAAATTTTAAACAAGTTGTAAATTCAGATGTTTATTACATGAACATTTTGCTTCCTCTTTACGATCAGCAAACAAATTTGCTTCCTTGTGGAGAAAGCAACATTTTATTGCCAAAATGTGAATTTTTGAATTTTTAACTTTCATTAATTCTTTAAATTTACTTCAAATGTATACTTTATATATATCGATCGATTCGTCTTGACGTAAGGAATACAATTATTTCATATATAAACTTCAATTTAAAAAATCACAAAATTTTATAGCCAAAATGTGAATTTTTGATTTTTTAACTTTCATTAATTCTTTAAATTTACCTTAAATATATACTTTATATATATATATCGATCGATTCGTCTTGACGTAAGGAAAACGATTTTAACATATATAACATTACATTTTTCTATTTAAAAATTTTTTCGATTAAAAAAAAATTTTTGGAAAAAAGACGATAAAAATTTTTTTTTTGGGGTATTTTTCAAAATCCTTTGGTCAGATTTGAGATATTAATATGATAAATGAGCCTACCATATTTTATCTAAATCCATTAGAACCCTTTAAAGTTATCTTCTAAACAAAAAAGGGATCCACACACACACATACATACATCCGGACAATTGATCAGGATCTCATATAACATGTTTCTATAAAGAAAAAAATTTGTTTCCGCCACTTTGAAAAGTTTTATAAATGAAAGGACTACAAAGCTTCCTCCACGAGGAAGCAAAAACCATAAAAAATTGAAAAAAATTGTTTATAAGTAACTTTTTGAAAATATAGTAATTTTAAAGGTATATATCCAAAAATTCGTAAAAAATTGCATAAAATTGCAAAATAACCCTTTTTCGGGTTAAAATGGAAAAAACGTGTTACAAAAAAAAGTATGTAAGATTTTCTAAAAGCATATGGCAAAGTATTTTGATTTATTTGAAAATAAGTGAAAATAGATTTTCCAAGGACGGTGTCCAGGTCACGAGGTCCGTGTCGTTTTTGGAAATTTGTTAACTTAATATAATAGAAGATTATTATCACCATTAACTTTATTTTTCAGTACTATTTATATATTACATTATGTATTATAACGAAATTATTTAATTAATTAATGTTATTAATTAATAACCCCTCTTAATTGTTACAAAAGAAAACCCAACGTGATAATTTGTTAGACGCCAGCCAATTTTTGAATGGAATTGGCAAACCGGAAAAATCATAAAATAACCCCAAAACTCAGAATAAATCAAATAATCTCTCAGAGGAGATTCTGTCGAGAACGAAAGTCGCAAAAAGGGACACGACCCTTGAGACACGACACAACAAAATTGGACTTACCCACGTCGACAAATTCGGCTCACAAATTTCCTTTTTGGTCTGTCCTCTCAGCTGATGTCGGAAGACGCCGGCAAGGGAAAAATGGCCAAACACACAAAATAAACAAAAACCCTCCTTTTTACACTTTATTAATACTCAATAAGTCGAGCACTCACTCAACGGCTCTACAACAATTGTTTTGTTACACTACACTTCTCAATCGACAATTTACACTCTCAACACAACTCAGAAAACAACACGCAAAAAATGTCGACGACTCAACACGCTCTCAGTGTATGCTTTTTCATTGATTTTTTTCTTCGATCGCCTTCGTCTCCGACTCGTTCCATGAGTGGCCGCCGCGATGGCGCCACCTCCTGGACTCCTGCGTTGTCTCTGCTACAAATCCCCAAACGCGCGAAACCCAACCCCAGTCAAAAATTGCCTTGTGACGAATTACTTCGTCACAGTATATGTGGGCAAATCCACAGAACCGGCCGATTTCATGTTACTCACATATTTTTCTATTTTAGAAGTATTATATTAATTATTTTCATACTTCAACCATTTTGTAATATCTCTGAGAACCTATTGAAATAAGAAAATTGAATAAATGTGAACCTTCTAGTCTTTTATAAAAAATAAAATCGAATTAAGTAACTTAAAAATGAAATTTACGGTGTTACTCCAGGTATAAATTTTAATTCTTATAGGTATAACTTGTTCGGCATAGATCCGAACAATTCCAAACTGTGGTGAATTATATATTAAAAGAATGTTTTAAAAGAATGTTTTGAAAGTAATAAAAAATATGTGCTCTTAAATAAAAAGAAATGATAGTCGTTGAAAGTAGCGTTACTCATTATTTTATAATAATGAAATGTCTATACATTTTTGTAAATATCTTTTGCGGCGATTATTCGATTTGAATTTTTCAAATTGGAGCTTATTGCTTGTGAACAGACGAACAAATGTATGTATCATAGAATAGAGTGCAATCAGAATTAAAGAAAATATTCCAATAATTATCACTCTATGTTTAATCGTGAACCATTTTCAACTTAGCCTTTTTTCAGTAGCACAACTACAGGATAAAATATGATGAGTTGAAAACATGTGTGATTATATAAAGACATTATTATAATTCTTATATGCAAACGCCAAATTATATTTTCAATTTATAACGTCTAAAAATTAAAAATAAAAAAAAATTTATCGAAATTTAACTAGTTAATCGTGAAAAATGAATTATCCTATCATTTGTTTTATTTTCAAAGTTATATCAAAATCGATGTCAATAATGTCAGTTTGTTGGTTAAAATAGTTAATATCAAAATTAGTAGCTAAACAATTTAATTTACAGAAATAAAAAATTAAATGCTAATAAATAAAATATATAATAAAATATGATAAAATATAAATAATTTATTTTTGATAATTAAAAAATTAATTATTTGTATTTTATCATATTTTATTATTCAAAATGTTTTGCACATATTTCAAATAATATATAAAAAAAACAAAGAAATGCCATTTTTAATTATAATTTCCAGAAGAAAAATAATATTTTCGTTTTTGGCTTTTAACTCAAACGGCATTAAAATAAAATGAATCACGCAAGAAGATAATTGTTCTTGAATATATTTTAAAGAAAGTAAACCATAAATAAAAGGTGTGCTTGCTATTTGGAAAATTTTCATCTTGATTAAAAATCGGCCGGTTCTGTGGATTTGCCCATGTAATATATTATATTTATTTATTAATAAATATCTATAAAAATATTAATAAAAGTATATTTATATTATAAAGAATATGAGGAAAACGAAAAATAGGCACACCTACAAGAATAAGCGCACGGTTTATACTTGCGTGTGAGGCCATATGGGGGGAGGCGCACGGGTGGCATGGTGGGAGTGGAATTGTTGTGCAGCCTGGCATCACTGACTCATACTCACATTTCTCACAATTATCCCTCTTTTTGTTGGGAGAGACTAGGTAACATCAAAATTTCCTAAGAGTTCATTTGTCATCCACACATGAATTAACAACATACAATGTTTTATCCCAAAAGTACATGATAACAAAAGAACTCGAAAGAGGAGCTGAACGAGATCCACACTCAACCCTCGTGTTTATCACGATGTAAACCTTAGACACCTTCATTCCTCTGATGGTTCTGACGAAGGTGGATTCTATTATAAGTACCCTTTATCATCATTTCATTTGTTGGTTCGACCAGGACGAAAGCATTCTTATTCAAAATTTTCATTATCTTAAATGGACCCTGATACAAATGAAAAAATTTGTGTGTGACTCGTTCCGTCGCATCCGCCAGGTGGGGAACCCTCAACAGCACCAGATCATCCACTTTCAATTCAATTGCACTGACGCCCTTTTTACCTTTAACTCTTTGATCGAACGATCGTTGCATTTTTTCGCGACCTAACTGCATTTGTAGTTCTCGTTGCGGCGCAATTTCTCTTAACATCGGAAATAACTCAACCAACTTATCGCGGGGCTGCTTGCCAAAATGCCACTCATATGGACTAATACCAGTGCTATGGTGCACCACCAAATTCAAACAATCCTGGATTTTATTGATATAACGCATCCATCCCGTGTGTTTATCCGCACAATATGTACGAAAGTTCCGCCACAACTCTCGCATCGTACACTCTACGGGATTGGATTGCGGATGCCGTATCGAGGAGAAAATTACCTTCACACCCTGCGTTCCAAGTTTGTCTTCCAAACCGGAGAAGTAAACTGCGTCTCATGATAGCTCAAAATCCGCTGAGGTCTTCCCGCCTAGGGAAAATACTGATCTATCAATTTAGCTACGCACGTTTTTGTATTGGCTTGTTTAATTGGATAGAGGGTGACTAATTTGGAAAACAAGTCTTGGATTACAAAAATATAAGTCACACCTCCCATGGACGCTGGAAGTGGTCCATAAAAATCAACGGCAACAATATCATTTGGATTATCCGACTTCATGAATTGCATTTCTCCTTCCATTCGATAATTAATATGTTTAGTTCGTTGACATGTGTCGCAACTACGCGAAAACGTTTTGATATCTCGTCTCATATACCTCCAGAAAAAATATCGATCTAAATATTGAAACATTTTATAGCTTCCGGAATGGCCGGTTCATTAACCGATTTCATAACCAAATCAACTAAACATTTGGGCAACATTATTTTAGCTCTTTTACCCCCTGTATTCTGCTTATACAAAATTGTAAATTGTAATTGTTTATTAAAATCTCATTTTGAAAATTGCGACTAAAGAAATCCGCAACAAGATTATCGGAACCTTTGCAATGAAAAATATCAAACGTGTATTTCTGCAAACATAGAATCCAGCGCATCAATCTGGCATGCTGATACGGCGTTGATAAGAGTTACGTTAGGGCCTGATGATCCGTTAGGATCTCAAATCTATAACCAATAATGTACATTCGGAATTTCATTAACGAATAAACTATAGCTAACAGTTCCTTTTCCGACGTGGTATATCGCATTTCCGCATCGGTCAAGACTCTACTCGTTAGCGAAATTATACAAATTTCTCCCTCATCATCAATTTGATAGAGTATTCCACTAATGCCCACATCGCTAGCATCAGTTTGAACCTTAAAACATTTCCCCGGCATATAATGACTGAGTGCCACCTTTTTGAGGAAATTATTTTTCATTTCCTGAAAAGCTATAGAATGGGATTCATTCCCTTTCCACTCTCCAACACTGCTAAGCAAGTCTCGAAATGGCCCGACAAAATCAGCGTGCCTTACGCTGAACTTTCGGTAATACCCACATACCCCTAGAAATGTCTGCTGTTTTTTCTTATTTTGTGGAGCTGGAAATTCCCTAATCACAGACAACCTATCAGAATCAAGACGAATTCCCATGGCAGAGAGGCGAAAACCTAGGAATGACACTTCTTGTCTGAAAAACTCCGATTTTTTGTGACTTAACGTAAATCCTGCATTTATCAATTTTTAAAAAAGTCTGGATAAGTGATCGATATGGTCTTCAAACGTTCGCGAAGCCACTAAAATATCATCGATATAAACCGAAATGAAATGCACGAATAAAACCGCTTCCCGCAGTTTTGAGGCCAAAAGGAACGCGAGTAAACTGATATAAATGTCCCTCGAATAAGAAAGCCGTATGTTTTCGACATTCCTCAGCGAGAGGAATCTGCCAATATCCCATAACTAAGTCTGTTGTCGAAAAAAATGTTGCCCCTTCGAATTTCTGAAGTAATCCTTCCATAATAATAGGTGGACTTTCGTTGTCCGAAACGATAATATCATTTAAAAAACGAGCATCCAAAATTATACGTAATAGACTGCAAAAATCGCTATGAGACATTTCTATTATTCCCAATAATAACATGTGCTCTATCGCTTTTCATACCGCTAGTCTACGGCTTAATGCAACGGGATATGATTTTCTGACTATTGCTTTTATTTTAGATAGCACTATTCGATGTTTATACAAGTTCGTACAACCCGGCTGTTTTGAAAAAAGTTTTCGATATTTCATGGACATGTCAAATACCTGCCGTTTTTTTCACTAATCGTTAATTTCACGACATATTCATTGATTTCTTGAGTAAGTTCATCTTCACTATACATTCCCAAACCGAATCTCCCTTTTTCCACTATCTTGAGCGTTATCGTTAAGTACGCGAATACTTAGACTAACTATTTTATTCTCAGGTTTATTTTTTGTTTCGTGTATGTTTGGTAACACGTCCCAGAATAAATCTTCTATAAATTCTGATACATTTGAGTTAAACATTGCGTTTATCGATGAAGGCTGTTTAACCTCATCCCCTTCTCGACCACGATCTGTATTTTTATAATTATTTGCTTGCCGAGGGAAACCCCCCTCCGCGTCGCAACGAGCCACGTCCAATCTAGCCAGCGCCTGCATAATCTTCGACGTGTCCATGTAGTCGATGGTAGCCAACTCTTCTTTGGCTCTTTGTGGTAATTGTTTAATAATTAGGTAATTTATCTCATACTCTTTTAAGGATGAAAGGCAACATTTGGAGCGACTTAATTGCTCCATGTAATAATTTTGCATTGACCGGTCACTAGCTTTATAACGCCTATTTTCCCACTCGGATTTCGCGACCATTCGCGCTTCAATAGAATAAAATTCTTCTAAAAATTTAATTTTAAAATGTTCATGATTTATAAACGGAAAAGTTCTCGCATCGTGCCATATTTTGGCTTTACCGACCATTGCATCTTCGACAATAACGAGTTGCAAATTTTCCGATATATTTTTTCTTGCAAAATATTTATCTAAATCTTTTAAAAATTCAATGAGATTTTGTTTTAAACCATAAAATTTCGGTAATGGAATTGTTACTTGTAACGATTCGAAATATGATAAAATACCTTTCATTAATTCCTGTTGACCACCTTGCTGACTACCACCACACACACTATGACGTCTATTATATTCGCGATCCCTCTGGCCTTAATATCGACTTTTTAAAATTTGATTTTCAAAATTTTGATTATCATTGCCATGTGACCTTCTACCAATTTCAAAAAATCCATTATTTTCTTTCGTCCCGTCAAACCCAGAAACATTTATCGATTTATTTGTATTCAATTCATTTGCATCGGTTTGATTACCTACGTCAGTTTTTGTTCCACCTTTGCCAGTGTCCATCGTTATGTTCTCAAGTTGTTTTTCATAGTCAACCTTGATACGACGAATTTCTTTTCTTAAAGTCTCGTTCTCTTTATCTGACTGCAGGCGTTGAGTGCTTACTCTGCTCAGCTCATCCTTCAATTCAGCTGTCTTGGCTTGTAAATCAGTGATCGCCTCATAGGCTTCGTCAATGTTTTATTTACCGTCTTGCGACCTCGTATTAGGCATTTTCATGAAAATAAACTTCAAATTAAGGGGTTAAACCACTCTAGAATTTTCAAAAAATCAAAAAAATTTTTTTTGCTTTAAAAGGTGCCTAAGGGTGTATAGAATAAGAAACAATATCAATTATAAGTCGAAACACTTTTTAATTTGGAAGGTCAATTATACGGTGCAGGCATTGCAGATTGAAGGTATATCCAAAAAGTCGTAAGTAAAACTTTAAACTCGTCTTTCTCAAAACTACATTTTTTGTGCTGGCCGGAAACATAACTTTTACAAATCTCAACCGATTTACTTAAAAATTAAACTGTAGCTTCTCAATAACATTATCTAGAGAAAGACGTACGGATTTTTTTTTATGTTGCATATTTTTTTTGTTATAAACAATTTAGTGTCAATTTTTTAAGTAAAAAACTCGGTTTTTCCTTAAAATGTTCGCCATTTTTGCAAAAATCAATTGAAAAAAAATCCCCTACGTCTTTCTCTAGCTTTTAAGATGTAAAAATAGAAAGAAATTTGTTTTTTGTTCTGGGATGAAAATTGGAGCTAAAACCTTTCCGGCCGCTACGTGATTCCTCTCAGAAAGGGTTCCTATCACGTACCTGTAAATTTGATATTTAAAAAAAAAATAATTAATGAAGTATATTTTTTTTCTCTTTAAAGTGTACCTAATAAAGATATGTAAACATATTTTTCAGTACATTTAAACTTTTCTTGAAAAAAATTTCTAAAGTTAGGCCTTTTTTTGACGCTCTAGAGTGGTTTAACCCCTTAATATTTCGAAATTACAAAATTATATAAAATTCAAGCCGCAAAATTTCAATAGCCTCGAGTTGGGCGCTAAATTGTAACAAATTAATATTTTACAATTTATTTATTACTTTATCAAAAATAAGTGTTAAAGATAAATTTTGAAAATTAGAAAATTAGTTTTTATCAATATCAATCAAAGATTGATATTTTCAAAAACTCTAAAAGATCTTGGTACTTTAACATACGTTGCCCTTCGGACAAATTATATTGTATAGGTAGTGGATCCCTTCCTTACCTCACTATTATTCAGTGAGTTGGTTGAGATTCCATATTAATAGAACAATTGGTTTAGGAATATCTGAAAGAAAAGATTAAACAAATATTTAAATAGTTGTATATAAAAATATATTGTGTTAAGACCCAAATATTACAAAAGTACAGTATTCTGTATTGAATACAATTTTACGTATGAATGTAATGAAAGTGTAAGGATGTTGTGTGTGTAATTTGTTAAGAGTAACTTGACTCTTTCGTATATTTACCTTTGGAATTCCTCAGAATTGTGTCTTCCAATATACTCGACGTAACTCAATTCAAACGTTATTTCAATTCTCCAA
Organism: Leptopilina boulardi; assembly: GCF_019393585.1. NCBI lineage: Eukaryota > Metazoa > Arthropoda > Insecta > Hymenoptera > Figitidae > Leptopilina > Leptopilina boulardi. The sequence continues at coordinate 271,893 of NW_026137966.1, forward strand.
TTTATTATAGTTATTTAATATTCTCTTTACGTCAAAAAATTATGGCAAGCAAATCTCTAAACTCAATAGAAAACATAAACTCAATTACTATTTATTTTCAATCTCAATTCAGAACTAAGTAATCTCAAAAAAAACTCATTTATATTCTCTTTAAATCAAACTCAAAATCAGATTCTCTTTATTCAAAAACTTCAATTACCAACTCTTTGTAAAACTCAGTACTCTTAAATCAAATCATAATTCAATACTCAATACTCTTCTTGTCAAATAATCTCAACTCAAAAATAAATACTTTTTAAATAATTTCAACTCAAAAATTACAACTCAAATAAAAACTCAGAATAAAACTCCAAAAGGAAACAACCTCAAAGCTAGAGGTGTGTTTCAAAGAGTTTCTCAACTCAGAGACTTCAACTCAAACTCGAAACTCTCAAAAACTCCAAGCTCCACACTGAGCTCTCTCTTTCTCTTCTCTCCCAAACAACAACTGACCGACACTACTTGTGTCTACTGGTTTTATTGAGCTGATTTTTGGTGGAAAAATATGTTTTATTTAATAATTTTATTGTTGTCAATGTTCTTTATTGCAACCTTGCAATATTGTGGTAGTGTTCCTTTTGAATGGACATACTTTGGATGCAGTAATCTTTATTGCATTACTCTTTGTTTCTTGTATTAAATTAGATCACTTAGGTTCTCAATTTTCTCATGAAAGTTAAATAGGTCTTCTTTGAAATTTAGGTTATTAATTGAAAGTTAATATTTAAATAATTATTTGAACAACTCTAAAAGATTCCAAATGCGTTTCTTATAATGATTATCAAGTGTTTTTGGTGTTGCCTAATGTGTATTCTTTTTCAAGTATTTTATTAATAAATTTTTAATAATATTTATAATTTATTAATAATACGTTACGAAATTCATACGTAACAATAAGAGTTTAACATTTAATTATAAAAAAAATACAATCTTATTTAGCGAGTATATTTACTAGTGCTTTCAAAAAAATTTAGAATCATTAAAAAAATATATAAATTAATTTCCGTCCATTATAACACAGACTCACATAAAATCAATCAACAATTTACAAATAAAATCAAAGTAGTTAACAATTTGAAATTCTGCGACAATGAAATAACATATCTATATAAATTAAAATCTTGGTCAAGAGAATAAATTTGTTATTCGAAGAACTCACCGTTTAAATAGTAAAATAATTATATAAATGACCTTTTGAGATACCAAAGCCTTTACAAAATGAATCACCAAAATGACGCCAAATTCGCAGTCACAGGAGAAGTCACAATTAATTCTCAGTAGGTCAAAATCCTCGGATGTAATTGATAAAAGAAATCCAATATCTTTCGTCAATAAAAATCAAAGATAATCCCTGCTATTCTGCTTGTAAATGGCAAGTAATAAAATTTGGCGGTAAAACGGCGTCTCGAGTAAAGTACAAATATAAAACACTGCGTCTCGATTCACCACGAGGTATCTAAAAGGTTCTATACCAACCGCTACAATTAAAATGCAAATAAATATTCCAATTAATACACATTTGAAATATATACTCAATTAATACGAAAAAAACCAATTTTTACCCCAATCGGGCATTCGTGGATATGTAAAATCGAAACGGAGAAATCGCGTTTCGATGGTGAGTAACTCTGTCCTGTTGACGAGACAAGGGCCCCTTAACCACTAACTGACAATGAATTTTTTCGGTAATAGCGACACTTATTCAGCTAATGCGCATCTTACCATTTCTATACTTCTCCCTACTTTTTTCATTTCTTGAACTCATACTCACATTTCTCACAGAATTATTTAATAATTTTAATCTTTAAATGTCATACTTGTTCTTAAAATAAAACTTTTTCTTAAATGCATTAAAAAAAGAACTTTACTTTTTTAAGGTGATTAAGGTTCGATTTTCGTGAGCGTTAAAAATTTTCATATTATTCTTATTGCGTTTCACATGAGAATATATATTACAAATCTATGATAAATAAAAGAATATATTTTTTTAATTTTAACACTATTGTATTACTAATGGCTGCCAACATTATGCGTTTTTTTGGTCATACATATAGTCTTTATACACAATTCTGTCAATTTACTTAATTTTAATAGTATCATCTAAATTAAAATTAGTGACCGTGACGTACCCGGCACTAGAATAGGGCGTCTGTAACCTACCGCATGTCGTAAAAGGCGACTAAAGGGGGCACTTCTTAAATTATTAACAGCTGTGTGAATATAACTAAACAATTGACTGACAGACTAACTAATTAATAATACATAATAGACGAACAGGCAACGAATACATAATATAGGTTCGTCTTACAGACTGCAAATCAATTCTCATCCGATTACCTGACAATTTGTTTTATCTAAAGATTAAAGTTTCTGTACGCTCTGTGCAACGGCCACATATTTGGTCAAACATAGGATGCTACATCAACATGTAGAAAGTCTACAAACATTAATTACAAGACATTTAATATGTGACTGTAGCTTAAATTAATGAAAAAATTGTTCATCTTCAAGCATAAAGTATCCTTGAAAAGAAAAACATTAAAGAAAATCGACTCAAAAGTATTAGAACATTATTTATATTTGCAGTTCAATCTACACAAACGAGAATGGTTAACATCAAATATCTCTGAATCTTAAGGTAAATATTTTTAATAGGGAGCTAAATATAAAATATATGATTGATTTATTCACATTAATAATAAAATTAATTCATACCTTTTTCTTCAATTTTTTTCATTTATTTCCATTATTTTGAACCTACAACATGAAAAAAAATCCTCATCCTACAAAGAAAAAAAGTTTTGTTTTTTTTTATGCATAAACCTATGATGCGAAACCAACTGAAGATGCCACTACAAAAATTAATAATTTGTTTTATTTATAAATTTGCGTTTTTGTTTGCTCTGTGCAACGGAGATATATATGTCCAGACACAGGTTTCTACATGAACTGGTAGCAGATTTTAAAACAAATTATTAGACCATTTCATTTGACACTGAAATTAACTAAAATAATTTTTGGCCTTCAATCATCAAGAATCCTTCAATGAAACAATATTAAAAACCGACGCGAAAGTACCTGAACAACATTTTGATTTGTAGTTTAACTCACACCAACAAAAAAGTTTCGCGCAAATATTTTTTAAATTTTGTTGGTAAAACAGTAAAAGGCATTTCATGATTTATTTTGATTAATTTATAACAATTACTAATTAACATTGATGCAAAACAAACTTAAGATGTCACTACCGTCAACTAATAATTTGTTTCTTATTTTATAAATTTGCGTTATTGCAAATAAAATCTGTGCAACGGACATACCTATGTCTAGACATAGGTTGCTACATGACATAACAAATTTTGAAACAGAATTTATTAGATCATTTCATCTGATATTGAAACTAAAATTAATAGAATCAATTGTTTCTCTTCGAGCATCAAGAATCAGTAAAGAAAACCCATGCAAACATATTTGAACAGCATTTACAATCGCTTTAAAATTCACCCCGAGAACGATTTACGCCAATTTAATTTGAATTTTTAAGGTAAAATAATAAAATGCATGTCAAACTTAATTTTCATTTATTCATTACAAACAAGAAGACTAGAAACAGGAGGTATAACTCTTGCAGTTTGTTTGTTACGAGAAATGGGGAGATATCTTGGCTGGGTTTTTCATTTCGGCTTACACTCAGTATATTTATGCGCACACTAATATATACGCATAGCATAAACACAAATCCCTCCCATAACAACATGCATATCAATGCATATAGGGCATTATATGGGAAATTTCCATTGAAAATTTTTTTTTGTCCGAAACATTTTTTTTGAAATCTATATAAAAAATAAGTAAATATGTGCTCAAAAATAACGTACCTATAACAGAAACAACAAAAAAGTTGAAATTAAACTTATAAAGTGAGTTTTCTCAAAAGAGACACTTTCGATTTTTAATTTTTTTTTTTGCATTACAATCTCTGATGACTGAAGAATTTTTTCCCCTATCTGCGAAAGTGGTACTTTTAGTTTTTAAATTACTATTTACAATTTTTAAACTTGACGCAACGATTTTTAGTATGTTTTTATGAAAATTAAAAAAAAACAAATGAATGTTAATGGAAAAAGGTTATATTTGTAGAAAAAATGCTTAAATTCTGTGAGCCGTACTAAAAAAATTATAAATAGTAATTTGAAAACTAAAAATAACACTTTCGCAGATAGGGGAAAAAATTCTTCAGTCATCAGAGATTGTAATGCAAAAAAAATTAAAAATCGAAAGTGTCTCTTTTAAGAAAACTCACTTCATAAGTTTAATTTCAACTTTTTTGTTGTTTCTGTTATAGGTACGTTATTTTTGAGCACATATTTGAAAAATTTGAGAAAAAAAAGGAATAAATTTCATATATAGCATAATTTTTAATTTCTTAGTACAATAGATTAAAAAATGTTCCAAAAACACACTTTCTTCGTTGACGTTAAATTTCAAAAAATCATAATTTCCTTCATTTTCATCAAATACAAAAATAAAAAAATACGTATTTCCATATTTTTCATATAGATATCGAAAAAAAATGTTTCGGACAAAAAAAATTTTTAATGAAATTTCCCACAGAATGCCCCATATGTATTAATATGCGCAGAAATCTACTGAGTGTAAGCCGAACGAAAAGCCCAGCCAAGATATGTCTCCACTTCTCTTACCACCTTTTTTGATAGGAATCATGACTGAGTTATACCTCCTGTTTCTAGTCTTCTTGATTACAAAATTTATTTAAAACTCTATCAATTTTTAAAGGTTGACCGAATGCAGATTTACTTCAGCAATGTAGTACATAAAATTATTCTTATTATGGAACCTTTATTCTCATCATTAGAAACAACTTTAACCAATCAACTCTTTAATTGGATATCTAACTAACAGTAAAGAACCTTAATAAATATTGTTAATAGACAGCTGATCATAAAATACAAGCATATTTTTTAGATCAAATTATAAATTAACACTCTAAAACTTAAAAAAAAATTTTTAAAAACCAATATACTGAAAGTGCAATATATTTCTTTATTATTTTATTGTCATTAATTTATACTTTCTGATTCTGATTTCTATGTTAATGAACTTGTGCAATTCTATCTCATTCTTAAAATTTTTCTGTTTTATTACATGCCTACTTAAAAGAAGCAATGAATAGAAGATTTCACCACTAAGAACTAATAATTTGTTTTATTACTAAATTTGCGTTCTTGTATGCCCCGTGCAAGGACCTATCTATGGCCAAACACAGGTTGCTAAAAAAAACTTGTAGCGAATTTATAAAACTTAAATTGTTAGACCATTTGATCTGAGATTAAAATTAAAGGAAACAATTGTTCGCCTTCCAGCATCAAATATTCTGGAAAAGAGCATTAACCATAACCGACTCGAAAATACATTAACAAAATTTTCAATTGCAGTTCCACTCACAACAACGAAAAAGATTCACGCCAATTTCATTTGGTGGGTAAAATAATAAAATGAATTTTAATTTTTACTAATTCATTACGATTTACTTAAAAATCATCACTTTTTAAAGGTAGAACGAGTAAAGAATAACTGCAACAAGGCATTAGACGAAAACATTCTTTACATGTGTCAGTTTCAACATATGATCTTTATACTTCTTATTAGGAAAATCTTTATCCAATCAACTACTCAATTAGATACCTTACTAATAGCAAAAAACATTGGTAAATATTTTTATTTTAGAGATAATCATAAAACATATAAACATCTTCTTTACATCAAATTCTACATTTTAAATATGAAACTTTTTATTAATAAAACCCAATAAACTAAAAGTAAAATATTCTTTTTATACTATTTCATTTTCATTAGAGTAGCATCGCTAATTTGGATTTTAATACAATTGTGTATATGGAAAAAAAATACTTTGATGCATACCATAAAAATTTTTTTAGTTCCATGATCCCGACTTCAAAAATTAAAATCCAATCCTCTTCCTACAAGAAAACAAACTATTCCTCTTCATTTGATGCCTAAACCAATGATATAAACCAACTGAAGATTCCACTAAAGAAAACTAATAATTTGTTCTATTTAAAAATTTGCGTTTTTGTTTGCCCTGTGTAACGGAGATATCTATGTTCAGACACAGGTTGCTACATGAACTGGTAGCAGATTTTAAAACAATTTATTGGACCATTTCATTTGACATTGAAATTATGAGAAATAATTTGGGCCTTTAATCATCAAGAATCCTTCAAAGAACCAATATCAAAAACCGACGCTAAAGTACCTGAATAACATTTTCATTTGCAGTTCAACTTACACAAACGAAAAAGGTTCGCGCTTATATTATTCAAATTTTGTAGGTAAAATAGTAAAATGTTTTTCATGCTTAATTTTTTTTAATCCATTACAATTACTGTTTTATTGTAATTTAAGAAAATTTGCTAATTCTTATTTTAACGTAACTGTCCACATTCAATTTTGTTTTATTAAGTTTGATATTGCAAATAAATTAAACTAATAAACATTTCAGTACTTTAATTGATATATTTTTCAGTTGCATGGTTTCGAACCTTTAAGGCGCTAACCAATCTCATTTCTTCAAGAGGAGAAAGTATTCTGCTTTATTTGATGCCTAAACCATTCAGGATTAACCAACTGAAGATGCCACTAATATACTAATAATTTGTTTTATTTAAAAACTAGCTAAAAGAAACGCGCGTAAACGCGCGAGATATCTGCAATTTTTTATGAAAAATTAAAAATTTATTTTTATTTGACGGATACTTTTTGGAATTTTGATCTCACAAAAATAATAATATTATTTTTGTAATCGTTACTGTATTACTATTTCAACATTATGGTGTTATAATAATATAATACCTACTATTGCCCAGTCAATATGCACCCAAAAAAAAGTAATCTTATACTTAGAGGAAAATTCCTCTTCTAATATCCTCTAAATATTTCCTCTTAAAACAAGATTATTCAATTGAAATGTAGAATATTTTTATTCTTCATTTTAATGGAAGAATGACAAAAGGATTCCTTTTGTATTTTCCTCTTTAATTAAGATTTTCCGTTTTAAATTTAGAAGATTTAAAAAAAGGAAACGGAAAAAAATAATGTAATCGTTTGATCCCTTTCCCTGGGTATGATAGTTGTGAAGTTGTTTTTTAACCTTTCAGTTTTAATATTTCTGGTAAAATGTCAACAAAAAGGACAAAAAAAATGGATTTGCTTTATTAAAAATACAGAAAATATAGTTAAATTCAAATTAAATGAATATTTTTAACGCTATTTTTAGATTTAAAAAAATTTGGATATTTCTTGTGAAATTTTACTACTCAGGTAAATAGAAATACTATAACCCCATTTTTGAATCTTTCGAATTTTTTAAATCTTTTTATTTACTTTTTTAAAAAAGTTTTAAAACGTTAAATAATTTCATATATGAAATTTTTTTCTGTCCTATAAAAAATGTTAACTTTTAAACATATCATCATGTTTTAAAATTATTTTTGCGCTGAAAATCTCGTTGATTATTACAACTGATTAATGAAAACTTATTTTTTGTATTTTAATTATCAATATAAAATGTTGATAATTAACCAAAAACATGACATTGTTAATGTTATATTAAAAAACAATTTTTATTATTATATTGAAATGAACTATTATAATTTTACTTAATTTTAATTTAAAAATGTATTTTCTGCAAAGATTTTATTATTTGATTGAAATTATAAATATTTTATTGATGGCTTTGACATTAAAAACAATTTTACGAGGTTTGGATGTCGACATTTAATTTAAGAGGAAAATCCTCTTAAATGAAGAATAATAATTTTGATACCAAAATTAAGAGGAAAATATGCATTTATTTTAGAGGAATCCTCTAGATTGAAAATTACTTTTTTTAGGGTGTGACCTTTAAATTTTGTACTCAAATAAAGATTATACAATGCTACGATCGTCGAATTGTCAGCAATACATTTAAATGACGCATCTCAGGATCCATGCAGGGTGAATTCCTATTTTGTTTACCACAAGGCCCATGAACTTAAAATCGCTTTACAATGTTAGAAAGTTCTGGATTCTTTATTTCCTCTGTGATTTCAGCACATATCATTTTATTTAAAGTTTCTGAATCGCAAATTTGTGTACGTAAACAAATAGTTAAACGCACATGTGTCAATCCACGCTTTTTTCTTCTCTATGAAAGACGATACATATAAAATTGTAAATGAATAAAATTACAAGTACCTTGAGTATGCTTAAGGTTAACAGTCCATCCAGGATCACCATAAGGAAACATTGTAGGATATGTCATAGGATCAAAATTTTCCCTAACAATAAGACTAGAAATTATTTTCTTATTATTTTCTGTTGTGCATACTGAATTTACATCAACATGTAAATCCCTCTTCAATTTCTGTAGATAATTTCTTCATCTTACAGGACAAACTTTTTTCTTTGGGTATTTTCTTTTCATTCTCAGTTTCAGTAGACAGAACTCTGTTGTCATTTTTACTGGGAAAAGTCTTCAAAAAATATGAAAGGTTTAATTCACCATTTTGAACTTCTTTAGCTCGATTTATGAAAAGACAATTCCAATCATTCTCTACAAATCGAAATCCTAATATTAGACATTCTAACTGCCGGAAAATTATTTAATTAATTGTTTTCAAAAAATGATATCAAATGCTTGCTCATTATATTATTATCAGTTTCATAAATTAATCTTTTAATTTACACTGTTAACCAATACAGATGTTGCAAATGCTATTGCATTATACTTTACACTTAACTGTACCAATCGGTTGTTGATCAACATCTACAAAAAATTCTGTTGGTTTAAAAGGGAACAATCTAATTAAATATTCTATTTGGTGAATATTCAAACACCCTGCATTAAGGCTATCAAAAATATAAAGTCTTACTCCATCGTAATAAACACAAATCCAATGACCAGAATTGTTATTACCGCTAAAAACTATTTGAATATGTTTAACTCTTTCTCTAATTGGAACAATTAAATCAAGCATTTGTAAATACAAAGTACTTTGCATGATGAAAAAAGAATTTGAATCATTTTTTGATAATTCTTGAAATTTATACATGTGCATATCATTTAACATTTCATTTACATTTTCAATAATTTTAAAATCTTCATTACTTAAAATAAAATACTCTTCTATGTTCGACATGGTATCCTTCTTCAACTTTTAAACTGTTGATAAAGCCAATTTTCAAAACAAATCGTTTATTTTAGTTTATTGCTTTAAAAAATTTACTTACATGTGTTTCACCTATAAAATATTGCATTAACTATAATTCAGCTAACTAATGCAACAATGATAGTCTTTTATGAACGTGATTTAGCGTTGTTTAATCTTTTTCCACATTACATCGTTTTCGATAATGATTATTATTGAACTTATTTTCCTCTGCACTTTTTATTAATATTCAAATCAATATTCAACTCACAAACTATTATTTAACCCATAAAACAACTTTAACCCTTAAAACAATATTCAAACCTCTTTCTATCTATTTAAATACTTTTCCAAAAGCCAGCATCCTCTATTCTCAAACAGTCAATATTTTTTTTTCAATATCGAAATATATTCAATGCCAATGTTATCCAATATCATATTTTATTATCCTCAAAATCCAAATATCTTTAATGCCAAAATTACCCAATACCAAAAAATTTTTCCAAAAGACAGCTTCCACTATTATAAAACAATCAATATTTTTGTTGCATTATTAAAATATATTCAATACTAATGTTATCCAATATCTTTCTTTATCCTCAAAATCGTAATATCTTTAATGCCAATGTTATTTAATACCAAAAAAACTAAATGGATTGAAGTATTTTTTATATGAAACATTTAAGACAGCCAAAAGAAACAAATATCTTCAATACCAATATCATGCAATATCCATATATATCTTCAAAATACATATATAATTATTAATACTATACAAAAATAGGAATATATTTTTTGGGCCCAATACAAAAATGAAAAAGACAAATATAATATAAGAACATTCAACACCTGCAGTAAGTTATTGATCGACAAATTGCAGAAAAATATTATAAACTTTATAATAATCAAGTTAAGTTACCTGAGACTATTAGAATCTTTTCTTAGCAACACTACTACAATGTTGTTGAAACGGTAGTCGGTTGCTCTATGTTTATCTTACATCAGCAGTAGCCGTTTCACTCCATTGAGGAGAAGTGTTATACCCCCACTCTACCAATCTGGGCCTATATTAAGTTCTCGCGAGTGGCAGATATTACGGTAGGCCTGAGTGGCGTCCTCGGGGATAGGTGTTGGTAAGTTAAGTATGAATACACCACTTCCACTCACTGGGATTAAACGGTTATCATCTATATCGCATATACAATAATAAAAAAATTTCCCTCAACCCAAGACTGTTAGGACGAATCGAGCGATCACGGATTGGGTCCTGAAAAGGGAAGTGGTATATCCTCACTCTATCGGCCTGTCCCGAGCTCAGACCTCGAGTAAGTCAATTACAGCGGGGGCCTGTATGACGTTCTCGGGCTTAATGACAATATTATTTTATGACGCTTAATGAGTTTTTCAAAAAAATTATAAAATTTTTAAATATAAACACTGTTTAATTTATTTTGACATATTCGTTTTCCTCAGAAGTTCACGATTACGATCATATATTGCTCCAATAATAACACAGGCACAAAAAAAAATTCAGGTCCCAAAAAACACAACCCCATATTCCTATGTTTTTGGGGTCGCTGAAACCGAATATGACCATGAACAATTTTTTTGACGACCCATTTTCCCGCAACCACCCCTTGCACCTACTCACGGGGGTTGGAGTTTCAAATTAAAAAAAAATTGAGTATGGTGTCTATTCCAATGTTTTTTGGGTCGCTTCATCCCAAAAACACCATTGAAAACAAATCCTTTCTTTCCTTAACCCCGTACAACCCTCTGGGAGGGGGTTAAAATTTTAAATTTCACAAAAAGTCAAGTTCGGTGTCTAATCCTACGTTTCTTGGGGCGCTGAAATCAAAAAACACCACCAAAAACAAATTCTTTACCCCCTTAACCCGCTAGAACCCCTGGGAGGGGGTTGGAATATTATTTTTCACGGCGCTAAGTGTAGAAAAATAAATTTCCTTAAGACATTATAGGTGCGTATTTGTGTAATCATAGGTAACTTTCTAGAAAACTTTATTGTTGGTGATGTTTTTTGGTTTCAGCGACCCAAAAAACATAAGATTAGACACCGTACTCGACTTTTCGTGAAAAATGAAATTCCAACCCCCTCCAGGGGTTGTAGGGGGTTAAAAGGGTAAAGAATGTGTTTTTGTTGGTGTTTTTTGATTTCAGCGACCAAAAAAACATAGGAATAGATACCGTACTCGACTTTTTGTAAAAATTGAAATTCCAACCCCTTCTCAGGGGGTTGTAGGGGGTTAAGGGAGGAAATGACTTGTTTTTGGTGGCGTTTTTCGGTTTCAGCGCCCCAAAAAACATAGGATTAAACACCGTACTCGAATTTTCGTGAACAATGAAATTCCAACCCCCTCCCAGGGGTTGTAGGGGGTTAAGGATTTGTTTTTAGTGGTATTTTTCGGATTAAGCGACCCAAAAAACATTGGAATTGACACACTACTCGATTTTTTTTTTTGAAACTCCAACCCCCGTGAGTAGGTGCAAGGGGGTGGTTGCGGGAAAACGGGTCGTCAAAAAAAATTTTCATGGTCATATACGGTTTCAGCGACCCCTTTCATTACAGTATTTAAAAGGTCATCGACCATCTTATGAACCCTCAACCAAAAGCTGTTTTGACAACAAAAATTTCAGGTAGAAACCTTCGAGAACCCTAATTATCAAAGTAAAGATATATATGTATATATAATCTAATAATAATGAGAAAATTCAAGTACTAAGAAAATGTGAATGAATGACGGAATGAATACAAAGATTATTATACTATAATTTGCGTTTTTGTATGCCTTGTGCAACGAAGATATATGGGTGATTCTGCAAACGAAGGACGAAAATGAAGAAAATATGGACACAACATTTTTTTCTCATTTAAAGTCTGAAAAGTACTTTAACTTCAAGTTAATGACACTAAAAAACATATCTGAAAGTGTCCAGACAAAATATTAAAAATCACAAAAGTTATGGTTGTTTATAATGTGACGAAGTAGTTCGTCTCAATGCAATTTTCGATTGGGGTTGAGTTTCGTGCGTTTGGGAGTTTGGGGACAAGGCAGAGCATGTGTCCGGAACGTGGCGCCATCACGGCGGCCACTTACGTAACGAGACGGAGAAGAAGGCGATCGAAGAGGGAATCAATCATAGAGATAATATAAATAGAGTGGAGATGGTCTGTATAGAGGCGTCCGTTTGATAGAAAGAGAAAGCGATTTTAGCACCAGTAGGTGTCTCTCTTGCGCTGGTGCTTATTGAAGGACAGATACTGGTGTTAAATCTTTCTTCTCTTTCCAACCCATTCTATTTATGTCAGGACACTTCCCTCTTACGCAGCCGCCTATACCTTGTCTACTCTATTTATATTATCTCTATGGAATCAATACTTGAGTGACTGAACCTGTTGAGTCGTCGACGTTGTCGTGCCTTTTTTCTTAGTTTTGTTACAGTGTGTAGAAGGGTAATTTTTGAAAAGAGAGGTGTGATTAAAAACAATTATTGTACAGCCGTTGAGTGGATGCTCGACTTATTGTACCTTTTCTCGACTTGTGTTCTCAACAGAATCTCCTCCGAGATCGATTGTTGATATTTTGAGTTTTGGGGTTATTTTGTGAAATTTGTGGTTGTTTCGGGTTTGCCAATTCCTTTTAAAAATTGGCTGGCGTCCGACATTTTTCACGTTGGGTCATTCTTTTGTAACAATTAAAAGGGGTTATTTTGAATCCGATGTCAGTTTTTCAAAATGCAAAATGGCGGATGCATGACTTGGTAACTTTTCAGGGTCGCTGGTAACAATTTCGACGTCCGTTTTTTATATTTAAAATGTGCAGATCTACTGTATTAAACGAGTTTTTAAAAAAAATTTCGATTTTTAATAAATTTTAAATCCAGGAGATCTAAAGTCCAATTTTTAAAATTCCACAATTTTTAAGATATTTCTTTAAAACAGTTAAATTTTGAAAATCTGGCTTGAAACTTGGATCTGGTAATTCTAGAAAGAAAGGTAAGGAATGAAACATTTTTTGCACGTATAATACTTAATAATACGTATAATACTTTTTATTTGTTTATTTATATTAATATAATTATATATACAAAATGAAAATTAAAGATTGGGGTTTAGCAATATCTTAAAAATTTAGTGAGGATTATTGTAAGTCAAGAAAATTGAAAAATGTTAAAAAATTATTAGTTTTACGCTGTTTTTAGTGGTTAATGTATATCCTGTCTCAAAAGTGCCAGACGAATGAGAATTTGGCAGTTTTTTTAAAAAAAGGTAGAAACAACATTAAATAAAAAAATAAGTAATTCTATCCAAGCAATTCTATGATATTTTTATAATTTCTCATTCGAATATTCCCACAATATTCCAAAGAAATATTCTAATGAAATATTTTTGCAACATTTCAAACAATCATTTTAAAAAGTGGATATGAATCAATTTAGTTCTTTTTTTACAGTACTCGTTACTACTTTTTTTCCATAAAAGTGGTCACTTCACTAAATTTTTAATAAAATCTTTCCAGTCAAAGGAATCAGTTTAATTCTTTTTTTTATAGTTACCTAAGGCCTCTTGATTGTCACTGATATATACAAGTCTTATAATATCCATTTGCTTAAAAGTTATGAGCCATAAACAAAAGGGTGCCTACAACCGGCACTATTTCCTTATTATGTAAAATCTCAAAAGGGTCAACTTTGAGAGACTTTATCTCGGAAACTATTAGAGCTATTACATTGTTCTTTTTTGCAAATTGTCAGGAATTATGTCAGCTTTAACTTTCCTGTTCGTCATTTAAAAAAAAAACCAATTGTTTCAAAGCTATATTGGAAAAACTGAAAAATACCGGATTTTGGTTAAAGACTAGAAAAAATGGGTGTTTTGCGGAAGCTATATCTCAGTCAATTTTTGAGCTACAGGGTTCATTTTTTTATCAAATTACTCAGAATTTTATACACTTTCTTTTTTATAATAACTATTTTTATGCTAAAATGTCATGGAAGGCGGAAATTTAAAAAAAACTGATTTTTTGCACCTATTTCTTAAAAAATTTTTAGGTTCCGGTAGGAGTTCAATGTACCAAATTTAGGTCCTTCATTTTTACCCCAAAATGAAGGATTTATTAAAAAAATTGAAGTCCTTAGTCAAAACATGTTATGCCATGTTTTTCGACTAATTTGACTGGAATTCTTTGCTTGTTAAACAAATAAATTAGAGTTGGCTCTCAGTTAAGAAACCACCTCACCAAAAATAATATTATTAGTTGTTTCTTACGACGACAACATTAATAATAAAATAATTATAATAATTAGTTAAATAACAATTGTTTAAAACAATTTTTAATTGAAAATTATTATTTAAATAATTTTGTAAAATTGTTAAAATTTTTCTTTGATATATTCTTTTTGTAAATTTGAGTCCCCGAAAATGAACCTGAATCATGATCATATTATCGTTATCTAAAGAAGTAGAATGAGAATCATTCCCTTTAAAAACCAGAAGAAATCCCATTAGACTTCAGTATAAAAATATTCAATTCGAAAGTCCCCACACAGCACGGCAAGTTTTCTAAACCTGTATTAAAGCTATACGTGCCAACTTGGAAAAATTTAGTGGCAAAGCTTAATACAGATTGTGTAAATGTCCGCACTTGAGTAAACGTTTAGCGTAAAAGTTGCCTAAAAATTTTAATTAAATCTTCCATAAAGATTTATCATAAAATTTACTTCAAAATTTAAATTAAATCTTTGTTAAATGTTTAGTACAAAATTTGAATAAAAAAATATATTTAGGTATTATTTAAAAAGTACATATTTTGTTAAAAATTTTTATATTTATATGTATTAAATTTTTGTTAAATTTTTGTTAATATATAAACAAATTTAAAAAATTTTTTAAAAATATAAAAATTTAACAAAATATATAATTTTTAAATAATAAATATATTTTTTTATTTAATTTTTGTACTAAACATTTAACAAAGATTTAATTTAAATTTTCATACAAATTTTACGATAAACCTTTACGGCAGATTTAATTTAAATTTTTAGATAACTTTTACGCTAAACCTTTACC
The DNA here is from genome assembly GCF_019393585.1 of Leptopilina boulardi. NCBI lineage: Eukaryota > Metazoa > Arthropoda > Insecta > Hymenoptera > Figitidae > Leptopilina > Leptopilina boulardi. The sequence continues at coordinate 287,250 of NW_026137966.1, forward strand.
GAAAATTTAATTTAAATAATCAGGCAATTTTTAAGTTAAACCTTTACCAAAGATTTAATTTAAATCTTCATAAAACTTTTACGCTAAACGTTTACTCAAGTGCAGACATTTACACATTTACACAACCTGTATTAAGTTTTGCCACTAAATTTTTCAAAATTGGCACGTACAGCTTTAATGCAGGTTTAGAAAACTTTCGGTGCTGTGTGGGTCAGTACAAAAAAAATCATCACTAAAAACAAGTTCAAGTTTTAAAAAAAATATCTTTAAAAAAACAATACTACGAAATTTTTACTTCTAAACGAGTTCCAAATTTACAACACGAAATTTATTTTCAAGAAAGTTTAAAAAATATTTGAATCCAAATACCACCATTAAAAGAATATATATACAAGGAAAGGATTGGATAATAATTTTCAATTCATTGTAACATTACAACCATTAATAAATGATTTCTTTAAAAAATGACCAACAGGAAAGTTAAAGCTGACATAATTCCTGACAATTTGCAAAAAAAAGAACAATGTAATAGCTCTAATAGTTTCCGAGATAAAGTCTCTCAAAGTTGACCCTTTTGAGATTTTACATAATAAGGGGGGCGATGTCCAAGTTAGCCCCGTGAGGGGAAGCACTATACCCCCACTCTACCGGCCGGGCCATAAACACGGTGCTCGAGGGACGCATGCACCGCGGGGGGCCTAAGCAGCGTTCTCGGGCCTAATGACATTTTCTATTTATGGCTCCTAATGAGTTTTTCATGAAAATTATAAAATTTTTTAATATTAACAATTTTTAATTTTTTTTTAACATTCACATTCCTCATAATTTCACGATTACGAGCATGTGTTGTCCCAATTAAAAATGTTAATATTTAAAATGTTTATAATTTTATAATCGTAATCGTGAAATTATGAGGAATGTGAATATGTTAAAAAAAATTAAAAATTGTTAATATTAAAAAAATTTATAATTTTCATGAAAAACTCATTAGGAGCCATAAATAGAAAATGTCATTAGGCCCGAGAACGCTGCTTAGGCCCCCCGCGGTGCATGCGTCCCTCGAGCTCCGTGTTTATGGCCCGGCCGATAGAGTGGGGGTATAGTGCTTCCCCTCACGGGGCTAACTTGGACACTGCCCAATAAGGGAATAGTGCCGGTTGTAGGCACCCTTTTGTTTATGGGTCATAAATTTTAACCAAATGCATATTATGAGACTTGTGTATATCAGTAGCAATCTAGAGGCCTTAGGTAACTGTAAAAAAAGAACTAAATTGATTCATATCCACTTTTTAAAATGATTTTTTGAAATGTTGCAAGAATATTCTTTGGAATATTGTGGTAATATTCGAATGAGAAATTATAAAAATATTATAATATGAATATCAATATGTATAATATATCATCAATATTCTTGAAAAAAAAATTACATCATATTTTTCGATATGAATATTATCATATTCTTTTACAAGAATAGTCCAACAGAATATTCCTACAATATTCCAAAGGGACATTTCAAAAAGTCGGATATTTTTATATTCTTAGAACATTAATGAAATATTCCAAAAGCATAATTCGAATATAGCAATGGAATATAGTGAGAATATTCCATTAGAATATTGTGAGAATATTCCATTAGAATATTGTTGCATCGACAGCTGTCAACTGTCTAAATTGTCAATTTGACTTCATATTCGTAATCAGCGACCCAAAAATATTTTTAGTTTTTTTTATACCACGTACTTTTATGTATTTTGATGCACTGATTACGAAAATCATAGTGACAATACCCGAAAATTTTATTTGTATGGTGAAAACCGTAAAGAAGTCCTAAAATTTATAATTTTTTTTTATTTATTATATATTGCAAAATTAAAAAAAGACTTTTAGACAAAAATTGTAGATCTTATTAAAATACATTTTTATATCTGATGTACTATTTAAAAATTTTGCATATTTTGACCAATAAACGAAAAAAACAATAAATTTTAGGACATTTTTTATGGTTTTTATCATAATAGTAGAATTTTCGGGGTTTGTCACTATGATTTTTGTAATCAGTGCATCAAAATACATAATATAAAAAAACCAAAAATATGTTTAAAAATTTTTAATTTTGAAAAATTCGTATCTCAAAAACGGCTTGCTAGAAAAATTTGAAAAAATCATGAAAGCTAGTCTTAATTAATATTTAAAGAAAAAAAGTTTTAAAAAATCGGAGATGCAATTGCAGATGGACTTCGAATTTGGCGTGGAATACATCATATATGTATTATACGAGCTATATCATTAGAAATTGTATAAGGGATACATCCATAATTTAGAAGTTGCATCTCTACGGTTAAATAGAATATTATGCAGTTTTTCAAGCATGTGCGGTATAAAAAAATGAAATAATCTTTTATGCAGAAGAATGAATGCGGATCACAATATACTTTCGAGTAAAAATAATTTCAAACTCATTGTGATTTTTCACTGGAATGTATTTTGTTTCTCCTTAATAAAAGAAATTTGTTTAACTTACATCAACTCCTCTAGCAAGGGCAATTGTAATCGGTCTAGACGAATCTAAAACTTTGGTGTGACGAGCGACTTCTTGAAAGTAACTACCAGAACCGGCTAATTGTGTCCTAGGTTCATTAGCAATAGACCAGGCTATTACTGATGGTCGATTCTTGTCTCTTCTAATAAGCTGAGTTAAAGAATCTTTATGCCTTTGCAGTAACGTTGATGAAAAGTTTTCCGTATCAACAGATGGACATTCGTCTATAATCAGAAAACCTCGCCTAAAAGAATATATATATACACTTTAAAAAATTTTTCTTGTAACTTTACCACTTTCTACGTAGGTCCAAAATCTTACCTACTGTGAAAGTGGCATAAGTACATAAAACAGTATAACAGCATCTAGAATGGGGAATTTTACTTTTAGAATTTGTAAATTTACATCTCGTAGTGTAAAAGTACACCACACGGTAATATTAAAGATTATACACTCAAAAAAATTCATGGTAAATTTGACTAAATTTTAACTGTTTCTCCTAGTTCCAGGAGGCACCTATTAACAAAATGTAGTTGAGACAACTATGTAAAAACGGTTAAATCAACTTTAAATTTTAGTAAAAAAAAACTATTCAAAGTAGTAAAATTATTATTATTAATATTGAGATCAATTTTTTCACCCTCTCCTCTACTACATTCGTTTATATATGCCTTATAATATTTAATTTTTGTATACCTAACAGAGGAAAATCCCTAAACTCTGGGGATTGAACGCACGACCCTAACATTCGCAAGCCGACAACTTAACCATCTAACCACACACGCACGCTAAGATAACTTGCATGATATTTCAGAACATTCTTTCAACTACACAAATTATAAAAATAACTATTTTCAACACTTATTTTAACATAACAATTTCTAATAGTAGTTTTAACTATTGAAATGTTGTAAAGCCATTTAAAATTAAATGACAGTTATTACAACTACAAATATTAGTAACTTTAACTAGGTGAAATTGACTACTAAAATTTAGTACCACCAACTGTCTGAGTTTATCTTAAATGGTTCTGAATATGGTACTTTTAACTGCTTTTTTTTAACTACACATTTTCAGTAATTTTTACCAATGCTATTTTTTTGTGTGCAATCGTATTAAAAATATTTTAATTGAAATATATTTTTATATTAAAGAATTATTACTTTTCTTTACTGCAATGAAAAATATGTGATACAAATAATTAAATTTATATAAACATTTATTTGAAACAAATTATTATTATTTGAGTTACAATATATAATAATATATTGAGCAAAACATTTTAGGTTACATATATATTTTTTATTTGTTATATGACTTAAGTCAATAGAAAGAAGTAGCCGCAGGTTACAATTTAGGATTCTATCTGTTTTCCAACTTTTCACACAAGGCCTTGACATAATAATAGAAATTTTTTACTGAGTCGATTGGATCATTTTCCAACATAAAAAGAAATACGCCTTTGATCGTTGTTTCATCCTGGACGGTACAAATGTATTTCATTCGTTCATCAGCGAGATAAGGACATTAAATAAATAGATAATAGCACATTTCAGGGGAATTCAATCCGCATCCACCGCAGACCCCAGAAACACTTAGCTTATAAGATTTTTTGTCAAAAATTATCTTGTTAACTATTTTATTTAATAATCGAATTTGGCTTATAACCATTATTGTGAATTTTATAGGAATTTTATTCTGTAGGTATTTTTGCGGACCTTTGATTAATTCCAAGTGTGGCAGAATCTGCAGTGAACGCGATTCGCTCAGTTTTTTTAGATCTCCGTTGTACAAATAATTTTCATATTTTTTTAACCATGAGTTTTTTTTCGCTTGTAAGAGAGTAATATTTAGATTATCCCATTCTAGTTTTTCCTCAATATATTCAAATATACCTCCCACCTGATCGTACCAATTAAACTTGTTTTGCTTCCTCGTGGAGGAAGCTATGTAGTCCTTTCGTTTATAAAATTTTTAAAAATGGTGAAAACAAATTTTCCTCTATATAGAAACATGTTATATGAGATCCTGATCAATTGTCCGGATGTATGTATGTGTGTGTGTATGTGTGTGTGGATAGTTTTTGTGAACACGATATCTTTAACAGGTTTTAATGGATTTGGGTAAAATTTGGTAGGCTTATTTAACACATTAATCTCTCAAAAATGACGAGAGGATTTTTAAAAATACCCCAAAAAAAAAATTTTATCGTCTTTTTTCCAAAAATTTTTTTTTATTTGAAAAAATTTTTAAATCGAAAAATTTAAGGTAATATATAATATAATCGTCTTCTTTATGTCAAGATGAATCGATTGATATATATAAAATATAGATTTGATTGAAATTTAAAGAATTAATGAAAGTTAAAAAATCAAAAATTCTCATTTTAGCTAAAAAATGATGTGTTTATTTAAATTCATGTTTATATATGAAATAATTTTATTTCCTGCATTGAAACGAATTGGTTGGTATATATAAAGTATAGATTTGATTGAAAATTTGAGAATTAATAAAAATTTAAAAATCGAAAATTCATATTTTAGCTAAAAAATTTTGTGTTTTTTTAAAATTCAAGTTGATGAATAAAATAATTGTATTCCTTGCATTAAAACGAATCGATTCGTATATATAAAGTTTATGTTACACTCAAAATTAATTAAAATTTTCTTTATTTTTCAAAAAATTTAATTAATTTAAAACATTTTTAACTCGAAATTTTTTAAATCAATCAATTGAATTGGACAAATTCATTGCTTCCTTCACGAGGAAGCGAATTTTTTGCTTCACATAATGAGGAAGCATAATGTTTATGAAATAAACATAAAGGACCCCCTTCTTGTTTTCTATTATTATTACTCGGGGCTAAAGTTTTTAATCTAAAAAACAGATTTTAGGATATCGGTCATTTTCCATCAATAATATTTTTTCTATTAAATTTAGAACGAACTTAAAAATAGTGACAGATAATCTAAGAACGCCTATCTCTAATCTTACTGCATAATTGGGTTTTTTTTTTGGTAACATTAAAATTTTTTTATAGAATGAATTCTGAATTATTTTTAAATCTTCAAAATATCTCAAGCCCCAGACTTGAATAGCATAGGTTATAGATTACTCACAGTAAGACTTTGAAACAGTTTGTTAACTGGATTCCATGTTTTTAAATTTAGTCGATTTATTAAGGAGACTGTGGCTCCAAGAGCCATGTTTGCTTTACTGATAGCATTGTTAGTTTCTTTGTTAAAAGTTGCCGAATTAGAGAAAGTAACACCTAAGTATTCATAGCTTGGGACTATTTCAATATTTTGGTTCGTGCCGTAAACAAACGGCCCATATTTAGAATTGTGGTTTTAGTTTTTTTAACATTTATTTCTAAGTTGTTACTGAGACAGTACCCCTTTAATGCTTTTAAGATTTTTTTCATATTCACACAATTATCAGCGAGGATTGCTATATCGTCCGCATACGCAAAAAGTAATATTTCAACTAAATGGTTTATGGAGACTCCTCTAATTCCTTCCGCCTTAAGGTATTTCTCAAAGTCAGCGATAAAGCAAGAAAAAAGCAAAGGGCTCAGCACTTCTCCCTGTAAAAGCCCTCGAGTGACTTTGGTGTACTGCGACATCCCCGAAGACCCCTTAACAGCAATAGTAGTTTTCGAGTATAAATTTATTAAAATATTTATAATCTTACTACTAACGCCCATAATGGACCACCACGAAAATCCACAAATAGTACAAACAACTTTCCGCCGGCGGGATTCAAACGGGATTATATAATAGCATTAAGTGAAAAAATGTTGTCAATACAGCTTCTATTTTTTCTGAATCCCGCTTGCCACTCCGGCAGAAAATTGCTGTCCTCTATCCACTTGTTCAATCTTGTAGCTAGTATTTGAGTAAAAATTTTAGTGATATAATTTACTAGAGCAATGGGGCGGTAATTCGCAGGGTCCGATTTTTCTCCTTTTTTATAAATCATTTTAGCCAAAATATTTGACCAAGTATTCGGAACCTCCTCCCTATCTAACACTTTATTAAATAAAATTGATAAATAATGAATCCAATTATCTGGGAGATTTTTCCAAAACTCGTTTGTTACCCCATCGGAACCCGGCGCCTTACCGTCCCTGCATTTCTTAAGACTCATTATTATTTCGCAATCACTAATTCTACCGTTTAAATAAGGGTTGCTCACGGGAAATGTGAATCTCAGAGTACCCCCTGTGACAACCCGTGCATCGAGATTTGTTATATTTTTAATTTAATTAATAGAGGGGTCCGACTCGTCCGGGAGGCACAAATTAGTCCACAAGGATGATTCTTTAACATCTTGAAAATTTTCCCATTTGGCAGCAGTGAACGATGCACAGTGGGCGAAAATACTATAGAGCGCGTCAAAATTATTTCTCCGGCGCATTTTTCATAATATTATTATGTTCAATGGCTTAAAACACAGCTGAAATATTAGGCTACAAGATCTGCCTGCTACTTTTTTGATATAACCAATGAGAATTTTATAAATCCCACTATAATTAAAAAAAAATATATTGTAAATTGTTATAATTTTGAATAACTTACACAATTTTCAACCGATTTTAAAAAAATTTAACATCAAAGCACATTTATGGTCACTAATTACGTATCTTAACACAAGGTTTCAAAATTCAAAATGGCGGAAAATTTTCAAAACTGAAGGGATCATTAAACCTTTTGGCTCTCGGGGGTTATTAGGGTCGCTGATTACGAATCTGATCTCAGATTTTAAAAATTCAAAATGGCGGATCCAATATGTCCGACAAAATTTTAAAATTTATTATTTTTGGTTCATTCTTGTTACTTGGGGGTTTTTGGGGTCGCTGATTACGAATCTGATATTAGATTTTTTAAATTCAAAATGGCGGATGCAATATGGCAGACAGAATTATAAATATTAATTATTTTTTGTTCATTCTTGTTTCTCGGGTTATTTTTGGGGTCGCTGATTACGAATCGGAACTCAGATTTTCAAAATTTAAAATGGCAGCTCCAATATGGCTGACAGGATTATAAAATTCCATTTTTTTTATTGAATTTTGTTAGTCGAGGTTTTTGGGGTGCCTGAATACAAATCTTTGCACAAATTTTAAATATTTTAAATGATGCGATGGATCTAATGTGGCGGACATAATTTAAAATATTAATTGTTTGCGGTTTAATCTCGTTGTTTGGAGGTTTTTGGGGTCGCTGATTACGAAGCTAAACTTATGGAGGAATCTTGAGTCAGATTTGCGAAATTCAAAATATCTTATTTAATATGTGGCATTATTTTTAAAAATTAACTGGATTCTTTTTTTTGTGTTTTGATATTTATGGATTTTAGGATTGCTGCTTATAATTAACAATTAAAAATTTTCTATGCAATTTGACAAAAAGTTATCGAAGTTAAACTATTTTTCTGCCTAATAGTGGTCGTATTTTGTTTTTGACAATTATATTGAGTACCTTACTTCAATTGGAATAATTGTAATGAACGTTAAAAAAGATAAACTAAAACTGAAAACTTGGTTGATAACAGTATAAATATTTTGGTCAAAAGAAAGAGAAATTGCTGCATAAAATTAAGTGTATTAACTTTAAGGTAAGTTTACAATGAAAATTATAAACATCAAATTTAGAGTTGGTTCAGGATTATAAATTTATTCATGACCTCATTCTTTTTCAGAATTAAAACTAATAGATTTGTGGTAAAAAACGAAGAGGTTATAATGTGTAATTAATATTTTAAACGTGTACGTCATGCTGGAATTTAAAATAAGTCAACAAAAACTGTGTGAATGGTTATGGGAGAAAAATGAAAATGACAAAGAAAACAATAGCCAAATCAATATCTTACTTTATAATATCAAAAAAGAAAATTGTTTTACTGAAGATATTTTAAATAAAATTGAAAAAAAGTTAAAAAGTTCTTTTTTAACAAAATACAACCTTTATTGGAAAGCTGTTGTTCGGAGAAAAGATGTCTTTATCAAAAAACACAAACAATTTCTCAACAATTTTTTCTCAATTGTTATAAATGAAGGTACATTGCATACAAAAAATTCTTGTGGACAGAAAAGAGGACGAATTTCCTTATCATTTGAAAACTCGAGCAAGAGAACAAAGCAGAGAAAAATACATGAAATTTGTTCATCATTAGGCCAAGAACAATTGTTTGCTGTCAGAAATTCTTTTGATGATAATAATAATAATGATACAGTTGAAGCAGAAGATGTAACAATCCCTGACAGAAACTCTACTTCTGACAAAGCACTAGCGATGTATATGGATCTTCAGCTTTCTAGATTGAATTACGAAAATCTTAGAAAACATAACATGAAAATGTGTGAGAGCAAAATTTATCCTCCATATGCTTCTATAGCAGAAGCAAAAAGTCGTTGCTACCCAGAAAAAATTTATGTGACAGAAGAAAAAGTTTATATTGATTTGCAATCTTTGTTGAACCATACAACTGATAGATTGCTATTATCTTTGCAGAACGATGTTTTAAATCAATTTCGTCATAACAACCTGATTTTTGATATTAAATGGGGAATGGACTGTCACGTCACCGTAACTTTTATATTCAAAATTATAAGAATTCTTTTTTTTTTAAATCAATACTAAGCTGAATGTCTCTGCGACTAACACCCGTGTTTTTGTTACGCATCTAAAATACCTTTCACTTAATTGTAAACTCCCGCCCCTTTGTCGCGTGGCCAAACATCTTTTCTTTTATGTATAAAGACCCTTGCGTTTTGTATCGTTCTACGTTCACATATTGTATTTCTAAAAATATACAATTAGAAGCGAGAAACTCAGTATTACCTTAAAAGGGCATAAATGAGTGTCCCTTTCTAACAGCTACGATTCACCACGTAGACTTTCTCTTTCTAAATTCTATAATATAATCAGATATACCACCCCTGTAGTGTTTCTCGCTTACACCTGCGATTTCATCGCAGTGGTGTGCTATTTCTAAATTCTGTAATTTAATCACAAAAACCCTCGTTGTGGATAATAAAAAAGAAAGAGATAGTCTTAGCAATGCAAGCCAATGGAATCATATAGTCTCCCTTATGAAAAACTTGATATAAAAGGGCTACTTTTTTACGGAGAGTTCAGTTCGAAACTTCACCTCATCTACGTTATTTCTACTCGTCATTTTTGGATATCAGTGCCAGTTCATAGTGCTTATTACGGAATCTAGTCATTTGGACGATTTCTATAACGAGTAAATTCTAGTCAAGTGCCGTAAAATTCTACACAAAAGGAGTACTCATCTACCTAAGGACCTGTGATTTTCCATATAATTGGAAAATAACCATCTTTCCTTTTTGTGGAGGAATCTCATTGTGGGTCTTCGTCACGGCAATTCCGAACTCCGGACCTGTGGTCATAACCTGGGCCCGTCAACCTTCCTGAGGCATATAAATCTTTCTGGTACCAGCCTTTTATCCTGCCTAAACAGAAGACACCGCAGTGTCCTATTCATACATCTACTTCTAATTTAAAAGGTAAGTGTTTTTATATTTTCACCCCAATTTTCCTACATTTCTCATAACTCTGAAGTAACCCTTGGATTCCTTGTATCAGTGGAATGCTGAACTCTTTTCCTTGGATTGGTTGCTTCGAGATTCTCTCTCTCATAAGAACAAAATTTCTCTTAAGTGTTTGTCATAAATAAAGATTTACCTTAACATTTAAAATATTTCTCTTTCTTACCTGTACCCTTAGCTCAGAGCCTTCTGCTCTGTAAATGAAACAGGAATTCACTGAATCACCGAAGCGGAATTAAATAAAAATAAAAATATAATTTCTAAAGTTATTTCTTATTTTTGAGACGTAACAGGACGGAGCATCTGGACAGCAAAATATGAAACAAAAATGGTCAAGCACAGACTTAACTGAGGATTAAGAATCAGGTGATCCTTCTGATGCCTCCATATTTCAAATATCTATAGTTCCTCTTCAAATTGGAACTACTAAAAAAATCATGTGGAAGAATGAAAGACCATCATCTGTAAGATTCTGTAGACCTGTTCAATTTCAATTCTCAAAAGAAACTAGGGAAAACACATTGAAAGAATATGAACATTATAAAACTATTTTGGATGTTTTAAATTGTGATGAGGAAATCGATGTCGAAAAATTTAAAGAGTACACAAAGGAGACAACTGAAATGTACGTTCAACTTTATGATTGGTACCCACTTCCTCCATCCGTACATAAAGTATTAATTCATGGATGGCAAATAATACAAGCATTAGGTTTATCATCAGGATGTCTTTCTGAAGAAGCTCTTGAAGCTAATAACAAAACTTTCAAAAATGCTCGAGCCTTTAACAGTAGAAAGTGTAGTCGTAAAGAGGGTAATGAAGATGTCATTAAGTATTTATTGGTTTCATGAGACCCATTTATAAGTAGTTTAAGAATTCGCAAAGAAAAAAGATTGACGGACTTATCATCTGAAGCTAAAGAGTTATTGAAGGTGAAAGACTAAATGTTTTATATTTTATGTTCCTGTTTTGTGTACTATTAATATTACGTTTTTATGTTTCTGATTGTTTATTTATCATTGCTCTGAATTTGTAGTTTTAGCGTTATGAGTTTTTATGGTATTTTTTTATTGATCGTCATGAAATTCCAATTATTTACTTTGTAGACAAATAATATGTTAAATTCCTTTTTGTTTTCATTTTGAGGTATTAATAAATTGTTCGTTAAAAAACAAAATAAGAATTATACATTACTATTCTGATTCAATAACAAGATTAAGTCCAAAACAATGAATTTTTATAATCCTGTCAGCCATATTGGAGCTGACATTTTGAATTTTGAAAATCTGATTTCGGATTCGTAATCAGCGACCCCAAAAACCCCCAAGTAACAAGAATGAACCAAAAATAATAAATTTTAAAATTTTGTCGGCCATATTGGATCCGCCATTTTGAATTTTTAAAATCTGAGATCAGATTCGTAATCAGCGACCCTAATAACCCCCGAGAGCCAAAAGGTTTAATGATCCCTTCAGTTTTGAAAATTTTCCGCCATATTGGATCCGCCATTTTGAATTTTGAAACCTTGTGTTAAGATTCGTAATTAGTGACCATAAATGTGCTTTGATGTTAAATTTTTTTAAAATCGGTTGAAAATTGTGTAAGTTATTCAAATTTATAACAATTTACAATATATATTTTTTTAATTATAGTGGGATTTATAAAATTCTCATTGGTTATATCAAAAAAGTAGCAGGCAGATCTTGTAGCCCAATATTTCAGCTGTGTTTTAAGCCATTGAACATAATAATATTATGAAAAATACGCCGGAGAAATAATTTTGACGCGCTCTATAGTATTTTCGCCCACTGTGCGATGCAGGCAATTAAAGTTGGATAGAATTGAAAAGAGAATCGACCAAACTTACCGGAGATGATTAATAAATCGGCAATAAGTATCCAGCAAGTTCTCTAGTTGATGTCTATATAAAAATCATAGAGATATAAGAATAGAGTGCGCAAGCCTGTACAATTTCCATGTTACGCTGCGACAGACCAATAAAAGAAGACAGTTGCAACTAGTGGGCCCTGCCTTCCTTCTTGTCTTACTAACTTTGAAACATCAGTGAAACAAGGATGGGAAAGGGGCCTACAAATCTCATCTGTCTCTTTCTGTTCAACGCATATAATCTGTCGTTTTTACGAGCCTCTTGCGCACTCTATTCTTATATCTCTATGATAATAATTATGGCACACACAATTAAATTATTTAACAATAAAAGGAATTTATTTGCACTATACTCAAAATAAGTACAATAATAGAAAATAAACCGCGGTATATACAGTATATGTGTATTAGGCGGTAGCACGCTTCGCTCTGCTTTTTCTTTATTTTCCGGCTCACGACAAAAACGTGGTTTTGTCGTCTGCAATCAAGCCGTCCGCTTGCGTCACCTAGCGGCAAGACGCTACATGACCCACTGTAATTCAAATTTCGGGGAGCTGACGGTAACGACCATTTAATAAGTTTTGATAGAAACGATTTACGATCGTTACACCCCACTCAAGGGAAAAATACTTTGGAAATAATTATACCATTCCTTTAAGTCTATATAGTCCTTCGCGCTAGACCGCGTTCTATATTTAAATTTTATTGTACTATTTTTAACTCGCATACCCAAATTAAACGCCGTATCTTGAATATTTTTAACAATAGTGTCCGCAATAATATTTATGTCAACATCTTTTAAATCCAACCAGTGAAAATGTAAAGGAATATAGGTCTATCATGAGTAATAACTAATGATAGACCTATATTCCTTTACATTTTCACTTTTCCATTTGAGATGATTCATACCCTTTACAATTTCTTGTTTCTCATTTATTTCAATTAATTTTACTGTTATTGGAAAATGATCCAAGGATGTAGTAATATAATTAACAAAAAAATCTCTCACTAGACCAATCCCAACAAGATTAGTCCAAGCAAGGTCAATTGTTGATTTTCCTAGTGAATTCACGAAGGTAAAACGCGCGGGATTATCCCCTTCTGCTCTTCCATTTAACACGAGACACTAGTTTCTTTCCATGAAAGCTATCAACTTTTTACCTCTTGCATCTAATTTTTTATCCAAAATACATCTTTTGCTATTAACAAATAAGTTTTCCTGTAATATATAATCAGTCATCTGATTCAAGTCAGCAATTCTGGAATTAAAATCTCCACCAATATAAAAAGGTAGATTAGGAAATTTAATAAATATTTCGTCGATTAAATCTTCAAAATTTAACAAAAAAAGTCAATATCTCTGTTAGGAGAAACATAAACAGCACTTACTATAAATTCAGTTCTCGATTCACGGTTTAGGAATTTCACAATTATAGAATCCTCACAACTGCCTATTATGTCTCCTTAGTATTTGTTTGGGTTAAAAGCTATGACGATTCCTCCCTTCGCTCTTCCCCTCGTAGCCGTCTTGATTGCAGGATTGTAAATGACCTCAAATGCAGAGAAGACACTCTTGACAACAAAGGATGGATCGCTCACAGCCCATGTCTCACAAAGACAGAAGATATCGTTGGCATCAAAAATGGGTGATAAGTCAGCTAAGTTTCCAAGGCCTTTAGAATTCCAGAAAATAATATTTGGAAAACAGTTGTGCGATAATGGCAAGGCAGAGTCTTTAGACGTCAAGTTACTAACATTCGCTTGAAAAAATTCCGGAAGTTTTTTTCCTTGGATCGTGGATTTCAGTTTTTTAGGTGTTTTTGTAGATTTTGAGCCAGGTGGTCTCCCTCTTTTTCGGCTGGATGTGGATAATTCTGACATGATCGAGTTATCACTATCCTCATCAGAATCTTTAACAAATTCTCGAACAACGTTTTGAGTAGGAGGTAAGAAATTGAGGACCTCATTGATGTCATAGAGGACTCCCTCAATCAGAATTTTGGTTCCTTTAATAACAGCAACCTTTCCTTTTTTCTCCAGAAAAGATTTTGCTTCACAGAGTCTAATATAATGGCTCTTTTTTTCTCTCTCAATTCCTTCTTCATGTCGTTAGAAAAACCAAGACCCATGTTACCAAAATTTCTTGCTTTTTTAAAGATCTCGAATTTATCTTTTTCATTTTCGAAGGATATGAGAATCGGTCGGTTGCCCTCCTTTTTTCCCAATCTTCTAACATCGGAAATGTCCTTTTTTTCAATGTCGACTTCAGCTTTCTTGAAAATTGAAATCACAATCTCTAGTAAATTCTCGTTTTCACTTGAGGTGTCACTCACTTTAAATAAAACAATATTTTTAGCTTTTTCTCTATTTAGGAGGTAATCGATTTTCAACTTTTAAATTTACTATTTTGAGTGCTTTTATTTAATTTTTGAAAATGTAAATTTGCACAAAAAAATATAACATCACAATTTTGTGTACTCCCAAGTAGCACGATATATCAACCAGATGTCACGGTGATATCACCGGGGAATGTCACCGTGACATCAGGAAAATGTCAAAATGTCCGCCTTACGGTGATATCACACGGTGACATCGAGGTGATATCATGGTGACATCAAGGTGATATCACAGTCATATCACGGTGATATCACCGTGATATCATGTTGATATTTTACAGGGACTTAAAATTTTTAATAATTTAAAAAATAATAATAAATAAAAACAATAATAAAAATAATAAAAAAAAATAATAAAAATAGTAAAAAATAATAATTTTTAAAAAATTTTAAATCCCTGTAAAATATCAACATGATATCACGGTGATATCACCATGATATCACCGTGATATGACTTTGGTATCACCTCGATGTCACCGTGTGATATCACCGTAAGGCGGATATTTTGACATTTTCCTGATGTCACGGTGACATTCCCCGGTGATATCACCGTGACATCTGGTTGATATATCGTGCTACTTGGGCTTGTACATTATAGAGTACTTTTGTCGCTTTCAAAGAGGGTCCTTTTTCTTACCTACTTGGAAACTCACACAAAAGCAATTTAATCTTGTACTATTACAACGTTTTGTTCTTTTTACCACTACGAAAATTGTAAAGTTACAATTTTGATTGTATTTCTAAAATTAAAAAGTGTATAAATATATCACTGAAAATAGTAAAATTACATAAATTCTGAAATGTAATTTTACTATTTCAAAAGGAAATTTTTTTTTATTTTTTACAGTGTAGGGTAAAATTCCTGTAGCGTACTAAGTGAAAAAAAATTTGATTCGATCAGGCTGTAACTTGCACATAGTTTAGCCCTAAGGGTGAGTACTTTAACAACGAAATATTGTTAGGTTTTTTCAAAAACTGTCGGAATGGGAGGAGGTTGAATTTTTTTGAAAAATTTAAACAGTGAATTTTTGAAGATTTGTAACTTTTACAGAAAGAAGAAAAATAATTTGTCCTATATGTTTTAGAAAGGTTATTTCCTGCTCCTTTAAACGGTGCAAAATTTTTTTCAAAAAATTAAATATTTGACCCCTTTTTTTGAAAATCAAACATTTTTTTAACTTTTTTTAAGTTCGGTTCTTTTTATTTTTTTTAATATTTTTTTTAAAGCTAAAAATGTGTTTTTTCGGCACCAAAAATATTAAGATGTACTATTTTGTCATTTTCGAGATATTAATTAACTAATTAATAATTGTTAATAAAAAATGAAATATTCTAGAAATAAATAAGGTTATTGCAATTCTAAAACTACCAATTGACAGCTAACGTAATTCCGCATCCAACGAGCCCTATATGAACTTTTTTGGTTTGGAGGATTTTTTATAAACAATTGCCATGTTAGCCAATTGTTTATTAACAATCCACTAATCCAAAGTACTTCATATAGGGCTTGTTGGATGCGAAGTTATGTAAATTTTCATTTAGTAACGTCAAAATTACGATACCTTTAGTTGTTTATAAAATATATTATTTTTTATTAACTTCAATTGTTAATTAATTAACTAATATATCGAAAATAACGAAAAAGAACGCCTCAATATTTTTTAAAGTAAAAATGCACATTTTTTACTTAAAAAAAAAAATTAATTAATCAAAAAAAGACCAATTTTGAAAAAAAGGCAAACAAATTTCCGATTTTTTAAAAAAAGGTAAAATTTTGAATTTTTTTTCCACTAATCGAAAGAGTATAAAAAAACTTTTGGAAAACATATATGAAAACATTTTTTTTCATCTACTTATATAATATTTACAATTTTTAGTTAATAAATTAATTATTAAGGTTAATAAAAAATGATATATTTTATTAAAAATAAAGTTATCGTAATTCTCACAATACTAAATAAAAAATGACATAATTCCGCATCCAACAAGCCCTATATGAAGTACTTTGGATTAGTGGATTGTTAATAAACAATTGGCTAACATGGCAATTGTTTATAAAAAATCCTCCAAACCAAAAAAGTTCATATAGGGCTCGTTGGATGCGGAATTACGTTAGCTGTCAATTGGTAGTTTTAGAATTGCAATAACCTTATTTATTTCTAGAATATTTCATTTTTTATTAACATTAATTAATTAGTTAATTAATATCTCGAAAATAATAAAAAAGGACATCTTAATATTTTTTTTGTGAAAATATACATTTTTAGCTTTAAAAAAAATAAAAAGGACCAAACTTAAAAAAAAGGCAAAAAAAAAGTTTGATTTTCAAAATAAGGTCAAATTTTGAATTTTTTTTAAATTTTGCACCATTCGAAATAGCAGGAAAAAACCTTTCGTAAACATATAAGTCAAATTTGTTTTTATCTTTCAGTTTAAAAGTTAGAAGTCTTCAAATATTTACAGTTTAAATTTTTCAAAAAAAATTCAACTCCCTTCCTCTCCTACAGTTTTTAAAAAAGCCTAATACTATTTCATAATTAACGTACTCACCGCTTGGGCTAAACGATGTGCAAGTTACAGCACGATACGATCAATTTTTTTTTACTTAGTACGCTACAGGAATTTTACCCCATATAATATATGTTACGGTTAAAGTGAATAATAATTGGTGGATGTGCACATTCGCCGAATTGGCACTTGGTAGCTAGGTGAATGTAAAAAAAGCATACAAATTTTTTGTTTTTGTGCACTTCAACCAGTAAATTTACACATTCACCAAATCGGTTTTGTTAAAATAAAAAATCAATATTATATACATGCTTAGATCCGTTTGATCAAGGTTAAAAATTAATATTTTGGTTTGGCAACGGACGAAAATAGTACTTTATGATACTTGTTCGAGAAATCTGATTTTATAGAAGAGTAACGCGAATTAGTAGCGAGTGGTGCCTGTTGCACGAGCTGGGGTGCGTTCACGTAACTCTCTCCCTCACTCTCACTCAAAAATTTTTCTCTCTCACTCTCACCCTCACTCTCACTCAAAAATTTTTCTCTCTCACTCTCACTCTCACTTAAAAATTTTTCTCTCACCCTCACTCTCCCTCAAAAAATTTTCTCTCTCAATCTAACCCTCACTCTCACTCAAAAATTTTTCTCTCTCACTCTCACCCTCATTCTCACTCAAAAAATTTTCTCTCTCACTCTCACTCTCACCCTCACTCAAAAATTTTTCTCTCTCACTCTCACACAAAAATTTTTCTCTCTCACCCTCACTCTCACTCAAAAATTTTTTTCTCATTCTCACTCTCACCCTCACTCAATATTTTTTCCCTCTCACTCTCACTCAAAAATTTTTCTCTCTCACTCTCACTCAAAAATTTTTTACTCTCACTCTGGCTCAGAAATTTTTCTCTCTCAATTTCACTCTTACTCAAAAATTTTTCTCTTTCACTCTCACTTATAAATTTTTCACTATCATTCTCACTCTCATTCAAAAATTTTTCTATGTCACACTCACTACCACTCAAAAATTTTTCACTATCATTCTCTTTCACTCAAAATTTTTTTTCTCTTGTCACGTCACCGTAAAATTTTTTTATATTTATTTATGTAAAATTAATTTTTTTTAAATACACTTGTAAATAAATAATTGTTTTTAAATAAACAAATATTTGTAAATAAACAATTATTTATAAATAAAACGAATATTTGAGAGTAAATTAATTGTTTATAAATATTAAATGTATAATAAAATAATAATGTTAATAATCATAATTAATGTTAAAATATATCAATATATAAAAATTATAATGTTTCTTTGGGATGTAGTGTTCTTGACATTTTGTGTTATTAAAATAAGGAAATCAACATACGGAGTCACCAACACACGAAAGAAAAGCAATAAACACTTTTCATGTCTGTGAGGTACCGATCTTGAATCTAACCTAAAGAGGCGAGCTGGTACCGCCGCGAAGAATACATTGGAAAATATACCTATATAAAGGGACACCTTTCACTTCAAAGGCAGTCCCAAGTTATACACATGGAGTTCGTCATAGCAAGTGTTAGATACAGTTTCCAAAATTATCATATTTCTCAGTGGGTAATATCGCAGTTCACGTGCGGTAATAAAAATCTTACCGACCAAGAAGATCCAATCTTAGGAGGTCAATACAACAGGTGCTAATTGAAGATTCCTCAATATAACATCCTAAAGGTAACCATACGAAATATTAAAGCAAGGATTTATTTGATTGTATAACACAAATTGTTAAGAACATTTTACATTTTTTAAAAATAAATAATTTTTATATTATATTAAATCATTCATTTAATAAACCTCTTCCCAACTTAGTTAATTTAACTAAGTTAAATTGAGGAAATTAGAATAGGGAACAATTATAAGTTCAGATTAGTTAAAAATAATATTTATTTAAAATATGACATAACACTCTCACTCAAAAATTTTTCACTATCATTCTCACTCGCATTCAAAAATTTTTCACTCTAACTTTCACATTCACTCAATAAATTTTCTCTCTCACTTTCACGTTCTTTAAAAAAAATTTCACTCTCACTGTCACTCATTTTCACTCAAAATATTTTCAATTTTTCTTTCACATTCTCTTTTACTAAAAAATTTTATATTTCACTTTCACTCTCACTGAATAAATTTCTATCCCATTTTCTCTTACTCTTACAGTTATACTTGCACTACCAGTAACATGATTTTAAACACTTTTACTTTCACTTCCTCTTACACTTACATCTATTTTATATTCCCTCAAATCCTTCTTTATTTTAATGGTCAATTACACTATCAGTTTCATTATCAATAAATTGTTTAGTGCACTACACTTCTCACTTTTACTGTAATACTTAATCTTTTCACAATTTATCGTTACGTTCAATGTCAGTGACATTTACATAATTTTTTTTAAACTTTCACTAGTAACACCACTAACACTAAATATTAAGGATTCATTTCTACTTTTACTATCAATTGCACTAACCTAAACTGTATTTTTTATTGTTAATAAGATTCCTCTCTAAAAAAAGACAGTTCGAGAATTTCTCGATGGAACTCGAAACCTCGAAAATTTGAAACAGGACTACAATTAATCACCAATTAACTATTTGAGTCACGTTTTACAAAATAAGAAATGATACTAATAAATTATTAACAATTGCCAAAATCTTTATTAATTATTTTTTTATGTATAAAGTTGAAAATGATTTATTAAATTATAAAATACATTTACGGTGAGGGTGAGAGTTACGTGAACGCACCCCTGAAGATGAGTGTCACAATAGCGTTGGTTTTCAATAAAATCAGCTTTCGAGAAAGAGTATCATATACTATTTTATATACTATTTTATATAATAAGTACATAAAAAGTCCAAAGTAAATATCAATAAAGATTATTAATCCAGAAGCACTATCAAGTGTATATGAGAGTTTAGGCACGAAGGTGTGGTTCGGAGGGAGAAGCCCCCGACATCAAAAAAACCAACTCAAAAGATATTAAAACATATTATATACATTAAATCAAAAAACATATTGCGTCATTTACAAAAATAAAAAACCACTAGCAAAGGCATTGAAGGTTCACCGCCCAAAACAAAGTCGGTAACTCAAGAGGTTATAAAACATATTAAGGTATATAATATATATAGGAAATAATTGTAAATTTCTTCAAAACGTTTATTTAAAGAAGTTTAAGTATTTAATAGGGGAGATCGGGGCTGAAAGTGCCGGGGGTAAGTTGTACCGATAGGAATACCTCAAAAACAACATTTTTTTTTTGAAAAGTGGAAATGAGAGAAGTAATGTTTTACTTATGCGCATCTTTGGCAACTATTTTGATTTTGTTTGCTTCACGGAATAATTAGCTGTTAGTAACTTGGTGCTTTAACGTCACTTACGTGCAAGTTTTCATGTTCACACTTTTTGCCCTATTTTTTGCATTTTTAAAGATATAGATACGTATTTTTTTTAAATGATCCAAATTTATTGATGGATTTAATAGTGAATGAAACCTAACATTTAATTTATCTAGTTTTTTAATATTTTTTTTTAAATTTTGCTTACTCGTGGAGGAAGCTTTGTAGTCCTTTCGTTCATAAAAATTTTCAAAGTGGCGGAAACATATTTTTTTCTTTATAGCAACATGTTATATGAGATCCTGATCAATTGTCCGGATGTATGTGTGTGTAGATCCCTTTTTTGTTTAGACGATAACTTTAACAGGTTTTAATTGATTTAGATAAAACTTGGTTTAAAAAATACCCAAAAAAAATTATATCGTCTTTTTTTAAAAATTTTTTTTAATCGAAAAAATTTTTAAATAGAAACATTTAAGGTTATATATAATAAAATCGTATTCCTTACGTAACAAAATAGTTACATACATTTCAGAGAGGAATCATGTGGAGTGTAATATGAGATATGTCAATTCTGTTTTTTATGGTCAATTATTGCCCAACGTTATCCAGCAAAGAGTAATGTGTCTTGCACTAGTTCATACCCACACGTCAAAGATACTGATTTTAAGATTGGTGATATAAATTTCCCTATTTCTCTAAATGACATTTCAAAATTTGAAAAACTAAACAATTTAACCATTAACGTTTATGGAATTGATAAAATTAATAAAAAAAAAGATATTGTTCCACTTTATTTAAGTGAATATAAATCAGATGAACCAACATATCACTTATTAATGATTGAAAATAATGAAATTGACTTTGATGATGATGATGATAATGATGATATTTTTCAATTCAAGAGAATTTATCATTTTGCACTAATCAACGATTTATCTCGATTAGTTAGTTCACAGATTACAAAAAATTGTCATTGAATATGGTTTTGTGATAAATGTTTATGTCATTTTACACATGAGCACTCTTTTAATAAACATACTCCTGATTGTGAAAAATTAAATAAGTGTAGAGTTTTTATGCCAAACGAAGATATGATAATATTTTAAAATTTAAAAATTACAAAAATAAAGAACATGTTTCATTTGTTATATATGCTGACACTGAAAGTCTTTTAGAACCTGTAACAAATACATACGTGAATACAGCTCCATATCTAAAGCATATTCCGACAAGTGTGGCTTTCAATTTACACTGTAACTTAGATGAATCACTCTCTGAATTTAAAATATTTCGAGGATCGGATTGTATTAAATGGTTCATGAATGAATTGAAGCAATTGTCTGTAAAAGCAAATTCTTATTTTACAAATATAATTCCAATGGAAAATTTAAATTTTTCACAACAAATGCAATTTAATACAGCAACAAATTGTCATATATGTGAAAAAACTTTTAAAGAAGATGACATCAAGCACCGAAATCATTGTCATTTTACAGGAAAATATCGTGGTCCTGCACATCAAAGTTGTAATGTAAACTGTAAAGATTCACAAGTTATTCAGTAATTTTTCATAACTTGTCTGGATATTATGCACATTTTATTATAAGAGAACTTGCAACATCTTTTGAGGGTGGTATTAAATTATTACCAATAAAAAAAGAAAAATTCATTTCCTTTACAAAAGATGTAGAAAATACACAAATAAAATTCCGATTTTTAGTCTCATTTAGATTCATGCCCAGTAGTTTAGAAAAGTTATCTTCATACCTTGAAAATAATAAGAAAGAAATCAAAAAAAAATATTGTAGTAATTTAGATGAATTCAATTTATTGACAAGAAAGGGGGTCTTTCCTTATGAATATATTAATAGTTGGAAGAAATTAGAAAAATGTCAGTTACCGATTAAAGAATCTTTTTATTGTAAGTTAAATGACTCTCATATTTCAGACGAGGACTATAATCATGCTTGTAATGTATGGGAAACATTTAATTTGAAAACATTAGGTGAATACTCTGATTTATATTTAAAGACTGATGTTTTACTCCTAGCTGACATTTTCGAAAATTTTAGAAAAACATGCTTCTTAACATACAATGCTTAAGTATATAAACGTAGAACTTGATTTGCTAACAGATATAGAAATGTTACTTTTCCTTGAAAGAGGTATTAGAGGTGGAGTATCCCAATGCTCAAATAGATATGCGAAAGCGAATAATAGATTTATGGAAAAAGATTTTAATCCCTCTGAATTAGAGTCTTATATAATATATTTTGATGTCAACAATCAATATGGTGCTTCTATGAGTGAATATTTGCCATATAAAGACTTTATATGGTTTCAAGAATATAAGAATGACTTTTACTTGGTTATTTCAGATGAATCTCCAGAAGGATATATTCTTGAGGTTGATCTTGAATATCCTGTTGAACTTCATAATTTACATAAAGACTTCCCTTTATGTCCCGAGCATTATATACCTCCACTTCCAAAATGCACACTTCCAAAATTAATTCCAAACTAATTATCAAAAAATCATGATTGAAGCCATATATTGATTTAAACACAGAATGTAGAAAAAAGTCAAGTAATGAATTTGAAAAATTTTTTATAAATTAATGAATAACTCTGTATTTGGAAAAACTATGGAAAATATTAGAAAACATAGAGATGTAAAACTAGTGACAAAATGGGAAGGAAGATATTGTGCTAAAAATTTAATCGTTCAACCAAATTTTCATAGCTGTATTGTATTCGATAAAGATATGGTTATTATTGAAATGAATAAAACAAAAGTGATGTTTAATAAACCAATTTAAAAAGGATTCACAATTTTAGATATATCAAAAATAATAATATACGACGAAAATGCAAAATTACTGTATACTGATACTGACAGTCTTATTTATTTTTTCACAGTACCAAATATTTATGATTATATCAGACGGGATTTACATAAATTTAACACATCTGATTATCCAGAAAATAATATTTATAATATACCTCTTGTAAATAAAAAAGTGTTAGGGCTTATGGAAGATGAGAATAATGGTAAAATTGTAGCCGAATTTATGGGTTTGAGATCAAAATTGTATGCTTTCAAATTATGGGGTGATAATGAAGAGTTAAAAAAGAAAGCAAAAGGTGTGAATTTTCAACATTAAAAAGAATAGAGTTTAATGATTACAAGCACACTCTCGAAAAATCTGAAAACCTGATCCAAAATCAGCACTTTATTAAAAGTAAAAAACATGAAGTTTATACATTCAAACAAAGTAAAGTTGTTTTCAACTGGCAAGATGATAAACGAGTCTTGTTACCAGGAACAACGGGCACGCTTCCTTGGGGTTACAATTCTCCATGATGAAAAAATTACCAATAAAGAAATAGGGTAAGTATTTCTTCTTTTAATTTAAATTCAAATATTCACACAGCAGAAGTGAAGTATGAAAAGAGTGTCGATTTCAAAATATGATACCCTTTTTACACTTTAAGAATCACGAATTGTTTCTTTCAGCTGTTTAGCTGATAAGAGATGGGATGGATTTCAACAATTATGCAGACCAATTTCAAAGATTTTATATAAAAATTTTCTACACATTTCATGAAGAGTGGTCAAAAGGAGGATAATAGACAAAACATTATGTTATTATTATAAATATGGACAGTATTGAAGATGAGATTTCTTTCAGTTTAGTGTCACTCCCGCTCGAAAGAAGTAATACATTTTTTATTCAAAACGTACCCCTAAAGAAAAGATTATTGCTTAATCAAGATTGGAAAAAGACATTTATAGTCAAATTTCAAATCTTGCTAAGCAATAAAATTTTCTTTATGTTGTGTTGTGAAAAAATAGTTGCATTACATAATTTAATTTTTTTCAGTTTAAAAAATGGCAAGTCCGGTTTACAGCCAGGTGCAGCCATCAGTTGTCGTGCCAAAGGAGTGGTGTAGTACTTTACAACATAAAATTTTAATGGAAACAATAAACTCAACAATTGACACTTTTGTGGAGCAATATTTAGAAACAGATGTTTGATATATCCCTAAAATTGGGGATATATCAGCTAGACTAAATTTAGTGAATGGTGAATATGTTTTTATGCCGCCGGGATATCTACAATATTGTAAGGTACAGAGTGCGATTTCTGTACCTGCAGAATGGTTCCATGCTTACGATTTTGATTTTCTTCTACCCGTGCTCAATTTCTCAATAGATCAATATATTGAAAAATATATGTCTTTAAATTTCGAACCAAAAATTATTTTAAAAATTGAAAATACTTTTTGTGCTTTAAGAACAGTGAATAATAATTACATTTTTACAAAAATTGGACAATACAGTTTAAAACCAGTAATATAAATAAATATAAACATCTTATTATAAGAAGATTGATACGAAAGGGTCCGTCAACATGTAAATAAATAAATAATCTTTTAATATATTATAGTATAAAACGTTATGTATAAATAAATAAGTGAATAATCGTCAAATATATTTTTTGTAAAATGTTATGTTTCAATAAATTTATATGAAAAGTGTAAATTTTATTATTATATAAATAACCATAATCTAAAATAGATAACTCATTTATACAAAAATAATTGTTACAGATATGTGACTCAATTGTTACATATATGTGACCTAATTGTTACAGTTATGTGACCAAATTGTTACAGTTTTGTGACCTAATTGTTATAGTTTTGTGATCTAATTGTTACAGTTTTGTGACCTAATTGTTACAATTTTGTGACTTTATTGTTAGATTTTTTGTGAACTAATTTTTACAGTTTTGTGACCTAATTGTTACAGTTTTTAACAACCTTTTATATAATATAATTAATTTACGTTAATAAACTGTAACAATTAGATCACAAAACTGTAACAATTAGGTCACAAAATTGTAACAACTAGGTCACAAAACTGTAAAAATTCCTACTTTGGTCACCCCCTTTGCTGCACTGACGTCTCAAGATTATGTGTCTCTCCATACCTTCGTCCCACGCTTCATCAAGATTAGCTTAGACCCCGGCCGCTCATCACCTCTTCTACACACCTACAAACTATGTGATACCTCGAATGCAGCTTGGAGTTGAAAACATTACTGATTTCTTATTATTTGATTTTTAAAATATTAAAATACATTGTTATCTACGATTAATAAAGTAACTTCTTTTACTCAATTCTTTACTTTTTGACAATAATAATATATTAACATTTTGAGTAAAATAAAAGGGGTTTTTTTAATAAATAAATGTAAATAAATATATGCAGAATCTAAAAATAAGTATCGAAAGAAATATAGAGTGGTTAACACTTAATAAAGAGTTCCTTACTCAGATGGATAAACGATTAAGTGCACTTGAATAAAATAAGGAAAGTTTGATTTTAAAATATGAATGAAGAGAAGCTAGCTCTAATTAGAGAATTGCATAAACCAGCTAGAAGAAATTATGCTAGGCGAAAGTTTGATATACGAGCAATCGATGACACTTGGCAAGTTGACCTGGTGGATATGTTAACATATGCAAAGAAAAATAGAAACTACAAATATATATTAACGGTCATTGACAATTTTTCAAAATACGCCTGGGCTGTTTCTGTAAAGAATAAAACTGGTGAAGACATTTCAGCTGCAATGAAGACAGCGCTGGACCAAGGCAGGGTGCCGAAAAACCTACACGTGGATCAAGGAAAAGAATTCTATAATATTAATTTCAAAAATCTCATGAGATATGTAAAACTTTCTTATTGAAATAAATAAACCGAAGAATTTCTAAAAATATATTTATTGTTCAAAAATTATTCCCTTCTAATATAAATATTAAGATATTACATCATCTTTTTTTCTATTTATATCTAATTAGTATCATCATTTTAACATATGGTATATTTCTGTAGTGTACATTATTTTCTTATAATTTAAACATTAATATAAATACGATAGTAATATATAATTATAAAAATACATTTTAAATATATATTTTACCATAACTAACATGAATACATTAAATGTTTATATAATTAATTAATTCCTTTCTTCATTGGATCAATCATCATCTACTTCTTCTTGAAATAATCAATTAATTTTAAAGATTCACTAGAATTGTTTTTTTTCAATTTTAAATTCACTTTGTAAAAGGTTCTGGACAGAATTTCCCAATATTTTAAAATTATTTTTCTGAACAAATTTTTCCAAAGCCGTCAGGTGGTGTAATTCAAATCGCTGATATACAATTTCTTCAATTGTTTTAATAATATTCAATTTAATTTGTTGTAAATGCAAAAATCCATTCTAGTATTGAGAATGAGACTGATGTTTGAGGATGGATGCTTAATAACTTTATTTTTATAGATAAATTGCTCTTTAATTCAGCACCAATAATTACTTATTTTGTATATGATGAATTTAAGTTATATGTGGATGAAAGAAGTAATTGATTAAGTGGAAGATATGCCATTTTTTATTCTGCTTTAGATACGAATTCAATAAAATACTGTTTAAAAACTTCAAGGGTGAAAATAAGTAAATCATTTATTCACATTGATACTTTGAGGTTACAAGCTTCGTTTGTTTACAAATTAGCATGACATAATAAAACTGTTACTGCATCATTAGCTATGCATGCCAAGATTACTGCGCCGACTCAGTTTCAATGGTTCTCTGGGGCCGATGTCAAACAATTTTTAGAATTAGAATTTGAGATTCTTTCGATTATTGGAAGCAATAAATAAAATTAAAGTTATTTGGTTACATTAGTAATAAGTCTAAAATTTTTTCGTCTAAAAATAAAATTAAATTCGAAGAGACGATGTCATTCATCGTAAAGCAAAATAAAAACTGTGTTTTATTTATTGCTTCCAATAATCGAAAGAATCTCAAATTTTAATATAAAATAATGGAAGGAAAAAAACATTTAACATTATAAAACAATTTTTGTTTCATTTTGGAGGGCAACCCCCTTCCGTAGGAGTTTCATAACTCTTGTAGAAATGGCAAATTTTGACACTTGGCAATTGAGGTTAATGTATTTTGCTTTATTTGTTTATCTTGTTTTTAACATTTAAGTAATTATTAAAAATAAATTAATCGTTTCTTCCCTTTAAAAATTAAATATTATAATGATTTCATCACTAAACACGGTGTTCAGAAAGGCACTTCATGCTCGTCTAAAATGACGCTGAAAACTAAAAGCGAAAGGTTTTACGTTTTGATTAGAATTGTCAAAAAATCGTAAAAACAAAATCAGAACTGCTCCTCTTTGATTTTTATTGAGAACTGAATTATTTAAGAAAATTAATTTTTAAAAGCAATGTTACAATTTGTCGTTTATTTAATTGTTGTTAATAATTAAGTAATAAATGGAATGGCTAATTTCTTTGCTTTGATTTTGAGGGGGTAATACTAACAAGTTAATAAATAAAATGCATTTTTAAAAAGAAATATTTATGTTAATGCTCCCAGATTTCAAATAGCGATGTGTCTACTGTTTCTAAACTTTGCACTAGAAGTATGCTGCACATTTTTATAGCAAACTTAAAGACATTTTTCTATTTAACTTGAAGAAAACCTGCATCAAAATTTACAGAAAAATTAAGAAATTTTTTTTAATATGTTGATATTTTGTTACTTGATTTTCTACCTGGAGGATAGGAGACTAAAATCAGTTGCACAGCCCAAAGTGCAATAGAAAATTCCTGCGCACGATATTAACTTGTGCGATTAATTAGCATTGAAAATTAATTTGCTGCAAATTTTCTTCAAGTTTGCTGTAAAAATTTTCTGAAATCTTGCAATGTAAAGTTTAAAAAAGGGTGTACATAACGCTGTTTGCCACAATTTTGCAGCAAATTTATTATGCCAACTTGCAACATGGAATTATAAATTTGCTGCTAATAGTTGAGCTATCTTGGCTGCTATTTTTTTTTCTTGCAAATAAATGAATACTTATGATAAAAAAATGTGAAATGTTGAGAGTAGGTTCCTCCCAATCAGTCATAGATATATTTTCGTCAGTTTTCACTAATATTAATAATAATAATGACGTTTAATAGTTTTTCTTCTCTAATTTATATTGTTTTGAATTTGAATGTGTTATTCAAAAATAATTTTTTGTTTACTTTTCAAATAAATAATATTTACCGACGGAATAGCTCAGTTGGTTGGTGCTCTAGGCTTTGCGGGTTGAGCGAACGAGGTTCGCGCCCCCCGTCAGCCGGGGATTTTTCCGACACGTGAGCTATTCTGAGCGGGAGGTTTGACGTCTAGGTGCGACGGTATACATTGTCGATTAATTGTCCGATGTATACCGCCGAAACTAGGCAGTCGATAAACCGGTTGTACTCAGAAGAGGTTTTTCTACAGTTTCCCTCTTCTCTGGCGAGAAAACCCAATGACGGGTGGTTTAGGAAAATGCGAGTACTCCTATCTTCGAAAGTCGCACTGTTGGCGCATTAGGTTAAAAATTTGCAAAAATTTGTAGAATGGTTATGCTTCAGCCATAAAAAGTATTTGTCGGGGACTCTTGTCGAGTGCGTAATATGCCAATAGGGCAGGAGTATAAACGAAAAAAAAAAACAAAGTAAATAATATTTAATAATACTTAAAACATAATAATGCACTATATTATTATTGCAAAAAAGTACAAATAGTACCTAAATAATTATAATAAATTTTAATATTTAAATAATAAATTATACAATAGTTGGTTACACTTGATATGAAATGACCCATATAAATATAGCTGCAAGTAGCTCCTTCATCCCTCTCTCCTCCCCCTCGCTGGCAAAAAATGACCTAAATTTTATGGTTATGTACGTTTCAAGACTCTGAATAGGGCCGCAAGTCCTCCCCCCTCCCTTATTTCCCACAAAAAATGACATAAATTTTGAGGTTATGTCCATTTCAAAACTGTCATGTTTGTTTCAAGACTCTGAATAGAGCAGCAAGTCTTTCCCTCACCTCTCTCCGTATTTCCCGACAAAAATGACATAACCTCAAAATTTAGGTCAAAATTTGGCGCAAAAAGAAAAAGGAACAAACATAACTTCAAAATTTAGGTCAAACTTTGAAGAAAAATGACCAAAAAACGATCATAACCTTAAATATAGGTCAAATTTTAGTTGGAAAATTTAAAAAATTAGATAAATTTTGTTTTAAAAAATAAAAATAATAAAAATTATTGTTAATAAAAATCGTAAATGACATTTAAAGAAATAAATAATAAACTATTAATAATAGTTTTAAATTCCAGAAATTATCTAAACATTAACTCAAACATCTACAAAACCAATAACAAATAGGGGGTTGGCGCGAGAAGCGCGCAGGTGGGTGAAGCCCTCTAGTATATATTGTAAAGATAGGCGTATCGTAAGTATACTCGCCCGGCGACGAGAGAAAGCAGACGGCGTAAGTAGCAGCGTCTCTCTCTTCCCCCACTTCGCGCTAACGCCTCTGGCTGTCTAGCGAGAGTATATACCTGGAGGCTCGCACCTTTTACCTCAGATTGTCTTCCGACTAGATGGAAGCGATCTCACGTCCAGTTCCTGGCTACCTGGACTCAATTGAGGCGCTCCTCATTGAATTCAGGTAATGCGAGGTATGGTACACTTGACTATGGGTGCTTCCGTGTCAAGTGAACCTTACTTCACCTCCTTATTCCTCATCGACTTGGACTCTCTGTAGGTGCTTCTGCGAGAGACCGAGAAGATACCTTTACGTACCTGGAACGTCATCCTTGCGACTTCTCTGTAGGCGCTCCTGCGATAGGATGCGAGTATGACGTCACTTCCAAGAACCTAGAGTACCGTCTACGCGACTTCTCCCTAGGGCTAAACTATGTGCAAGTTACAGCCTTATCCGATCAACTTTTTTTTACTTAGTTCGCTACAGGAATTTTACCCCATATGTATGTGCACATATGTGCACACATACATATACATATATTAAGTCTGCAAAAAAATTACAAACCAAAATATTGGTGATATAAGGAAAGCAACGCTAGTGTAACAACAAAGATTCATTTGGAATTTAATTATAAAATTGTAACATTGATGTAACAATGTTGCATTATTTATGTTATTTAAACTTAATTTAGGAACTGTAACATTGTTGTAACTATGTTACATTATGAATTATCTTTGATTTTGGAATTGTAACATTTATGTAACAATGCTACATTATTAATTTTATTAAAAACTTAATTATAGGAATAAAATTGTAACATTGAAGTAACAATGTTACATTATTAATTTTAGGAAAACTTAACTTTGGAATTATTAATTTTTGTCAATTTAGTTACAATAAAAGTTGCAACATTGTTCTTTCAATATTGCATTATTAATTTTTTTTTGGTTATAATGTTTGTAGCATTGATTTAACAATGTTACATTTGGAATATTAAGGACGTTTAAAAATAATATATCTACATTAATAATAAGAAAATAGGTCACTGTCACTACTTATCAATTCTAAAAAAAGGATCATCATGTGCATTTTGCATCTCTCTTGCACTTATGGGTTAATGCGGGCGTAGAGCGAACGCAGGCACACGCACCATCATGGGCTTTACGGTTGTAGCTAGGCAAAGTAAATCAATGCCCGCGCGCTACACACCAATACTTATAGCTGCAATGCATTCAGGGCCAGGCTCTATCCATCGCCTCGGTTATCTCAATTCCCCCTCCACCCCTCTGGGTCAGCCAGTCAACAAGCTACTATACAAAATCAAATGCACGTGCACCTGCTATATGGAACAAAAGTATCAATCAAAAAAAAGAAAAAAGTATTACTATTTTATATTATTATACTGTAGGGTGTAATATATGGGCAAATCCACGAAACTTTTAACTTTCAAGAAAAGAAAATTTCTTTTTTTAATTTGCAAGCACTTTGATGTCACTTTGTATACACGTTTAAGTACATTTTAGCACTACAAATTCATATGCGTGATTCATTTTTAGCTCACGCCGTCAATGTTTAACTCTTTAAACTCTTTAATGTTAACAAAATACATTTAAAATTGAAAAATTCAACTTTTTTTTATTTTTGATATCGGAGTGGTTTCCAAAGTATTTTCGTCCTCTGAACACGATTCTGTGTTACGTTCCGAACTAGGCGTGGTTTTTAAATAAAATGAATTTTATTTACTTGAATGTAATAAGGCTGATTAATCAGGTTGGTAAAGCCTGATATTTATTTTTATGTAGGATCGTGGTCACTTGTCAAAACTACGGGTTTTGCGTTACAATAACAAGTCAAATATTCCCTTTTATAACATTTATTGATTAAATAATAATTATATAGTAATAATGATACAAGTTTACAATTCTTTTACTTACTTTTAGCAATGAAGTTGGATAAATCGATGATTATAGCTTAGTCGTTATAATTAGTTTTGATTTGATTTGAAATAGTTCGTTTTGGTCGCACTTGTGTAACTTTAACGACTTAGATTGTTTTATAACTATTTAAAGAATTACAATATTCTTTATTGTTATTTCTCGTCACTAGCACCTTTGACAGGAATGAATTTTATAGCAGGTGTAAGAGAAGCAACATATACTAAATTGACAAATTTAGAAAAAGAGATAATGCAAGATTTCTTTAGTATTTATAGTTATAAATACGACAGTTATTTCTATTAAATTATTGATTCTAAGTGTTAATTTGCTTCTCTTGCACCTATTGGCTATCAGGAAAGAACTATGTTCTAACAATAAGTGAAAAGTCAAATTAACTTGCACCTATTGGCTATCAGGAAAGAATACAATAATTAGGGCGAAAGTAAACTGAAGGGTCGCTCTACGATGTTAGAGATTGCACCGGAACTTTTGACAAGCTTTATGGA
Source organism: Leptopilina boulardi (assembly GCF_019393585.1). Taxonomy (NCBI): domain Eukaryota; kingdom Metazoa; phylum Arthropoda; class Insecta; order Hymenoptera; family Figitidae; genus Leptopilina; species Leptopilina boulardi. Next base: position 319,384 of record NW_026137966.1, read on the forward strand.
AAAAGCTCTTGCTTATATAGTAGTCGATTATGCTAATTAGTGGGAGAAATGTCATATTATTGAGGAAGGGGTGATCTATAAATAGAATCACTTTCCTTATATGGTAATGATCTACATCGCATGTATGACATTGAATCTTCTTCTTTCTGAATTCTCTCTTTTATATGCTGACAATGGACTTTTGAAGATCATATTACACTTGGATCTTCACAACCTTCACATTCTTCACGCGTATAAACAAACAAGCTCGAACTTGCTTCACATTTTGCTTACATATATCCTATTTTTAGCTTTTCAACTTTCTGAACTTTTATGGTGAAAACGAATGTCATATCTCTTTTGAGATCGATTTCGTTTCCACACTCTATCCTATCAATATATACATAAATAAATACATTAAAATAAGACATATAGTTTAAGTATTGTAAAATTATCATAGAATTATATAAAATGTCTTATTTTAATGATAATTTTAAGGAAAATTAGGGAAAATTGTTACCGGGATGTAACAGTCTCCCCCCCTTAGATTTTTCATCGTCCCGATGAAATTAATTCCAGTTGTCGCAGATACATGATTATAAGACTGGAATTTTTGAAATTGAGACTATCTTTTAATAGTCCTTACGCTTACTGACCTACATTCATTGTGACATTGATATCCCTTGAGCTTATCTGTAGTAGCTAATATGAAGACAAGAATGGTGAAATGACATCAAAATGAATCTACAATGTTGTGATGCGTGTTTGTGTATTCAAAGTGTTATGGCTATCTTCTTGAGGTAGGTATGAATTTCTTCTTTCGTGGTACAGTTAATGACCTCTTGTTTGTTGTGTGCGTGTATCATAATTGTTTAGATCAGCACTTTTCATCCCTTTAAGATGCAGGAGGTCAGAAGATCTTGTCAGTTTGCACGCAATTATCATGGAAAATCAGTCGTCGTCCAACAAAAGTGAGTGACTTCTTAAGTAGTGTTGTGTTAATTAATGTGATACATTTTGTCATAATAGTTCTTTTAATTTATTTCTCCCCTTTTATTTTCTTTTAGTGCCCGGAAAGGAATGCAAGTCAAATTTAGTGAACTTTTTCCTGACGCTGCAGGGCCTTGCGGCGTCCGTTTACTACTCCGTGGAGGAAATGGAGTTTTTGGAGGAAATGGCGCGGCCAGGTCGACCCAAAAAAGGGGTTATAAGGGACACAACAATTGACAAGAAGGTCAGATTGAGGCAGTTGAGAGGATTAAAGGAGGAAATAAAGGAAAACTCTGGGACAATGACATCGATGTTTAATTCCTTATTGTGAGTATTTTTTTTTGTCAATGTTATTATGGCATTTAATCTTTTCTCTCTTATATATATATATATATATTTTTTTTAGTCGACCAGCTCGTCCCATAGGCTGTTTTTGTGGCGAATGCGAAATTCCTCTTCCTCCGGCCAAAAGGGCGCGAGTTTCCATGGAAGTTGGTAAGCTCATTCTTCATTTTATATTATTACTTATATATATATATTTTGTTTGTTTTTTGTTTTTTTGATATTTTTAATTATAATATGTTTTGTTTACTATTTTTCCTTTTATATTATAGACAAGGGAGAGGGACTCGACCGCTTAGCTTCAAAGCCAAGGGTCTGGCCCAGGGCCATGGTATGGCTACAGGAAGGAGCTATGGAAACAATCGATCCACAACCTGGCCCTTCTTTCCAGCCACAACCCGGCCCATCTTGGCAACCTCAGCCAGGCCCGTCTCGACAATCTCAGCCCGACCAACTTTGGCAACCATGGACAGAATCCTCTTGGCAGCCACAATCTGGCCCAAAATTGGAACCTTTTCCTAGCCCATCTGTTGAGCCACATCCTATGATTCCAGAACCAGAGGAAGATCCATTAAAATTAGCCTTGTGTGTGTGAAACGTGTTTTTTATAATGTGTGTGTATTCGTAAACAATTATATTTAAGATTATTTTAAATTTAATTAATACAATATTTTAGATTTTGAGTGCGTTATGATAATTTTTATAAGAATAACCCTTTTTTTTGTGTGTATTGTAGAGCAATTGAGTGAGTGTGTGTGTGTGTGCGTTATATTTAAGTTTATTTTGAATTTAATTAAAAAATATTTTTTGAATGTGTGTATGTGTGTGTGGGTGAATTTACTTTGTAGTGTGAATGAGTGAATGTTTTAATAAAATTTTTTCATTTTTATAAAAATTTTGAAATTTTATTTCACCGTCCTTGTCTTTCTATTCTATCCCTTATATTTTTTAATCTTTTGATATGAGAGATTCTTTTTCAATCGCCCCAGCCCAAAAAGTCAATGTTCTGGGATTGGCTTCATACTTTGGTAAATTGTTCTCCTATATGATAGTAATAAATCCCTAAAATATAAACTCATTAAAAAAATATTTGTAGAAAGTAAAGGGGGTTGAAGTTTTGACGTTAAGGGTAACATTGTCATTTTCAAATCCGTATAACTATGACAAAAGTTAATGGATTTTAATTTATCTATTATGAATTTTATTGCATTTTTCACGTACTTTTCAAAAATGTATACGAAATTTAAAAAAAAAAAATTTTAACCCCTTTTTTTTCAAAATCAACTCTTTTTTTTTTATTTTTTCTCTTTCTGGTATTTTTTTTTTTTTTTTTTATTTTCATTGGAAAGCTGAGGTTTTTTCCCATGAGCTATGTAAATATGAAAATGGGACAACAATAATTTTGTGAGTAACAGAATATTAAAGTAGGCGGTGCCGATAAGGGGTGTACCTGGAGATCATCTTTGAGGATTTAGATAGGCACCGCCTAATTTAATTTTATGTTTCTCACAAAATTATTGTTGTCCCATTTTCATATTTACATAGCTCATGGGAAAAAACCTCAGCTTTCCAATGAAAATAAAAAAAAACAAAAAAAAATTCCCGAAGGGGTGAAAATCGAAAAATAAGGGTTGATTTTGAAAAAAAGGGGGTCAAAAATTTTTTTTTTAAATTTTGTATACATTTTTGAAAAGTACGTGAAAAATGCAATAAAATTCACTATAGATAAATTAAAATCCATTAACTTTTGTCAAAGTTATACAGATTTGAAAATTACAATGTTACCCTTAACGGCACCCTTATCGGCACCGCCTACTTTAATATTCTGTTACTCACAAAATTATTGTTGTCCCATTTTCATATTTACATAGCTCATGGGAAAAAACCTCAGCTTTCCAATGAAAATAAAAAAAAAAATACCCGAAGGGGTGAAAATCGAAAAATAAGGGTTGATTTTGAAAAAAAGGGGGTGAAATTTTTTTTTTTTTAATTTTGTATACATTTTTGAAAAGTACGTGAAAAATGCAATAAAATTCAATATAGATAAATTAAAATCCATTAACTTTTGTCATAGTTATACGGATTTGAAAATGACAATGTTACCCTTAACGTCAAAACTTCAACCCCCTCTACTTTCTACAAATATTTTTTTAATGAGTTTATATTTTAGGGATTTATTACTATCATATAGGAGAACAATTTACTAAAGTATGAAGCCAATCCCAGAACATTGACTTTTTGGGCTGGGGCGATTGAAAAAGAATCTCTCATATATTGTTTAATAAAATTTTAATAAATGATAAATTTTTGAATTTTAAATCTATCTAAAATAAAATTTTTTTTTTTAATAATTAAAGTAATTAATTTAATAATAATGCTAACAATTTGATTATTAATATATAAAAATTTTTTAATCGTAGATAGTTGTATGCGTAGAAATACATGCATACTCACATATACAAAGATATATACATACATACAGAATTGCTGTATTAATAATTTCACTATTTATAATTTTCAATATATAGTTTTAGGCATATAGAATTTTGAATAATATTATTAGGTGGTGGGTCCATCGATCTATCGATTAAATCGATGAATCCAACGCGAAACATTCGTTTTTAGTGTTAGGGAACTAGAATGCGCACGGAGGTAGGTTCCGCGAGTACGCTATGACAGCCATACACGGTGCGACAAGATGGCGAGTCTAGCTACTCGGCCGTCGCTTGGCATGAGAAGGAAGGCGTGGGACCCAGCTCGCGGGAGGCGTGGGCCTTGACACTCCTCCGCGCAACGAGTACCTTCCCCCATTCTCATGCTTGCCTGATACTCAAGGCTCAACTCGAAGCCTTTATTTTTGCTTTATTTATAATTGTTTATTAATTTAAAAATTTTATGTTAATATATTTCAATATGTTAGACTTAGTTTCATTATAATTGAAGCGTTTTATTATTTTTTTATATAAATTTGTTAGCTAATGATAACTAAAATTAGTTTATTTATTATTATTAACTTTATTGATGTAAAATATGTTGAAAATTTTAATAACAAATCATTATTATTTATCTTAATCTTTACTGTCACTTTTTCTTTAAATCATCAAACTTATTATTTTATTAATTACAATATGGTGAATTTTAATTATGTAATATTAATTCAACATAATAACAATAAAATTAACAATGCTTCTATTATTTATTTGATTATATTTTCATGTAAACAAGCATATATAAATGCATATAATAATTAATATATATGTGCACACATAAATGCATTGTTTTATTGTTTATTTATTAATTAATTAATAGCAATTGATAATATAATAAGGCATGATATATGTATAATTTATTAATTATTAATGGTTTAGTTTTATTATTTTATATAGGTAAAATATATATATATATATATATATGATTTATTCTTCATTATTTAATAGCAGTGTAAATTTTAAATTCAAATTATTTTGCCGCTATTTAATGATGATAGACATAATGATGAGTATTATAGGCATACGTGAATAGAAGCTGGAGGTATTGGCAGTGGTGTTAATGGTTTGCATGCATCCAGCAGGCGGCCATCGCTGTGCAACATGCGCACTTGGAGAATAGCTTCACTCACCGGTCGATGTATGTGATCGATGCGTAAGCTTTAAGGCTGTTTTACGTTGCTGCTGCTGCGTCGTTCTACGTCTATAAAGGATGCTTCACAATGTTCTTGTTATTTTATAGTCTTAAAATTTTCAAAATTTTTCTGATTTTGATAACTGTCTTCCCTCCTTAGATTTCACATTGTCCTCAATGTGTGTTGAGGCCAAAATTTTTTGATATTTCTTGGTTTTTTATACGTTTGGTTGATTTTCTCTTAATTTTCTTAATTTTATTATTGTTGGTTCTTGTCTTGACATTACATATGTCGAATTGGTGATCATTTTTGGTTTTTCTTCTTCACTAAAGTAGTAAATCTTATTTAAATGTTCTAGAATCTTTCGAGCTGCTGAATGCTCAGAGTCTCTAACTTTGCAACATCCGTCCCCTAGTACAATGAAGGTATTATTATTTTTAGAGTCTGTCACAGTACACCTAACTTGTCAGGGTTTTTTATATGAAGGGCCTGTGCCCGGTTCTATAATATAAATGGGTTTATTAAGATTATATTCGGCAGTTAGTTCCTCAAGAATTCCCTTAGGGTAAGCAATTGATGAAATATCCCCTTTTGGGAAAATGAAAGTTCCAATTAATTCTCCTTGTAGAGGTGCAGTGAATAGGAATGATTCAGTCATCTAAAACAGGAAAATTATGTTATTAACCTATTCATAAGCAATTTTTAACTTATCTACATGTTTTTGAAACCTTTGTCCATCTTCATTTATTAATATTACATTATTTTTATCCAATATAGCCACAATTCTGTATGGACCATGATAACAAGGATCGAATTTTCTTTTCATTCCTTCTTTTATTACATAAGCTTTATCTCCTACTTTTCCTAAAAATGGTTTCATTACTTTATCATAATTTTCTTTTGATTTTAATTTAGCATTTATTAAATTATTTGCTGCTAAGATTCGAATTTCATTTAATCTGGTTATTAATTCTGATAAGTATGAGCCATATGTTTCTAGTTTTTCTTGCTCAGGAAATGAGCTAGGAGTACGGGCTATTTTACCGAAAACTAACTCATATGGAGTGAAATTAGTAGCTTCATGTACTGAAGTATTATATGCAAACATAGCAAAAGGAAGTAATCTATCCCAATCATCATAATCTTTAGCATATTGTTTTATATAATCTGCTAAAACAGCGTGACTTCGTTCTAAAGATTCATTTGTTTGAGGCCTATAACCTGATGTTGTGACTTGTTGTACTTCAAATAATTTTGATAATTTAGACATTAACTTTCCTATAAATGAGGTACCTTCGTCAGTTAATATTACGTTTGGTGCTCCATATACTGAAAATAATTCTTTTGCAACAGTATGAGCGATTGTGGTTGCAGAAATATCAGGTATTGCAACAGCTATGCAGTATTTAGATAAATGATCTTGCATAGTTAGGATATGACAATTTTCATCTGGGGTTGTTGGTAATTTACCTACAGTGTCAAGAGAAACTTTATCAAAAACGTCTAAGGGAGTATCAGTAATAAGCATCGGTATTCCTGCAATGATATCTTCTTTTATTAAAGGATCAAAATGATTTTCTTTTATTATTAAGGTGTAAATTTTGTTTTTTCCTCGTGGCGTTACAAATATTTGTCCTTTAATAGGATTTTTAGATTTCATTTCTTCGGGATCTATTACTCCTATATCTATTAAAAGTCTACTTATAGGTGAAATGAATTCGCAATCTGCTGACAAGAAATGAATATAATTACTTCGATTATATGTTAGGTTTTCTCTGCTGCTCGTTATATTAGAATTTCTTGCTTTTATTTTGGAATAATTTATAGGTATTTCTGGAGGAATACTTGATAATGATGTTTTAATTTTCGATTTATTACATGTTTTCTTTGTATCTTCCTTTTCTTCTACTTCTATAATTTCCTCCTCAGAATCTGTTTCTTTATTTGAATTATAATAAGGTGTAGATACTGCCGTAGGGTTGTTGTATTGCATGGGTGTGTTTATTTCCTGTAAATATGGTTTGAAAGTTACTTTTCTTTTTTTAAACTTTCTTTTTCTTCGTTTCAGTGGCGTTTGAAAGTACATCTCTTCTATTATGTCTTCATTATTAGTTGAATCTTCATATTCTGAATCATAAATTTCTAATTCTTCTTGATTCATGTCGTCCTTTTCTGAGTCAGAATTTTGGAGTATTTCTTGTTTATTGTCCTGCCATATGGATTCACCTTTAGCATAATTCCAATAGAAATCTAATTTTTCTGAAAATTCAGCATGATCTCCTGTAATACATTCATTAGCTGCTTTATGTATAGCTTCATCATCATCTACATCGGAATTAGTTCGCCAATTTCTGGGTGATAAAGAGGTATCTGCTAACCAATCTTTATGCTGTGCTAAAGAATCATTAAATCGTGATATCGATTGTTCTAAATTTTCTGCAATTTTGGTTTTAGTTAATTGTAATGCATTTCTTTCTTCTACTTCAGAACTTTCTTCAGTTATATTCATTGGTGGCTCTATGTTAGTTATGAGCTCCATTTCTTGCTGTAGAATCAAATCATTTTTATTAGGTAATTCTGGAGGTGCACTTTTTGGTCCAGGGGGAAGTTTTAATGCAGCTGGTGGAAGTTTTAAACTAGGAAGTGTACTTCTACTAGCCTTTTGAATAGGGGGATTAATGTTTTCAAAATCAACGTCCTCGGAATTCTCACTTTCCGTTGGTTTTTCTATTATTTTTGTTCTGGTTTGTGTTGCCCTTCTTGTTGATACTCTTGAGGCAATTGTGCTTAGGTCTAAAGTTTTTGGAGGTTTTAATATCGATTTTGGCTTAAATGTTTTTAATTCCTTTTCACTTTTACTTCGTGTAGCAACAGATGTTGGAGGTGGTTTTATTTTTGAATTTTGTCCAGTTTTGCTTCTTGTGACAATAGATGTTGGAGGTGGTTTTATTTTTGGTTTTGGATTTATTGTTTGTTTGTTCATTAATATTTTGAATTGTGTATGTTCGGTTTCAAGTGGTTTTTCTTCTTTTGTGTAGACATTTCTAGATAAGGTATCTGCGTTAGTGTTTAATTTACCTGATTTATGTTTAAATTCGTATAAATAGTCTCGCAATTTTAATCTCCACCTTATTAATTATTGTCCTGGGTCTTTAATGGTGTCTATCCATCTTACAGGTTCATGATCGCTGACCAAAGTGAATTTCTTTCCATATATATACGGTCTAAAATAATGCACACCATATAGAACTGCTAGACATTCCTTTTCTGTTGTTGAGTAATTTATTTCAGGCGCAGTTAATACTCGAGAAAGATAGGCAATAGGTAGATCAAATCCATCTTTTTCTTGACTTAATACAGCTCCTATAGCGAAATCTGAAGCGTCTGTTGTAAATGTCAAAGGCTTATCGTAATCAGGATATTGTAAAATGGGTGCCTTATACAATGCTGCTCTTAATTCTTTAAAGCTGTTATCTTGTTCTTTGTTCCATTCGAATTTTACATCCTTTTTTAATAAATTAGAAAGAGGTTTTGCCTTTCCTGAAAAGTCTTTTATGAATCTCCTGTAGTATCCTGCTAATCCTAAAAATTGTTTCACATTTCTTGGTGTTTTTGGTATTGGAAAATTTGCTACAGCTTCAATTGTATTTGGATTAGGTTTTACTCCTTAATTACTAATTATGTGTCATAAATAAGCAACTTCTTTGAATAAAAACTCACATTTTTCTGGTTGTAAAGATAAATTTGCATCCTTTAATCTTTGCAATAATCTTCGAATCTTCTTACCATGTTCTTCCAAGTCTTTAGCAAAAATCACAATATCATCTAAGTAAACAAATAGTTCTACACCTTGTAAACCTAATAATACTTGGTTCATTAATCTCTGGAATGTTGCTGGTGAGTTCTTTAGTCCCATGGGCATTCTGATATATTCATAATGTCCATGCGTTGTGGAAAATGCCGTTTTCGACCTATCTTTTGGATCTAACTCAATTTGATGAAATCCGCTAGCTAAATCAAAAACTGAAAAGTATTGGGCATTGCCCAAATTTTCGACTATTGAAATATTGCTGGGTAGTGGATAAAAGTCGCCCACAGTCTTCTCATTTAGATCTCTGAAGTCTATTACTATCCGCCATTTTTTCTTTCCAGTTCCATCTATTTTCTTCGGTACTATTAACAATGGTGAGTTATATGGAGAGTTTGAAGGTCCTATAGCACCTTCTGTTATCATTATATCGATTACTTTATCAATTTCTTCTTTCTGCGATGGTGAAAATCTATATTGTTTAGTGTGTATTGGTATTTCATCATTAGTGTGTATTTTGTGTTGTACTAAATGTGTAGGTGTTAACTGTTCACCAGGAAGATGAAAACTTTCTGTAAACTCATTTAAGATTTCTATTACGTGTTGTTTTTCTTCGTCATTTAGGTGTTCTAGCCTTAAATTTTCAATTACAGCTGAAGCTCTATCTTCAGGAGGTATAAACTCATCATCTGTTTCATATTCATCTGAATCTTCGCCCGGTAGTTTGTAGAATTCAAAGGGTATTAATTCTTGTGGAGGTATTTCAACTTCGATATCTTCCGATGTGGTGTTAATTGCAAAAATATGACATGTTGCATCGTTATTTGTTACTATTGCTTCGCCTATTAATAATCCATCTGTAGTTTTTACTAATGGCAGGTATCCTTGTTTTAAATTAGTATTTATGGTGATTACTGGGGATTCTCAATTATTTTTGGCGTGCAAGATTGTTCCATTTTTCTCAAAATTCTCACGCTTGTAGGACGCTCCTTTTGTTCCACACTCGTCGTCGCGTCCGTTCGTCGAGGGATGTTGGAGTTTAAATGATCCTTTTCAGAAGGTTTAGGAGATTGCGCACGAAGGGGCGTTCTATTCCCTTCGTATGGTTTATCGTTGTGCATTTGTGGTAATGAAGAATGAGGAAAATAAGTGTAAGGATTATAAGGAACATATGCATTTGGAGGATAATGATTTGGGTGTTGCAAGTATGGTTGTTGATGACTGGTAGATGGTTAGTATGGTTGATATGGATTTTTCAATATACCAAAAGGAATAGGAGATTGAGCATGATGTCTCATTGCTTCATTTGGATGAGCAAATCGTACTCTAGGACTAGGGCTTCGTTCTCTGGAACCATAATCACTTGATTGAGAATTTCGTGAATAATGATATGCATTATATTCCGCTTTATGATACTGATGTCGGGTTTCAAATTCCAAAGCAAATTTTAATGCTTCTTCAATGGTTGTAGGATTTCTAGCTTCTAGAATACTAGACATACCATCTGGTAAACCTCGGGTGAATGCTTCTAATGCACATTCAACTAAGGGTTCCATCATAGTGTTTGATCTTTCGACACCATATTTATCTTGAAGAGCAGCCTTAGCTCCTACCATCAAAAGCAATATTTTGTCGTAAAACTCACTAACGTTATCATTTCGGCCCATACGAATTGTAGATATTTCTTGTAGATACCATGTATATGACTTGCAATGAGCAAATCTTTGTTTTAAATGTTGGACTAGTTCGTCTATGGTATTAAAATTCTTACCTTGTATACTATCTCTAGCCACACCTTTTAATCTGGCAAGAATTGCCTTTAAATATTGTTTTTCACAATTAATAGGAATATTAGACACACTATTTATTATATCTTCTATAAAATCTCTTACAGGAATGTTTTTACCATCATAAAAAGGAATATTCATTATGCCCTGTTGCAACGCAAAACACTAAGCCATTGATGTTATCATGGCATCATTTAAAGTTCTATTAATATTACCGGATAAATTACTTGTTTGTGGTCTATCTGTAGCCATGATTATAAGTTTACTAATAACGGACGGAATAATTAAAATATCTCGTTAATTATATCAAATGAAAATGGTAAACCTAAAATTCCAACAATATTAGAATTACTCTCACTATTAATAGTTTGGAATTCTAAAACTGTGTAATTGATGCAAACTTTTGCTTCTCCGATAGTGTTGACTGTACTATCTCTTAAGGAATATTTAATTATGCGATTTATTCCTAAAAAGGGAATTAATTCACTTTCTTTAATTAAATTGATTGGTAAAGATGGATCAAGTATGAATAAACACTCGTGATCCTTAAAGAAATATGATTCCAAAAGAATTTTTGGATATAATTGATTATATTTTTCAATAAAATGAAAGTATGAGTTCATAGGGGAATACGGATAATGGCGGCTTGGAACCGTATAGCCGTATTGCTACTAGGGAGTTTTAGTGTTATCGGACTATTGTCTATCTGACACAACTCGTCTTGTACTACTTACGGACCAACGCAATTGGCGCTAGACAGTAGTGCGAGAGTATAAAATCAAACTTTCGCGCCTGTTTACAACTGCAACCTCTTATGCTAGTATATTCGCCTGATATCTTTTCTCAAGAAGGCTTTATTTAAACCTAAATTTCTTCTAAATTTTGGGAATCTAAAATTTTTGTTTTTGTTCTATTGATTAGTTGTATTAAAGAGAATGATTCTATGAAATTTGAATTTTTGTTATTATCAATGTCGAGAATTATATTGACTAATATTGTATATTATATATAGTTTTATGTAAAGTTATAACCGAAATTCACTAGGATCTGTGTTAAGAAAAGATAATCCAAGAACACCTGTCAATTCGGGTTGTTGATTGTTAATGTAGGTGTGATATTGATATTACAAATAAATCAAAAATTGAGACCTCTTTTCAATTGTTTGTGTAAATCAAGAGCTTAGACAGAATTCGCCGAACGGCGTAAAACGTCGAGTACAAAGTCAAAATTCGCCGGACGGCGTAAAATTGACCCTGCTAAGACCTCAAAATTCCAAACAATGATATTATCAAAATTTATTGATATGAAAACCTCGCCGGACGGCGAAGACCTCCAATTTTCAAAGCTATAGTTCGCCGGACGGCGTAAAAATAGCTTACTCAATAATATTTTAAATGATTTTATGAATTTATTAAACAGTCGGTTTTAAACACCCTAATTCTCAAGTTCGCCGGACGGCGTAAAATGAAAATATAACAAATTCTGTAATTCGCCGGACGGCGTAAGAACAAAACTGCTAGAGAATTTAAAATGACCGTTTACAAATGTTTATAGTGAAGTATATGAATAAACATTTAATGAAATATGATGTGTTTATAAGGGTGATATAATTGATTTTGAATAAATTTGAACCCTTAAAAATTTTGAAGTTTGCTCTAAATAAAGATGCCGAATTATTTGAGAATATTCGTAAAATTGTTTTTGCAACAAAAGTGACAATCCCACCGCTGCCACCAAATCTGCTGTTACGTTCCGAACTAGGCATGGTTTTTAAATAAAATGAATTTTATTTACTTGAATGTAATAAGGCTGATTAATCAGGTTGGTAAAGCCTGATATTTATTTTTATGTAGGATCGTGGTTACTTGTCAAAACTACGGGTTTTGCGTTACAATAACAAGTCAAATATTCCCTTTTATAACATTTATTGATTAAATAATAATTATATAGTAATAATGATACAAGTTTACAATTCTTTTACTTACTTTTAGCAATGAAGTTGGATAAATCGATGATTATAGCTTAGTCGTTATAATTGGTTTTGATTTGATTTGAAATAGTTCGTTTTGGTCGCACTTGTGTAACTTTAACGACTTAGATTGCACCGGCACACAAAAAAAAATTTCGAGTGCGAAGACCGCCACATGGTAGGTTCTCTTCCTTAAGATGTATCTAAAGAGAAAATCCTAGTCCGACCTCGAGTTTGGTTCTTGTTTCATTTTTACAGGCCTGGTGGGGGGGTGTAGTTTGAGAAATTAACATACATGGGAATTTAATTTCTTTTATCAACTGAAAGTGAATGTTTGCTTATTCTAACTGTGGATTTTGATTCAGTGGCTCTAATTACATGAAAATTTAATAAATACACAAATTTAAAAATGGCGGATCCAATATGGCGGACCTAAAATGGTGGATTTTTTGAAAAATTTGCTTGGATTTCCTTGAAACTTGTTACTAGGGGGTTTTTCGGGTCGCTGATTACGAATTTGATGTCAAATTTTATAAATTCAATATGGCGGATCCAATATGGCGGACCTAAAATGGTGGATTTTTGAAAAATTTGTTTGGATTTCCTTGAAACTTGTTACTAGGGGGTTTTTGGGGTCGCTGATTACGAATTTGATGTTAGTTTTTCATAATTCAAAATGGCGGACCTAAAATGGTGGATTTTTGAAAAATTTGTTTGGATTTTCTTGAAACTTGTTACTAGGGGGTTTTTGGGGTCGCTGATTACGAATTTGATGTTACTTTTTCAAAATTCAAAATGGCGGATCTAATATGGCTGAAAATTTTCGAAAAATTGTTTGGTTTTTGTAAAAAATTGCTATTTTGGGCTGTTTAGGTTGCTGAATAAGATTCTGACACTTCTATTTTTTAAATTTTGCAATAGTGAATTTAATGTGGCTGACAATTAAAATTTTTTTATTTTCTCGATCGTTTACCCTGAATCTGAATTCACCAAAATTTAGTAATGGCTTGATGTAAAAGTTGTCAAAATATAACTGCATATCTGTAAAAATACAACCTCAAGTTAGTTGTCTTATAAATAATATTTCTCCGATTTAATTTCTATTTTTTCTATTTTCGCGACTAGGACACCTCCCCGTGGTGAAGGCGGGCAACGAATTTTCGGCTAAGTTTCTAGGTTTAAAATATGCCTTCATGGCAAAAGTAGATAAGAAGATTACGATGCAGAGGAGGGATACCTCAGTATCAAGCCATTACTAAATTTTGGTGAATTCAGATTCAGGGTAAACGATCGAGAAAATAAAAAAATTTTAATTGTCAGCCACATTAAATTCACTATTCCAAAATTTAAAAAAAAGAAGTGTCAGAATCTTATTCAGCAACCTAAACAGTCCAAAATAGCAATTTTTTACAAAAACCAAACAATTTTTCGAAAATTTTCAGCCATATTAGATCCGCCATTTTGAATTTTGAAAAACTAACATCAAATTCGTAATCAGCGACCCCAAAAACCCCCTAGCAACAAGTTTCAAGAAAACCCAAACAAATTTTTCAAAAATCCACCATTTTAGGTCCGCCATTTTGAATTTTGAAAAACTAACATCAAATTCGTAATCAGCGACCCCAAAAACCCCCTAGTAACAAGTTTCAAGGAAATCCAAACAAATTTTTCAAAAATCCACCATTTTAGGTCCGCCAAATTGGATCCGCCATATTGAATTTATAAAATTTGACATCAAATTCGTAATCAGCGACCCGAAAAACCCCCTAGTAACAAGTTTCAAGGAAATCCAAGCAAATTTTTCAAAAAATCCACCATTTTAGGTCCGCCATATTGGATCCGCCATTTTTAAATTTGTGTATTTATTAAATTTTCATGTAATTAGTGCCACTGAATCAAAATCCACAGTTAGAATAAGCAAACATTCACTTTCAGTTGATAAAAGAAATTAAATTCCCATATATGTTAATTTCTCAAACTACACCCCCCCACCAGGCCTGTAAAAATGAAACAAGAACCAAACTCGAGGTCGGACTAGGATTTTCTCTTTAGATACATCTTAAGGAAGAGAACCTACCATGTGGCGGTCTTCGCACTCGAAATTTTTTTTTTGTGTGCCGGTGTTGTTTTATAACTATTTAAAGAATTACAATATTCTTTATTGTTATTTCTCGTCACTAGCACCTTTGACAGGAATGAATTTTATAGCAGGTGTAAGAGAAGCAACATATACTAAATTGACAAATTTAGAAAAAGAGATAATGCAAGATTTCTTTAGTATTTATAGTTATAAATACGACAGTTATTTCTATTAAATTATTGATTCTAAGTGTTAATTTGCTTCTCTTGCACCTATTGGCTATCAGGAAAGAACTATGTTCTAAGTGAAAAGTCAAATTAACTTGCACCTATTGGCTATCAGGAAAGAATACAATAATTAGGGCGAAAGTAAACTGAAGGGTCGCTCTACGATATTAGAGATTGCACCGGAACTTTTGACAAGCTTTATGGAAAAAGCTCTTGTTTATATACTAGTCGATTATGCTAATTAGTGGGAGAAATGTCATATTATTGAGAAAGGGGTGATCTATAAATAGAATCACTTTCTTTATATGGTAATGATCTACATCGCATGTATGACATTGAATCTTCTTCTTTCTGAATTCTCTCTTTTATATGCTGACAATGGACTTTTGAAGATCATATTACACTTGGATCTTCACAACCTTCACATTCTTCACGCGTATAAACAAACAAGCTCGAACTTGCTTCACATTTTGCTTACATATATCCTATTTTTAGCTTTTCAACTTTCTGAACTTTTATGGTGAAAACGAATGTCATATCTCTTTTGAGATCGATTTCGTTTCCACACTCTATCCTATCAATATATACATAAATAAATACATTAAAATAAGACATATAGTTTAAGTATTGTAAAATTATCATAGAATTATATAAAATGTCTTATTTTAATGATAATTTTAAGGAAAATTAGGGAAAATTGTTACCGGGATGTAACATTCTGGCACCCAAATTTGCTTAGCACGTCAGGATTTTGAGAAAAGAGGGGGTAAAGACTCCAAAAAAGTGTTTTCAGCATATTCTTAACTTAATAAAATTTGTTTCACTCAAAATACTTAAACGGCGTTTTTGTCTTCAAATATATGTATGAAAATGTGTCGATCACACTATAGATTGACCTGTTTAAAGCAAAAATGCAGTTGTGCCTTTCAAAAATGTATAAATTTAAATTAAATTACGATTTTTATTATCATCTTTTAATTGCTCCTACAGGAGTACATTTAGAGGCACATCAATGAAAAAGGTCTTAAAATTTTCGTTTTTTCATTCTCTATTCAGAAATTCATTGAACTTTTATTTTTATTGAACGCCGCACAAGATATTTCCTTAAGAAGAGTAAAATTGAATTTAAAAAATTAATGGAAGTTAATAAATCAAAAATTCACATTCTAGATGAAATTTCTAAAAATTAATAAAAAATAATATATAATTTATAATTATTTACAGTTATATCGGTTTTTTTTAAATGCAAGGAACACAATTATTTTATATTTAAACTTGAATTTAAATAAATACAAAATTTTTCAGCTAAAATGGAAATTTTTTTTTCTTAACTTTCCTTAATTTATTAAATTTACCTCAAATTTATACTTTATATATTCCAATCGACTCGTTTTCATGCAAGGCATACAATTATTTTATATATAAACTTCAATTTAAAAAATCACAAAATTTTATTGACAAAATGTGAATTTTTGATTTTTTAACTTTCATTAATTCTTTTAATTTAAATTGCAACTATACTTTATATATACCAATCGATTTGTCTTGACGTAAGGAATACGATTTTATTATATATAACCTTAAATTTTCTATTTCAAAATTTTTTCGATTAAAAAAAATTTTGGAAAAAGACCATAAAATTTTTTTTGGGTATTTTTTAAAATCCTCTTGTCATATTTGAGATATTAATATAAGTGAGCCTACCAAATTTTATCTAAATCCACTAAAACCTGTTAAAGTTTTCGTCTAAACCAAAAAGGGATCCACACACACACATACATCCGGACAATTGATCAGGATCTCATATAACATGTTTCTATATAGAAAAAAATTTGTTTCCGCCACTTTGAAAATTTTTATAAACGAAAGGACTTCAAAGTTTCCTCCACGAGGAAGCAAAAAAGAGAAGAATTTTTATAAATAAATAATATATTTTTAGTATTATAATTTCTAACTATGCTTGTAACAAAATCTAGTTCCTATAAGGTGTTACGTTGAGGCTGGACGTTTTCCGTTCTCACGCTCGCGGCGTGAAATCCAAAACGTCAGCAAAAATGCAATGACCAATAGACCCAGAGACACTAGAAATTCAAAATCATAATTACACTAAATTGCCGCACCTAAATTCAGAGCCGATGGCTAGAGGCTGGTCTATGTGTGAAAATCATTGCAGTACAACTCTTAATCGCGAGTCAGCTCCAGGTTTCTGGAGGCATAAAAGTAATACAAGACGCCGGGGCTTAGCCCGTCCGTGAATCGGTACCAATTTTGAAGGTGCTTTTCGCGCGCTACCTTGCAAAAAGTGCATAAAAATTATTATAATAAAAAAAACATTATGAGGAGCGATAATAAAATTGTGCTTCTCATCGGTAATTGTAAGAAGTGTGGTGAGTAAGAGAATATAAATGTATCGTTACGCTAAAATTATTTCTGCGCATGATAACTTTTTTTTGAATTTTTTTTGTGTCTTACTCCTTAAAGTAAGTCCATACTAAATAAGTATAATGGTTATACTCTTATAGTATTGGTTATACTCATATAGTCTACCTAAAATAGCAAGAGCTTCTTCCTTTTTGGTGGATAAATTCTTGCAACCTGCGTTTTGGCCTATATCGATATATCGAAATATCGATGGTTGGAAAGGGAGGTAGGCGTGGCCAAAACGCAGGTTGCAAGAATTTATCCACCAAAAAGGAAGAAGCTCTTACTATTTTAGGTAGACTATACACTACCGTCCGAAATTGTGCGAACGCTTACACCGCGAGTCATTGAAAAACTTACTCGCGTGAAAATAAAGATAACTCTGACAGAAATTAGCGTAGAGACTTCTCCCTTATAGCGTTGGAAAGCTTATGAAATTTCGAAAAAAATGATTCCTATTTGAATGAGATTGCTTTAATAGGTTTAAATATATCATGTTACAAAGTTGAAAAAATAATTGTAATTTTTTGCTTATTACCTACCTTGCCTTTAACCTCTTGCATGGTCCAGGAAAATCGACGAAAAAAATTGTCCGTTAATATAATTATTCCTTGAAATCTAAGCTTTCCATTGATTCCAAGAACAATAAAAAATGTTGACGGGTTTGCCAGTATGTAATTGAAAAAAAAGGACGAGCGTGCACGAAAAAAAATTCGACCGTCAATCGCTCGATTTTCCCGTCTCGCTGCCTCTTTCGTTCGTGCGCCAGGGCCGAAACAGAGAATTTTGATTAGGCGCTTTCCGGGCACCATTAATTTCATTATTTTTTCCTTTTTGTGAACATAAATTATTTGTATAACGCGAAAAATATCATAATTGTGTTATAAGTTAATTATACAGTTATTAAAATTAAATAAATGTAATAAAACTTATATATTTCATGATTAAAAAATTCAATTTGAAAAACTTATACAATGTTCTTGGAAATTGAATTTTATGTTTTCAAATTATTTTTTTTTACAGTCAACAATCGAACATATAAATTTATTTTTAAATAGTACATTATGTTAACTTAACATCACCGGAATATTAGATTGCATAGTTATGATATTACGCTATAATATGTCGGCTAAAAATGACATTTCTATTATTTATTGAAGATTTTGTAAAAATTAAAATATATTTATAATCATTAAACAATTTATTATTAAGAATCAAAAACCTCGTTGGTCAAATTGAATTTTTTAATAATGAAATATATAAGTTTTATTACATTTATTTAATTTTAATAACTGTATAATTAACTTATAACACAATTATGATATCTTTCGCGTTATACAAATAATTTATGTTCACAAAAAGGCAAAAATAATGAAATTAATGGTGCCCGGAAAGCGCCTAATCAAAATCCTCTGTTTCGGCCCTGGTGCACGAACGAAAGAGGCAGCGAGACGGGAAAATCGAGCGATTGACGGTCGAATTTTTTTTCGTGCACGCTCGTCCTTTTTTTCAATTACATACTGGCAAACCCGCCAACATTTTTTATTGTTCTTGGAATCAATGGAAAGCTTAGATTTCAAGGAATAATTATGTTAAAGGAGAATTTTTTTCGTCGATTTTCCTGGACCATGCAAGAGGTTAAAGTCAAGGTAGGTAATAAGCAAAAAATTACAATTATTTTTTCAACTTTGTAACATGATATATTTAAACCTATTTAAGCAATCTCATTCAAATAGGAATCATTTTTTTCGAAATTTAATAAGCTTTCCAACGCTATAAGGGAAAAGTCTCTACGTTAATTTCTCTCAGAGTTATCTTTATTTTCACGCGAGTATGTTTTTCAATGACTCGCGGTGTAAGCGTTCGCACAATTTCGGACGGTAGTGTATGTCGTACTTCGAGGGCATCAATTTTATGCTTTTAAAGTACGTCACTATTACTATAAGAGTATTCCCATTATACTTATTTAGTATGTACTTACTTTAAACTAAAAAAGCATTATTTCATACTTTAATAGGTTAGCCAAATTATATACTATTAAATGATAAAGCACCAGTTTGGTGCTAAAATAGTTAATTTGTTATTTCCGTGTATGAGTGAGATTATTTTATTAATTGTTATTTTTTTAAAAACAATTTTTCTAATAAATAGTGTACTAAAAAGTGTTGGATTTTACTGTTGTTTTGCCATTGGCCAAAATCCTAAATTCAGATTATTTTATGCACACGTGCAAGGCTCGGCAGATACGTCATTTAAATTGGATAAACGACCCCATACAAATTAAACAGAATTTATTAAGATTTTCTTTAATCTTTTCCGCATTTTATCTTATGAAAATCCTAGCAGCTTGGTGCCTCGTCTAACCTAAAAAAAATTGGCTTTATCTCAAAAGATCACTATTTTAAATTATTTGAATTTTACAGTTTAATAACTTTTAACAACAATTGCTTGGGTTCGTAACAAGCTGATGGTGGCAGCGGTGGTGTATTTCCTACGTAGCTGACAGCCACGTTACTTTTGTAACGAAAAATTGTTACTGTAATGTGTTACTTCATAACGCATCAATTTTCGCTTGTTTAAAAATTTTTTTTTCCTTTTTGCTTTGTTTTTTTGTTTGACGTACAATCTGCTATTTCAAAAAAAATACTTTGCAAGTAATTTTCTTATTACGATGACCTTAATAGTTTTTCTTCTTGAAGTTGCATTGGTGTATATTTTGTATTGCATTTTTCTCACACGTTTATCAGTGAAATTTTCGAGATTATATTTCAGATAAATTGCCTTAGTTTTGATATTAGAAGGGAAAGTATATTCTTTTAATTAACACGGAACTTAAGAAAAAATTAATCGGAAATTACTTCGAATTAATTTTCTACTGACTAGGAGTGAAGAGTATGTAACGACCCTATCTAGCTGCAGAAAAAAAGATTTTGGCTCTCCTAAGGGATAATGACGTAATTTCCAACAGTCAGTAGTTGGGAGCTGTAGAAATTCACAGAATTGGAAGAAAAATCTTTTTCTCTTGTTGGAGACTCGGAGGATAGCGCCAGGCTATTCATCGTGGATTTTTTTAAATAGAATAAATTTTTATTAAAAACGAAATAGACCAAAAATAAAAGACCCTTGCAAAGGATAAGTTTAGTACCTTTTAAAGATTATTTCAAGAAACCTCTGAACTCGTGGGAAAAATTTTCATACTATTTTGAATGCCTGTTAAACAGAGCAGAAGTTTAAATTAACTGCGTACAGGGACATCCATCCCAGGTTGGAAAAATTCAGTAAGGATAGAAAAACGTCAGGAAATTCGTCACTCGTAATTTTTTTTCTCTCTAAAGAAAAGGAATATTTTTTTATTTGGGCCCTTTTGAGACTATATTTGTTCAATTTACCACAATGAATTTTCGCAATGACCATCCCGGAAAATGACTCACCAACCATCGTGGTAAACTCAGAAAATCTTATTTGGAAAAAATTACACTCATAGTTACAAATTATTTTAATAAGAATAACAGAAATCACAGAAACAACTTTTTAAAAATGCGTATTTTTTACTTACCTATAGTCAGTATTACCAATTTAAAATCGAAGTAAAAAAACTTTGTCGAAATGGTATATACATAATACAAAAAAGATTTTATCTTTACAAACTCTTAGAATGATTAAAATCACTCATAAATTTTTTTCTAAACAAGAACAATTAATTTAAAATGTTTTTATCAAACACAAGTTTTAAGAATCAGAAAGTCTAAAAAATTTTATTTTCATTTTAATAAAATTGAAATTTTTTCACTTTTTTTCTCAATAAAAATCAAAGAGGAGCAGTTTTGATTATCTCCCTACTGTTAATTACCATATGAGATCCTTTATAAGATCGCTTATGGTTTTTTATATGTTATTCTATACGAAATCTTATAAGGACATCTGGTAAGAATCACACCAGTGGCCATACAGGATTCCATATAGGATCTTATATGGGGTCAATTTGTAAATATCTCAAAAACGGTAAGAGATACGCAAAATCGGACAAAATTTTGAGTTTATTATATGCAAAGCAAAAACATTTTGTGTTTAAAACCTAAAATATGTCTCATGTTTTTTTTAAAAAATAACTATTAAATTCCCATGTAGGATCCTATGTAAGATCTCATATAAAATTCTATATGGACACTCATGAAATTTTTCTCATGAGTTTCCATATAGGATTCTCGTAAGATCTCGTGTAGTATCTCATATGAGAAACCATAAGTGATCTTATACGTGATCTCATACGGGAATTTACAATAGAGCGCTTTACGATTTTTGGACAATTCTAATCAAAACGAAAAATCTCTCGCGTTTAACTTTCATCGTCATTTTAGACAAGCCAATCGATATTGGTTTCAAAAAATATAACAGGTTTTCGGATCTTTCCAGAAAATGATGCAAATTCGGTCTCATTTTGATACCTTATTATCAAAACGTTGCAACCCGAAATAAGACTTTTTAAGAAACTGTGAAATAAACAATAATTTAAGAGATAAAATATTTTTAATAGAGTATGTCCATTAAATGGATTTTTTGCATAATGAATCTAAGATATATTAATCTATGCATAGTGAAGACGTAACTTTATCAGTGTGTGTAGGTTTTCTACTTAATTTACACATGATAGGTTAAAATTTCTAACCGAAACCGATACTTTAAAATCCAAAAGAAAATTTGAAGTGTTTTGACATTTGGGTTAAATTTTTTCATGCGTACCGTGTTAAGTTGTAAAAGTTTAAAAATTTTCTATTTATTATTCTAGATTATGTAGGGTGTCAAAGACATTAGTACTATAATAAAAAAATGGATTATAGATTTTTTAAAATTGTTTCCGGTGTTATAATCGCTTTAAAAAGTAAAAAGAAATTCTTGATATACATTCAGACACAGAGTTTTAACAGCTTTCCATCCATCTAAGTTTAAAGTCTCTAACTTTTTTCTAATTTGAAATATCTTGCTTTAAAGACAGCATCAAATTTCTACTCTACGCACGTCCAGCGTACCGAAAATTTATGACGATTCTGTATAATATACTATAAATATATGTGTAATTAAATATTTTACTTTAATGTAAAAATATATTTATTCTCACTGGTTTAGTTACCAGAAATATTATTAAAATTTATAATAATCTTAAGTTATAACCTGTCTGCCATATCCATTACTTCGTCACTATAAGGATAATGACTCGTTCTGTAAGCATTAGCACCAATCCATTGTAGCAGTTCATAATCTCTGGTCATTGTTACTAAATCAAGTCCACGTCCTCTTATAGCTGAATCTTCATGTCTACCAAATCCGCGAAGATATAATTTCTTATTATTTAGAAGAAGACTAGTATTGGTCCACTGTAAAGTTCTAATACCAACGGGTAACCTGTAAATATCTGACTTTGTGTTATTTGGAACAGATAAAGTAACCTAAAACAAAAAAATGAGAAAATTTTTATTTTCAATATTTTCCTTAATCTCATTAAAATAATGTAGATTTGCATTACCTCTAAAGTGTATAAATATCCCGGATTTGAATCCATATTTATAGGCCACCAAAGTTTTGCATGAGATACTTTTAAAGTACCCTTCATTTCATAAACTGGTTCCTTGATTGCTAATGAATTTTCTGCATCTAAAAGTCTAACTCTGCAGGCAGTCATTTCTTTCTCTTTCATCCCAGTTGCCTTAATAACATATTTTACAATTCCCATTTGTCCTACTATTCCTGTCTTTACTGTTATATCTTCAATATATACCCGTGGCTTTGTGTGTAATAATACTGGCCTAATAATAATATAGATTATTTTAAAATACTAAATTTTTTAAAATGTAATTAATAATAATATAAAATTTGCAGTTTAAAACTAAAAATATAATATTTTATTCCTTTGAGGGGCACGTTCTAGAAAGTGGTTTTTTTTCTTGCAACCTTTTGGCATTAGTCAAAACCCCCTACAGCCTACAATTTTAAACATAAACAATATTTTTAAAAGAGATCTCTGTAGCCGTATATTAAAAATATTTTGTTAAACATTTAGAATGCCTAAACAAATTATATGGTATTTTGTTATACAATTCAAATTATTGAAATCAATTCATATGCACGTTTTTCCTTAGTGTATGTAAGCTGTGAAGCTTGGGTTAAAAAATATCGAAAAATTATAAATAGTATTTAAATATTAAAAATGATAAGTAAAATGAGTAAATCTTAAATTTACTTAAAGTAATCAGAGAAGTTTAAAATTATCTTTTTACTTGAGATTTAAACATTATATACCTTCAGCTATACTTTTATAAACAGGTTGAGAACCATTTCGTGCTCACAGATTAGAACTCTCATAGGCAGAATCTAGAAAAGACCTTTTGTTTTGGTGTCGTTATTCAAAGCTGCGTCAACAACGGGGAAAAAAATGTGTAGCGTTCGTGTAGTGTTGGCCTCTGTATATATGTATAACAATTTTTGAACAGAGTTAGGGTACATCTATGATTGAGGTTATGTTTTGACGGCAATTAATATGAAAAATTTTAACTATTGGTATATTCTTTTCTCATTAAGAATTAACATTTTAAGTGGTACCCGTCATCTATGGGAGCATTTTTCGTGTCTTTGCCGATAGTTATCTAAAATTGTGTTCTGAAAAGGTTTTTATCTTTTTCTATTTAGGTCATTTTCACTAATTTGTGCAAAGTGATCACAATGTTTATTGCATAAAAATTAGCATGAACATTCGATGTATTAATTTTTCTATGACTATTTTGAAAATGTAGAAAATGGGAAGTTGTGACTCACATCATATTCAACAGTTTTTAATACGCACTCTCTGTTTTTATTTTGCATTATTTATTAATAATTGCTGTTTTATGCATTTTAAATATTTTTCTTTAGTGAAATGAGACTTTTTACATCTTTATTCACTATAATTACATGCGTAACAATTCTTAAAATTTCGAAAAAGTTTTGAAGTATTAAATACACGTGTAATTAAGGAGGGAAACTCGTGTAAATGTACTTTTTTCAAGAATTTAAAAAAAACTGGTGAAGTTTATTGAATTAAATTAAAGCATTCCTCAAAGTACACAATATAAGCTTTGTTAAAAAATTTTATTCATTAAAAATATTACTAAATGGAGGTGTTACAGGTGTTTGAAGTTGCATCTTTGATTTTGCGCCGTGCAACCTACAGGTAACAAGTTTCAACTAAAATTAAAATTTTCACCGTTAAAATAAGTAACTATGCTTTGCAAGACCAATAAAAAACTAAAAAAAATTTTTTTTGAAAATTTGGGACCATTTTGAAAGAAAATCACTTTTATTTTTTAAACAATGTTTAAAAGCAATTAAACTATTGCACTAAAACAAAGATTTACTATTAATTGTTTATGGTTCTTGCTAATGACAATTAATAAAATTATATTGACAATAAACCGAAAGAATAGAGGCATCTCGTGCTCATATTTAACTGCATTTGGTAGAATCTGAAGTGCTAAACTTATGATTACTATAGACATTCATACATCTAATTATATATTAGTAATGTAGGATCCTATTCTACATATAGTAAACTAATTTCTACACGGAGAGAAAAATGCAGCATTTGTAGCATGAAAGTTCTACCTTTAAACGCATGGGACATCAGCATACTACGATTGCACAAAGTTATACTTTTTCGGTATAGTTTTATGCAACTGTAGTATAAGACCACGCCTCTTAAGCAGGAACGTCCATACAAAATTAACATAGAGGGCTCCCATACTACAAACGCTTAATTTTTCTCTCCGTGTAAAGCAAAAAAAAGTTGTATAAAAATTTTGTTTTACACGAGTTTTCCCCCTTAAACGTAGAGTTTCAGTAACAAATTTAAATCAAAGTATCGATTACACGTGTCATTAAACGTGATACAAGTTCATAAAATTTTCGAGAAATATCAATAGGATATTCGCTAATAGGTCGAAAGATGCGCCTTGAAAAACTCTACAAAACTAGAAATAAATATCGATTGGTGTCAATACATTTTTTTAAAGCTATGGGCAAAAAACGATTTTTTAAAAATTTAAAAATGCAAGAAAATAATAGTAAATCTTTATTAATACTGCTCAAAATACTTTCATTATTTGATCTACACTCAAAAAAAGTTAATTGAATCCAGTAAATGCATTTACTTTAGGTACTTTACTTGAAACAAGACGATATTTTCTTATTGGAACAAATTTATTTTCTTGAGTCAAGTAATTTTGAGCATTGAGCAATGTTCTTGAAATAAGAAAATATGAGTTTCATACAAGTAAATATATCTTACTGTTTCAAGCGAACTGTTTTACCTGCGCCAAGAACCGAAAAAGTTTTGAGTCAAGAATATTATTTTCTCATGTCAACTGATTTACGTTGAGTATTTTATTTTCTTGGGTCAAGTCGTTTTGTTGTTTTTTTTCAAAATAACATTTTGCTTAATCTAACAATCATAGTCTTGATCCAAGAAAATGGAAAGATAAATAGAAGTAGATATTTGTTTCAACTTGATTAAAAAATATATTGTTTGAATTAAACATTAATCAATCCAAGTGTTTAATATACTTGAAGCATTTTCATATTATATTTTTTCAACAACATTCAATTTCTAGAAATAATATTATATTATATAATCATGAATGAAATCATTCTTTTGTTACCTTAAAAATATTTTTTATTTAATTCAACGCTAATATAGTCTTGAGTCAAGAAAATGCGAATATTAATATAAGTAAATACTTGTTTTAACTTGATTAACATATGGATATGAAACTTAAATAGGAGTTTTTGAACATCGTCAATTGAGTCAGGATGGCATAATGGTCTACGTTACTGCTTCTGGTGCGCGCAACCCGGGTTCAGTTCCTCGGACACTGAAAAATTTGTATTTTGTTATACTTGTTATACTTGTTTTAATCGTGTTACGTATTAATTAAATATAAATATGTATGTAAAATAAACATTATTTAAATAAATAATACAAAATATGAATGTTAATAATAATAAATCAAAATGTTTGACTTAATAATTAGACATGGTGCGATGAGGAAGGGGTGTAATTCAAGTTAATATTTACTTGTATTGGAAAATATTTGTTTGGTTGAACTCCATAAGTTTTCTCAAGTAAAAAAAAACATTTTCTTGATTTGATATATATATATACACACACATATATTGGCGATTCCACGTCAAATTTACAATCAAATTTTTAATTCGGCCAAAAACATTTTTTCTTCATTCCTTATTGAAACAAAAGGATACGTATTTTTTTTTTTATGGCCAAATTTTCTCACTATGAATTTTTAAAATTTTAGATTTTCAAAAGTAGACTTATTTTCAATCACATGTATCTTTTAAACTATCAACTTTAGAAAAATTTTGCTAAGAGAAAAAAAGTTTAGTTTTTTCACGACTTTTAAATAATTTAAACAAAAAAAAAGAATTTTGAATTTTTATAAAAAAAATATTAGTTTTTTATAAACAAATTAATGTTTTTTACATTTGTGCCCGATTTTTTTTCGTATACCTACCTAGAAGTGTTAAGAAGACTTTAGAAAAAGTTTCAGAGTGGGCCTGATAAGTTTAATAAGTTTAAATAAATATTTAAACTCGGATTGCAAGCTTAATGCGCGCGCGGTGCTTTGTGAGTATATCTAGTTTGAAAAGAAATTGTCTTTAAGAGGCATTTTATATTTTTTTAACTTGTTACATCTGTTTATTACAAAACGGATTTGTTAAAACTTTAAATATAAACATATTTAAACATTTCAATTGTTTATACGATTAATTAAATAGTTAGATTAATGAATTTTTGTTTTATTCAATTTTTACATATCACAATATTCGAAAAGAATTGTTTTTCAAATATTGTCACACAAACACATATAATAATAAGCATAAAAGGAAAAAAAAGTTATAATTATTTTTAAAATATAATAGGTATTTTAAAAAAACATTTTGAATCTACAGTATAGAACGGTTAATCGGATAAATGATAAAATAAACGAATTTTCGATTTATAAAGTAATTATTTAAGTATTTATTTTTAATTATTTGATACGATAAATTGACGTAATTTCGTATTTTACATTCCTCAAAAATATTGTCGTTTTGCGTATTTGAGGATTTTGAAAAAATGTTTATATGAATCATTTTAATTATTTTTAAACAGAAAATTTATTTATATTGACTTTAAGAGTTTTAATTTTGTATAAGTCTGTTTTATATAAATAAATACTTAAATAATTACTTTATAAATCGAAAATTCTTTTATTTTTTCATTTATCCGATTAACCGTTATATACTGTAGATTCAAAATGTTTTTTTAAAATACCTATTATATTTTAAAAATAATTATAACTTTTTTTTAACTTTTGTGCTTATTATTATATGTGTTTTTGTGACAATATTTGAAAAACAATTCTTTTCGAATATTGTGATATGTAAAAATTGAATAAAACAAAAATTCATTAATCTAACTATTTAATTAATCGTATAAACAATTGAAATGTTTAAATATGTTTATATTTAAAGTTTTAACAAATCCGTTTTGTAATAAACAGATGTAACTAGTTAAAAAAATATAAAATGCCTCTTAAAGACAATTTCTTTTCAAACTAGATAGACTCACAAAGCACCGCGCGCGCATTAAGCTTGCAATCTGAGTTTAAATATTTATTTAAACTTATTAAACTTATCAGGCCCACTCTAAAACCTTTTCTAAAGTCTTCTTAACACTTCCAGGTAGGTATACGAAAAAAAAATCGGGCCCAAATGTAAAAAACATTAATTTGTTTATAAAAAATTAGATTTTTTTTTGTTAACATTTTTAAAAAGTCGAAGAAAAAACAAATTTTTTATGTCTTTACAAAATTTTTCTAAATACAATAGTTTTTGAGCTATTCTTAATTGAAAATAGGTCTGCTTTTGACTGAACAAAATTTTGAAAATTCGTAACTCAAAAATTTGACCATAAAAAAAAAATAGTTGTCTCTTTTTTTTATAAAGAATAAGGAAAAAATATATTTACTAGAATTTTAAACCTCGACTATAAATCTCACGTGGAATCGCCCATATATATATATATATATTGTGACGTTGCACAATTTTTCGTAATTATTATTTATATTTTTTGAAAATATACATAAATAAATAATTGAATCGCGAGCATAATTTTGTAAATAAACAATCGTCAGTGATCATCAAACATTCTCAGGTCATAGTCGCTTATAATATTTTTTTCTAAATTTGTTTTATTTGTTTTTCTGTAATAAAAATATTCGACGAGCTGTTCATATGAAGGAGACTTCTCGGTTCCTGTTTGTTGGTTCAACAGCGGTCAAGACGCTTGCGCCATATCGTCACTTCCGCTTACCCTGTTTGGATGAGAATACCACGTGACCAAAATTCTCAAGCAATATATTATTATCGTTACCATATTTCTGCATTCAACTCACAAATTGTTACCAATCCCTAAATAACATCCAGTATTTTAAAATTATAGACATTTTCAATACATAGGATAATTAATTCAATATTTAATTTGAGAGAGTATTTCCTTTCATTTCTCCGTTTCAGTAAAGACAACCTTTAGCCAGTGCCCAAGTAATTATACATTTTTCTCAACCTTAAATAATATCTTTGATTTTTAAGAAATCATAATTAAGGGAGTTGAGTTCGTCACAAAATTCTCGGAGGTTGACGGCATGGAAGGCAAGGATGAAAATTTATAGCAAAAGAAAGCAGAAAACTGTGTGTAGTTTACTTTGGGGTAACTACTTTTTCCAGCAACTTCGCTCCTGGCGCTTGACCGCCTTGGCGCAGGAACACATGTTGTCTTGGCGGCTACCGGCGGGTAAGTGGGGAAGGCGGACGACGCATCGCGCCGGCAACGAGGACTTTCTTCGCTCTCTTGCTTTTAGGCAATCATTGGCGAAAGTCGCATTTTTGATCAGGCAGGGACTCAGTTCAACCTTTTCCGATTCTTCAAAGACCGATTTTACATGGTGGATTATACAAATGAATACTCTAAACGCAATCTTACTCTCACCTGACGGACTCTACACAGAGTTACTGTATAATATAATAAGTAAAAACGGGTTAGATATTTGATTCTTCACAGACTGACTCTACACAGCAAAACTCTACAAAACTAAATAAATTACAAAGTTAGAATCCTACGCGAACTGACTCTACACAGAGAAACTCTCCAAAGCTTGATACAATTTTTTTACTCTCTACTGACCGATTCTACACGAATGGATTCTTCGATCTTAAATAAAAACTGGAAATTTTATTTCAATTTCTTATCTCTCCACACATTGACTCTACATGAGTAAACTCTCCAAAACTTATTCCATTTTTTTACTCTCCGCTGACTGATTCTACAACAAAGGATTCTTCAATCTTCAATAAAAACTAAAAATTTTTTATACATTTTTTATCTCTTCAAACATCGACTCTACACGAGTAAACTCTCCAAAACCCATTTCAATTTTTTTTTACTCTCCACTGACTGATTCTACATGAAAGGATTCTCCAATCATCAATAAAAACTTGAAGTTTTAGTTCCTCTTTTTATCACTCCATAAATCGACTCTACACGAGTAAACTCTCCAAAATTTAATTCATTTTTTTTACTCTTCACTGACTGATTCTACACGAAAGGATTCTCCAATATTGAATAAAACGAAAATTTTTTGATCCACTTTTTGTCTCTCCACAAATCGACTCTACACGAGTAAACTCTCCAAAAATTTATTTCAATTTTTTTACTCTCCACTGACTGATTCTACACGAAAGGATTCTCCAATCTTGAATAAAAACTTTAAGTTTTAGTTCCACTTTTTATCACTCCATAAATCGACTCTACACGAGTAAACTCTCCAAAATTTAATTCATTTTATTTACTCTTCACTGACTGATTCGACACGAAAGGATTCTCCAATCTTGAATAAAAACGAAAATTTTTTGATTTATTTTTTATCTCTTCAAACATCGATTCTAGACGAATAAACTCTCCAAAACCTATTTCAATTTTTTTTTATCTCTACTGAGTGATTGTACACGAAAGAATTCGCCAATCTTAAGAATTAAGTTTTGGAGAGCTTACTCGTGTAGAGTCGATTTCTGGAGCGATAAAAAGAGGAACTAAAACTTTAAGATTTTATTAAAGATTGGCCAATCCTTACGTGTAGAATCAGTCAGTGGAGAGTAAAAAAAATTAAATTAGATTTTGGAGAGTTTATTCGTGTAGAATCGATGTTTGAAGAGATAAGAAAAGGATCAAAAAATTTTCGTTTTATTCAATATTGTAGAATCCTTTCGTGTACAATCAGTCAGTGGAGAGTAAAAAAAATTGAAATAAATTTTGGAGAGTTTACTCGTGTAGAGTCCATGTTTGAAGAGATAAAAAATGAATAAAAAATTTTTAGTTTTTATTGAAGATTGGAGAATTCTTTCGTGTAGAATAAGTCAGTGGAGAGTAAAAAAATTGAAATGGGTTTTGGAGAGTTTACTCGTGTAGAGTCGATGTTTGAAGAGATAAAAAATGAATCAAAAAATTTACGTTTTTATTCAAGATTAGAGACTCCTTTCGTGTAGAATAAGTCAGTGGAGAGTAAAAAAAATTGAAATAAATTTTGGAGAGGTTACTCGTGTAGAGTCCATGTTTGAAGAGATAAAAAATGAATAAAAAATTTTTACTTTTTATTGAAGATTGGAGAATTCTTTCGTGTAGAATAAGTCAGTGGAGAGTAAAAAAATTGAAATGGGTTTTGGAGAGTTTACTCGTGTAGAGTCGATTTTTGAAGAGATAAAAAATGAATCAAAAAATTTACGTTTTTATTCAAGATTAGAGACTCCTTTCGTGTAGAATAAGTCAGTGGAGAGTAAAAAAAATTGAAATAAATTTTGGAGAGGTTACTCGTGTAGAGTCGATTTATGGAGAGATAAAAAGTGGAACTAGAACTTCAAGTTTTTATTGATGATTGGAGAATCCTTTCATGTAGAATCAGTCAGTAGAGAGTAAAAAAAAATTGAAATGGGTTTTGGAGAGTTTACTCGTGTAGAGTCGATTTGTGGAGAGATAAAAAGTTGGAACTAGAAGTTTAAATTTTTATTCAAGTTTGGAGAATCCTTTCGTGTAGAATCAGTCCATGGAGAGTAAAAAAAATTGAAATAAATTTTGGAGAGTTTACTCATGTAGAGTCGATTTGTGGAGAGATAAAAGTGGAATTTAAACTTAATTCAAGATTGGAGAATCCTTTCGTGTACAATCAGTCAGTGGAGATAAAAAAAAATTGAAATAGATTCTGGAGAGTTTATTCGTCTAGAATCGATGTTTGAAGAGATAAAAAATGGATCAAAAAATTTTCGTTTTTATTCAATATTGGAGAATCCTTTCGTGTACAATCAGTCAGTGGAGAGTAAAAAAAATTGAAATAAATTTTGGAGAGTTTACTCGTGTAGAGTCCATGTTTGAAGAGATAAAAAATGTATAAAAAATTTTTAGTTTTTATTGAAGATTGGAGAATCCTTTGTTGTAGAATCAGTCAGCGGAGAGTAAAAAAATGGAATAAGTTTTGGAGAGTTTACTCATGTAGAGTCAATGTGTGGAGAGATAAGAAATTGAAATAAAATTTCAAGTTTTTATTTAAGATCGAAGAATCCATTCGTGTAGAATCGGTCAGTAGAGAGTAAAAAAATTGTATCAAGCTTTGGAGAGTTTCTCTGCGTAGAGTCAGTTCGCGTAGGATTCTAACTTTGTAATTTATTTAGTTTTGTAGAGTTTTGCTGTGTAGAGTCAGTCTGTGAAGAATCAAATATCTAACCCCTTTTTACTTATTATATTATACAGTAACTCTGTGTAGAGTCCGTCAGGTGAGAGTAAGATTGCGTTTAGAGTATTCATTTGTATAATCCACCATGTAAAATCGGTCTTTGAAGAATCGGAAAAGGTTGAACTGAGTCCCTGCAAGGATCAACCATTCTTTTTCCTGGTTAAAATAATTTTTTTGTGAAAAGTCTTTCATCCATCAAGGACCTTCTTTTGGACGCGATCTTCTTTAATAGAAAAAGTGAGTAATGTCGCAATATTCGTGAATATTCCTTTTTTGTAATGAAATGTAAAATATTAGATATATCTAATAATGGTCGACCGGTCTCGTGTTCTAGCAAATTAGTGTTTGAGCATTATTTCTTTTAAATAATGCTTTATTTATTCCTCCTTATTTAATTTCTTATTTTTGTTGTAATAATAATTAAATTTATAATTTAATAAATATTTTTTTTTGCTTTTTCTTACTTTATGCTCGAACACGTGTCGAATTTCAAGAGTTCACTATTTTCTCATTTTCTTATTTTTTGTGATTAAAATTATGAAATCGGCTCATTTTGTCCCTAATTTATTGTTATCGTTACCAATCCCTTAATTTAATATTGTGACCGATTCTAGATTCTTCCCTTTTTGTCCCTGTTACCTAATTTTTGTGCCCCTTTTATTATTGTAACCTTCTTATTAAAGTAAAGATTATTATTATGTGAATCTCTTATTAAATTGATTTATTTTGACCATTTTTTTGAGTCATTAATTCTTAAATTTGATTTGACCTGAGAAATGCGAGAGCTAATATTCTTTTGTAATTTTATATTTTTTTTGGATTGTTAATTTGTGAATTTGAGAGTAATTTAATAAACGTTATAATTAATTTTTTGTAAAAATGATACACTTTCTTCGCGTCCCGACGCTCTTTCCTTTATCTTTTAATTTGTGGGTGTTTGATCCCGTATCTTGGAATTTAGTTCCATTTTTAATTTTAATTGTTTTTAAGAAAACTGTCCCAAGAAAGGAATGGCGCCCAACTTTTGAGGAGTTTAGCGCTGCAGAGTTGATGGAATATTGAAATGGCTTTCTCATTTTCCCCCCTCTCCTTAATTGTCTTGGACTATGAGATTTTGGCTTAAATTATCGATATCTTTTTATAAAATTAACATTTTGTTTTTTTAATCATTTATAATTTTGAGAATTTCTTTTGTTTATATTTATTTCAGTAATTTATTATTGTTTATTTATAAAATTTTAAAAGATATGAATCTTTGTTTATTAATTTTTAGAGTAAAATGTTATTATTATCCTTTTATTTATCTTTTGTAAAAAGTCCATTACAATATATATATATATATATATATATATATATATATATATGATCTTGGCTTAATATATTTTACATTTCTTAGAAGTCAATCAACTTCTTAGACGAATTCCATATTTTCTTGGACCAAGAAAATGCGTTTTTCTGACAATCTAAATAATATTTTGAGTTAAATCTTTACTTACTTAAAACAAAATTACAAAGATTTAAAATAATCAAATGCAATAATTGATTTGACTACAGATATTCTTAAAACAAGAAAATATTTTACTCATAGAAGTCGATTAACTTTTTGATCGAATTCCACATTTTCTTAGATCAAGAAAATTTGTTCTTCTTTCAAATATACTGCACCAAGTAAATGGTTTTCTTGAAACAGTAGCATAATTGATTTGACCGTAATCTGTCCCACGATTTTCTTGAACGAAGTATTTTCTTTGTTCAATACTATTTTTCGTAATTATGGAGTTAAGGGGCTCCTGTCATATCTAGAAATATAGAGCTTTCCTATTGGTTTTTTTGGTAATTTTATTTATTTCACATGTAACTAGAAGGGGCAACATTATAAGTGACGTTAATTACGCAAATAACGTAAATTACGTAATATATAATGTTCTGCAGTTAAGGGGATCGTGTCAAATCTAGAAACGTACAGCTTTTCAGATGGTTTTTTGGTGACTTTATTTATTTCACAAATAAATAGATAGAAAAACACCATAAGAATGGTAACTTATGCAAATAACGTAAATTACGTAACACATAAAATTTTTTCTGTATATTGGAATGATTTTTATACCCTAGATTGTCCGCAGAATACTTTCGGCCACATCCGACCCTCCCCCGCCAAGGTTTCTTAAAAATACAAAAGAGAAGAAATTTCCGTGGCCGAAGGTTGGATGGATTCAAATCGCAGTTTAGTAAACTTTAAGTAATTGAATTCAGTTTTATTTTTAACATAATTCATATGAGCAATTTTTTTTGCTAGTACCAATTTCTTTAACTCTTCTGTGTACCAAGGTGGAAAGTATGAAGGTTTCGTAAATTTAATCGGTATAAAAGTATGGAAAATATTATACAAATAATTATAAAAATTACCTACATCCTCATCTATGCTATTAGAATTTAACAATTGAGTCCAATTGGTGACATTAAGCATTGATAATATACCAGCAATATTGGCATTCTTAAAATCATAAATAATACTATTTGACAGAGGTGAGGAATTATTATTATTGTGATTTTTAATTGATATGTCAATTAGAAGTGGTGGGTGATAAACATCAATTGGTAAAATTGAATCATTTAATAGATCAATAGAAAAACAATTTGAATTACAAAAAACCAAATCTAAAATTGAATCAACTGAATTTTGATTATTATTAATTTGAATTAAATCCATGTACTCCATCATGTCAAATAATAATGTTACAATTAAATTTTGCTGGTAAGGTACATTAGAATTTATATCACTTAAAATAAATATTTACACCAAAATTCCAGGTAATATATGGCAAGTTAAAATCACCAAGTATACAAATTAAAGAATTACTATTATGCACATAGATCTTTTCAATAATTCTGCACGACTCTGAGTAAACGTTGAGTGCCGAGTTTGGGGAATATAAAAACATCCAATTATTAAAAGTTTATTATTTAGTTTAAATTTAACAAAAAAATGTTCTACAACTTTTGAAGAATAAACAATTGTAGAACTATGTAAATTTCTTTTAACAGATAGCAAAACTCCACCTCCTCGTTGTTTCCCACTTGTCACACTGTTTCTATCAGAACAGTAACTATCAAACTAAAAAAACCTAATTTTTGTGAATTAATATCACTATTTAACCAAGTCTCACAAAGAGCAAAAACAGTATATGTATATAATGATATACATCGACAAAGTTCATCAATTTTTGTACGTACTGAAGCATTATTAACTCTCACACCGGGGATATATACAATTATACGTGTTTATATTTACTTTCTTATCAATTTTAGCCTTGATTTAGTTCGGTTCTGAGAAATTAATAAGTTCAAAAATGTGGTTGAATGACCGTAAACATAAATGTATAGATAGTAATCACCTACATTAAGTAAGTTTATACAAAAGAAAGAATGACTATTGTCTAAATTTAAAGGGACATTATATTTTCAAATTTAATTATTTGATACAATGAATACGTGCTAGCTATATCAACAGATATGATTGTGATTATATAATAGACTAATTTAAATTAGATTAATCCTTAAATTTATTATTATCATATATGGGACGTTCTTTATCAACCGGACCACCCCATCTCTGCATAATTGGTTTAATTTAAAAAAAATTTAGCATATTGGAAAAATTAGCTTGGAATGTCTACTTTTTAATCCCGTTGGGCGCTTTTTGAAATTAAAAATGGCGACTTAAATATGGCGCCTAAACGACATAAAAAACACAAAAAATCCACTAATATGATCTATATTATTGTTTAAAGCTTCACATATGACGATAAAAATAACGACAACATAGTTTACTTACAAACTGATAACGTATCTCCTTTCAAAATTCAAAAATTCAAAATGGCGGATTAAATATGGCGGATAAAATTAAAAATTGACAAAAAATTTAAAAAATTGAGCTAATTTCGTAAAAATGTCTACATAGGGGTTTTTTTGGTCGCTGATTACAAATCCGATGTCAGTTTAAAAAAAATTTTAAATGGTTGATGACAAATCTCTATTTAAAATTTAAAATGGCGGATAGAATTAAAAAATTAAGCTAGTCTTTTGATTATTAATTAAATAATCCTCACGTAATTTCCATAAAAAGTTATCTGGCGTTGTATTTGATAAGTTCAAATGGCACTTTTTTACATTCAATATAAAAAAGTTAGACCAATTTTTTATATTTTGGTCCACCATTTTGATTTTTTAAAAAGTAACGATGAATTCGTAAAGATTGTCCTGAAAAACCCTTAGGTAGACATTTTAACGAGTTTAGCTCAATTTTTTGGATTTTTGGTCACTTAAAATATTTAAAAAGTAACCGCAGACTCGTAATCAGTGACCCCGAAAACCCCGGAGTAAACAATTTCACGTGTTTAACTTAATTATTTAAATTTTGGGCTACTAATTTGAGTCCGCCATTTTAAATTCTTAAAAAATAATAACGGACTAGTAATCAGTGACCCCAAAAACGCCCGAGTAACAAGCTTCAGGCGAATCTAATCGATTTTTTAATTTTTGTCCGCCATATTGGATCCGCCATTTTGGATTTTGGAAAACTAACACCGGATTTGTAATCAGCGACCCCAAAATAACTCGAGTAGCCACTTTTGTAAATTTACATTAACTTTTTAAATTTTTCTCATTTTAAATTTACCCGCCTTTTACTTTGTAGTTTTCTTTTTCTCCGCTAGGTGGTGACATCTAAGTTTACTCACTAGCGTGACGCATAGGGAAATATATAAGTATAGGATAGATTTAGGTTAAAATATTACGAATTTTTCGTAGACTTTCGCAGGTGAGTAGTGCTTTTGTGTTCTATACGTTTAAATCAGTTCTTTTCAGAGATATTCTGTTTCTTTCTTTCTTTTCTTTTTTTCTCTTCTTTATTTTCTTTCTTTTTTTCTTGTTTTTTAAATCTTAAATTTTTTTTGCTTTTTTCTTTTCTGGTTTTTTTTTGTTTTTTGAGATTTTTTCAAAGACATTTTTGGGAAAAAATTTATTTATTGCTTCCTTAGTTTTTAAGTATTTAAATACTTAAAAACTATTTTTGTTGTTCATTGTAGAATTTAGATATTCTTTTAGTTTTTGATATTTCAATATGTCAAAAACTAGGGAGTATTTAGACAGGTGTTTCAATCCATTACAAATACCAAATCATCGTGGAAAAGGTTTACGTCCAATTTCAAAAAAAATTCGTGAAAGGTTTCCTGATGCTCATGTCAATTCGAAAATATGTGCTAATTGTAGGCTTCAACTTGGAAAGCAAAATAATGCCTTTCATTCGAAACAATTTGATCCTAACAATATCAACTCACATAAAACCGTTGATACTGATATGATTAATAACAGTATCAGTGATTCAGAAACAGATGGTATTCCATTTGTTAAATCTTTTATACTTGAAGAGTTAGAAGATTTATTTTGTGGTTTGAAGGACAAATTCTTAAGCATGCCTGCAAATGATCCTATAAGATTCACGATTCTTACCGTAGCTCCATTATCATGGAGTATTCGCAAAATAGCTACAGAATTTGGAACCTCACGACAATCAGCTAAAAAAAGCCAGAACTTTAAGATAGAATAGTAAAGTTTTAGCTTCAACGACTTCTAAGGCTGGAAAAAGGTTACCTGAAGATACTGTGAATAAAGTTATCGAATTTTATAACAGCGACCTCTACAGTAGAGTGATGTCTGGTAAAAAAGATACTGTATCAGTAAAAATTGATGGAAAAAGATCTGTATTTCAAAAACGTTTGTTACTAGCAGATTTAAAAGAGTTGCATCAGGAATTTAAAAAAAAATTCTAATAACCCAGTTATGATGATAAATATGATAAATATTTTAAACGAAGCATGCATCGAGAGTGTTTTATGCAGTTATGGACATCAACTGACAGATCAAATTTAATAACGAGCAAATTATCGAACATCGAATTTGTTGATGAACTTTGCCAAAAACTAATTAAACTGAAACCACATTCATTCATATCTAAGCAGCAATCAATGTACCTCGAAGATAGGAAGCAAAATTTGAAAGAAGCAGAAGTATTAGTACTGTATGATTTTTCCGAGAACTATATGCCTACATTGAGAGAAGAAAAGCACAGAATCCGTAATGTGACGAACGCCGGCCGTGTAAAATGGGTGTCAGTATCCGTTCTTTAGTTTTGTTCAGTTGGTGTCGTTCATAGTTCAGATACTAAGCTCTAGCAGCGCGGCAGCGGTGTGAACTAAGTTATACGGAATCTGTCTCATAGCGACCGACAGATACTGTCTTTCTGAACAGTTCATATCCGTGAACAGTATCTATACTCAAGCCAAGTACAACATCCATTTCACATTTTAGTACGGCATCTATCACACAGTGACGCTGCTGCTGCTCTCAACTTGGTGTACAGATGCTGAACTTTTCTATTTCAGATTCCGTGCTTTTCTTCTCTCAGTGTACGTAATACAAAATGCTTCTCAAGCATTTCATTATAATAATGATCAATGCACTTTAATGCCAGTTGTTTATTACTATAATGATGGTAAAGAAATAAAACATAAAAGTCTTGTGTTTTTGACTGACTGTTTAAAACATGATACAACAGCTGTTTATGTTGTTCAAAGACAATTGTTAAAAGAAATAAAAAAGAATACGAAAGTGAGTCGAGTTATTTATTACTCAGATGGTGCAAAACAGCATATTAAAATTCGGTACCAAGTGTCTAATTTATTAAAGCATGAAGAGGATTTTGGAATTCCAGCAGACTGGTATTTTCATGCAACGGCACATGGCAAAAATTCTTACGGTGGCATAGGGGCCATTTTAAAACGCGAAGCTACCAGAGCAAGCTTACAAGCATCTGGTACTCAGTCAATTACAAATTCAACAAGTCTTTTTAATTGGGCAAAACAACATTTCTCTTAACTTGAGGTTATGTATTTTAGTAAGGAAATGCATAGAAAAGCAGAAATGCACCTCAAAAAACGCTTTTCTGATGCCAAAGCAGTTCCAAGCATTTCGACGCAACATGCTTTTATTGCACTTCTATCGAAAAAATTACTATTAAAAACACACTCTTTTGCTGAAGATGGTATAATTTTTTCATAAACTTAAAATATGAAACAAGTAATTTTATTTCAATTTTTAGCTTTTTAAAGTCATCCTTCAAAACTAATAATTAAAATTTATAAGCTAAAAATTTAGGCCAAATTAGATCTGCCATTATAAATTTTAAAAAACTGATATTAAATTCGTAACCAGCGACTTCGAAAACCACCGAGTAGTCATTATCACAAGACTAGCTTAATTTTTTAATTCTATCCGCCATTTTGAATTTTAAATAGAGATTTGTCATCAATCATTTAAAATTTTTTTAAAACTGACATCGGATTTGTAATCAGCGACCAAAAAAACCCCTATGTAGACATTTTTACGAAATTAGCTCAATTTTTTAAATTTTTTGTCCTTCATTTTGAATCCGCTATTTATAATTTTTAAAAACTGACATCAAATTTGTGACCAGCAACCTCGAAAACCCCCGAGTTGTAATTTTCACGAGCCTAGCTCAATTTTTAATTTTATCCGCCATATTTAACCGCCATTTTGAATTTTTGAATTTTGAAAGGAGATACGTTATCAGATTGTAAGTAAACTATGTTGTCGTTATTTTTATCGTCATATGTGAAGCTTTAAACAATAATATAGATCATATTAGTGGATTTTTTGTGTTTTTTTATGTCATTTAGGCGCCATATTTAAGTCGCCATTTTGAATTTCAAAAAGCGCCCAACGGGATTAAAAAGTAGACATTCCAAGCTAATTTTTCCAATATGCTAAATTTTTTTAAATTAAACCAATTATGGAGAGATGGGGTGGTCCTGTTGACAAAGAACGTCCCATATATTTTTCAAAGAAAATATTTATTTTATTTTTAGAAAAATTTGTTGCTTGTTTGCCAAATTAGAGGAAACATTCCCATAATTGTTCGGTAGATCAGCTGTTTATTTTCTTATTTTCTTCTACTTTTATAAATGAATAGATGTCATATATCGTTTCGAAGTTGAATATTTTTACTTTACAAAAAAAATAAATATTAATTAATAATAAAGAAAGAAAATATACAATCAATCGTATGATATAGTTAATAATTATCTAGATCTGAGTAATTAATTGTGAGATCGTTCTACTTTGTACAGTTTTTGTAGTTTGAGTCAAAGTGATTATTCACTTTTTATTTCTTCTACTTGCCTAACCTTGACTTTAAATATTGAATTTGTGATATTCTGACGGCTGATTGCTTGAAAATCCGCGGTTTTCCCTTCCTACCTTTCTTAGTATACTTTTACTGTATATTTCTTACCGCCAAATTTTCCCTCTAATCGCATTTTTCGCGGCGTCCTATTTTCTTAGCCAATAGTATTTAAAATATTTTGGTAAGGACAGAACGATTCCTCTCTTTCTGTTTCCGTTGTAACGTATACAGAGAACAATGCCATTGTACAGCTGTCAATCATTTTTCTATAATTGAATATATTTTCTTTAAATCTTTAATATCTTAAAACATAATAATTTAACGATGATTTTACTTTTGCGATTAATTTTTAAATAATTTTTACTTTTATATGAGATATAATTTTTATATTATTATTATTAATTTAAGCAATTAAATAAAATAATTTGCATTATTTTATTTAAAAAAAATGAAAAATATGGTTTATTAATTTTATTATAGTTTATATTTATTTTTAATGTTGTTAATAAAAAAAAATTTAAATTTATATTGAATTAATAATTTCCTTTTATTCGAAATTATATCTTTCTTCTCTTACTATTATTTTTCTCATGTGTATTTCTCTATAGTGTTATCTATGAATGTCTTCTATCTCTTTTTATTATTTCTGAAATTCTATTTCTCCAGATTTAAATTTATTTCTTAATATTACTTTTCTTTGATTTTTATAAATAATTTATAACTTTTCTTTTAAATAATTGATTATTTTTATAGTAATTTTACAAAATAAAATAACTTTTATACGAAGATGATATCGATCATTCCGAGTCAAGGATTAAATAAAACACTATTCTTTACATTTCAATGGCACAGCCATCCTCTTCAGACACTGGAAGTTGATTACAAAATATGGAAAAAAAACTTTTTTATATAAAATTTTAACACATCTGTAGAAAAAATTTTTTTCTTTATAAAAAATATAAATTAAATGACTAAATTTACCTTAAAAAGAATGAAACATTATTTAAAAAAAAATTTTAATTAGAATAAATATTTAGAAGTGATTAACCGTTACACCAATCGAAATCATGTTTTTTAGAATCTCTATGAGTAGCAGTGACACTGAATAAATATAAAATGAACATATGAACATAATAAACATAAAAAATCAAAAATTTGGTGTCACTGCTACTGATAGAGATTCTAAAAAACATGATTTTGATTGGTGTAACTTTTTAATACTTGACAGAGAATCAAATGAAAGAAAACGATTGATATCCGAAATGATTTACATTAATCTGCAAAAGAATGCAATAAACAAAAAAGATGACACTTAAAATCTCAGTAATTGTTACTTTCATTTTCTCAATGACAGAAAATATTCATAACTTTTATCCTTGTCTAATCATATCTTGACGTTTCTCTATTTACATTTATTGAAACAAGGTCAATGTACCTAATTTCACACTACGCTTCTTGCTACAACTTTGTAATTGATCAGTGTCTATTAGCAATCGTGTCTATTGAGACGGTTAATCACTTCTAAATTTTATTTATTCTAATGAAAAATTTCTTTTTTTTAAATAATGTTTCATTCTTTTTAAGGTAAAATTAGTCATTTAATTTATATTTTTTATAAAGAAAAAAATTTTTTTCTACAAATGTGTTAAAATTTTATATAAAAAAGGTTTCTTTTCATATTTTGTAATAAACTTTCAGTTTCTGAAGACGATGGCTGTGCCATTGAAACGTAAAGAATAGTGTTTTATTTAATCCTTGACTCGGAATGATCAATATCATCTTCTTATATTATTAAATACTACAAAGTGATTGAATCAAAATTTTATTTAAATAATTTGTATTATTTCATTTATCAATATTTAAATTAATATTAAAAGATATCTTATTTATATATTATTAATTATTTAATATTTTTTTATAATATTTAAACATTAAATTTATTCTTCTTATACTCTTTTACATTTTTATAATTTCTATATTAGTATATAGTTTAGACATTCATATATGGGACGTTTCACGTCAACCGGACCAGAGCTCCATCCAAAATTCTAATCAACGAAAATCAACTTATTACGGCTCAAAATAATCGTCAGCTCATACTGCTTCGAATAAAAAGTGGCGAATTAAAAAATTCAAAATGGCGTCCTTACTGTACCATGTTTTGCAAATTTTTTTACTAACTCAGCAAACAAATGTACTAATTACCTTGAGAAAATAATTGCAACTTGTTGGATAATGGGTCACTCTTATGTTTTTGGGGTCGAAGATAACGAATCTGAAGTCAGATTTTAAAAATTCGAAATGGCGGATCCAATATGGCGACCAAATTTTTTTTTAAATTATCAGATTTGTTTGAACCTTGTTACTCGGGGGTTTTTGGGGTCGCTGATTACGAATATAAAGTCAGATTTTAAAAATTCGAAATGGCGGATCCAATATGTCGACCAAATTTTTTTTTAAATTATCAGATTTGTTTGAACCTTGTTACTCGGGGGTTTTTGGGGTCGCTGATTTCGAATCTAAAGTCATATTTTAAAAATTTTCAAAATTCAAAATGGCGGATCCAATATGTCAAAAAAATTTTTTTAAAAATAATCAGATTTGATTGAAACTTGTTACTCGGGGGTTTTTGGAGTCGCTCATTACGAATCTAAATTCAGATTTTAAAAATGTTCAAAATTCAAAATGGTAGATCCAATATGGCGACCAAAATTTTTTTAAAAATTATCAGATTTGCTTGAAACTTGTTACTCCGGGATTTTTGGGATCGGTGATTACGAATTTGAATCTGGATATTATAAAATAAGATTGGTGGTTCCAAAATGGTTAAAAAAGTATTTAAAAATTGAATGGATTCGCCACCCTTAACTCCATAAACCACCCCTTTCACATTATTCAATTAGTTGTTTTAAATTTTTCTTCCATATTTAGGCTTCATTTAAAGGATCTTAAATATCATAAAAGTAATTTTTTAAAATACTACCCTTAATCCCCAAAACTACCCCTTAATATAGAAATTTAATATTTTTTAAAATTTACTCTACATAAATCTTTTATAATTTTTGCTAATTTGAGGCTTTTAAATAGCCTTAAATTAAATTTTGAAAAATCTACCCTTAACTCCAAGAACCTCGTCCTTTAAATATTTAAATTACTTTTTTAAAATTTTTCCTTTCCTTTATAAAAAGTTCCTCTATATCATTTTTTTACAATTTAAGCACAACTGAAACTTTCAAATATTCTCAAATTGAATTTCAAAAACTGTCCTTCACTCTAAAAACCTTAACCTCAAAAATCAGCCTCATTACATTTAAGTTTATAAATGCAAACAAATTTTACAATTTCAACCGCCATATTGGCTCCACCATTTTGAATTTTTAACAACTTTTACATCAGAATCGTGATCTGTGACCCGATTTTTAAAAGTTGACGTAAGATTCGTGATCATCGACCCCAAAAATCCCCAAGTAACAAGTTTTAAGCAAATCTGATAATTTTTAAAAAATTTTTGGTCGCCATATTGGATTCACCATTTTCAATTTTGAACATTTTTAAAATCTGACTTTATATTCGTAATCAGCGACCCCAAAAACCCCCGAGTAGCAAGTTTCAAGCGAATCTGATCAAATTTTAATAAAAATGTCCGCCATATTGGATTCGCCATCTCGAATTTTGAAAATTTTTAAAATCTGACTTCAGATTCGTAATCATTGACTCCAAAAACCCCCGAGTAACAAGTTTCAAGCAAAACTGATAATTTAAAAAAAATTTTGGTCGCCATATTGGATCCGCCATTTGGAATTTTTAAAATCTGACTTTAGATTCGCAATCAGCGACCCCAAAAACCCCCAAGTAATAAGTTTTAAGCAAATCTGATTATTTTTTTAAAAATTTGGTCGACATATTGGA
The DNA here is from genome assembly GCF_019393585.1 of Leptopilina boulardi. Classification (NCBI taxonomy): domain Eukaryota; kingdom Metazoa; phylum Arthropoda; class Insecta; order Hymenoptera; family Figitidae; genus Leptopilina; species Leptopilina boulardi. Next base: position 363,645 of record NW_026137966.1, read on the forward strand.
TCCGACATTTTGAATTTTGAAAATTTTTAAAATATGACTTTAGATTCGTAATCGCCGACCCGAAAAATCCCCGAGTAACAAGTTTCAAGCAATTATGATAATGTATTAATTACCTTGAGAAAAAAATTGCAACTTGTTGGATAATGGGTCACTCTTATGTTTTTGGGGTCGCTGATTACGAATCTGAAGTCAGATTTAAAACATTTTCAAAATTCAAGATGGCGGATCCAATATGGCGGACATTTTTATTAAAATTTAATTAGATTCGCTTGAAACTTGATACTCGGGGGTTTTTGGGGTCGCTGATTACGAATATAAAGTCAGATTTTAAAAATTCAAAATAGCGGATCCAATATGTCGACCAAAATTTTTTAAAAATTAGCAGATTTGCTTGAAACTTGTTTCTCGGGGATTTTTGGAGTCGATGATCACGAATCTTACGTCAACTTTTAAAAATCAGGTCACAGATCACGATTCTGATGTAAAAGTTGTTAAAAATTCAAAATGGTGCAGCCAATATGGCGGATGAAATTGTAAAATTTGTTTGCATTTATAAACTTAAATGTAATGAGGCTTATTTTTGAGGTTAAGGTTTTTAGAGTTAAGGACAGTTTTTGAAATTCAACTTGAGAATATTTGAAAGTTTCAGTTGTGCTTAAATTGTAAAAAAATGATATAGAAAAAATTTTTATAAAGGATAGGAAAAATTTTAAAAAAGTAATTTAAATATTTAAAGGACGAGGTTCTTGGAGTTAAGGGTATATTTTTCAAAATTTAATTTAAGGCTATTTATTTAAAAGCCTCAAATTAGCTAAAATTATAAAAGATTTATGTATAGTAAATTTTAAAAAATATTAAATTTCTATATTAAGGGGTAGATTTGGGGATTAAAGGTAGTATTTTGAAAAATTACTTTTATGATATTTAAGATCCTTTAAATGAAGCCTAAATTTGTATGGAAGAAAAATTTAAAACAACTAATTGAATAATGTGAAAGGGGTGGTTTATGGAGTTAAGGGTGTCGAATCCATCAAATTTTTAAATATTTTATTAACCATTTTGGAACCACCAATCTTATTTTATAACATCCAGATTCAAATTCGTAATCACCGACCACAAAAATCCCCGAGTAACAAGTTTCAAGCAAATCTGATAATTTTTAAAAAAATTTTGGTCGCCATATTGGATCCACCATTTTGAATTTTGAACATTTTTAAAATATGACTTTAGATTCGTAATCATCGACCCCAAAAACCCCCAAGTAATAAGTTTAAAGCAAATCTGATTATTTTTTAAAAAATTTGGTCGACATATTGGATCCGACATTTTGAATTTTGAAAATTTTTAAAATATGACTTTAGATTCGTAATCGCCGACCCCAAAAATCCCCGAGTAACAAGTTTCAAGCAATTATGATAATTTTTAAAAAATTTTTGGTCGCCATATTGGATCCGACATTTTGAATTTTGAAAATTTTTGAAATATGACTTTAGATTCGTAATCACCGACCCCAAAAATCCCCGAGTAACAAGTTTCAAGCAAATCTGATAATTTTTAAAAAAATTTTGGTCGCCATATTGGATCCACCATTTTGAATTTTGAACATTTTTAAAATATGACTTTAGATTCGTAATCATCGACCCCAAAAACCCCCAAGTAATAAGTTTAAAGCAAATCTGATTATTTTTTAAAAAATTTGGTCGACATATTGGATCCGACATTTTGAATTTTGAAAATTTTTAAAATATGACTTTAGATTCGTAATCGCCGACCCCAAAAATCCCCGAGTAACAAGTTTCAAGCAATTATGATAATTTTTAAAAAATTTTTGGTCGCCATATTGGATCCGACATTTTGAATTTTGAAAATTTTTGAAATATGACTTTAGATTCGTAATCACCGACCCCAAAAATCCCCGAGTAACAAGTTTCAAGCAAATCTGATAATTTTTAAAAAAATTTTGGTCGTCATATTGGATCCACCATTTTGAATTTTGAACATTTTTGAAATCTGACTTTAGATTCGTAATGAGCGACTCCAAAAACCCCCGAGTAACAAGTTTCAAGCAAATCTGATAATTTTTAAAAAATTTTTGGTCGCCATATTGGATTTACCATCTTGAATTTTGAAAATTTTTAAAATCTGACTTCAGATTCGTAATCATCGACCCCAAAAACCCCCGAGTAGCAAGTTTCAAGCAAAACTGATAATTTAAAAAAAATTTTGGTCGCCATATTGGATCCGCCATTTGGAATTTTTAAAATCTGACTTTAGATTCGCAATCAGCGACCCCAAAAATCCCCGAGTAACAAGTTTCAAGCAAATCTGATAATTTTTAAAAAATTTTTGGTCGCCATATTGGATCCGCCATTTTGAATTTTGAAAATTTTTGAAATATTACTTTATATTCGTAATCACCGACCCCAAAAATCCCCGAGTGACAAGTTTCAAGCAAATCTGATAATTTTTAAAAAAATTTTGGTCGTCATAGTGGATCCACCATTTTGAATTTTGAACATTTTTGAAATCTGACTTTAGATTCGTAATGAGCGACTCCAAAAACCCCCGAGTAACAAGTTTCAAGCAAATCTGATAATTTTAAAAAAAAATTTGGTCGCCATATTGGATCCACTATTTTGAACTTTGAAAATTTTTAAAATCTGACTTTATATTCGTATTCAGCGACCCCAAAAAGCCCCGAGTTGCAAGTTTCAAGCGAATCTGATCAAATTTTAATAAAAATGTCCGCCATATTGGATCCGCCATCTTGAAGTTTGAAAAATTTTTAAATATGACTCCAGATTCGTAATCAGCGACCCCAAAAACATAAGAGTGACCCATTATCCAACAAGTTGCAATTTTTTTCTCAAGGTAATTAATACGTTTGTTTGCTGAGTTAGTAAAAAAATTTGCAAAACATGGTACAGTAAGGACGCCATTTTGATTTTTTTAATTCGCCACTTTTTATTCGAAGCAGTATGAGCTGACGATTATTTTGAGCCGTAATAAGTTGATTTTCGTTGATTAGAATTTTGGATGGAGCTCTGGGCCGGTTGACGTGAAACGTCCCATATATATGTTTCAAAATAAAACGTTCCACCTTTGAAATCATATCGGACTCTATATTTTCCTTTATCTGCATCTAAATATTTTTAATCTTTTGACTATTGGAATAACTCTTCAGTACTACAGTCTTGTCGGTTGTCATCCACAAGTTCTTTAATACCACTGAGTTGGCCTGGTCTTTTTTGGCAGAGGCAAATGTTTTGAGGATCACTTGTGCCCTCTCCTCCGTCACAAAAATTAATTTCACTGGTCGTGCCTTTTATTCCTCAACATCTTACTTATTTACGCAGAAACTGTACCTACTACAGATGTAATTCAACACAATTACAAAGTGTCTCTTCAGAAGTATGTGGTCTGTTTTGTGTTAAGTTTTTGTATTTTATTTGTCATGGTGGTTCCTTGCTGGTTTTTCTTAAACTTTTTACTAAAGACCTAGTGAACAACCATTATATTGCTAACCAGTTTTATGAAAAATGTAAAAAAAGATGCATTTTATTTTTAAATGGCATGGTAAATTACAGTTTTTAAGGTGCATTGTATTACCACGGCCGAAACACAGACAACCACCTTCAAAATTGTGTACAAACCTACACAGCACGTAGTATTAAGTAAAACTCTTAAACGTATATTTTATGTGTATGCTTGTGTGTGTATATTGTCAAATTTATCACATTTCGCGTACCCATTGTGTCTTTTGTTTCGACTTGGAGGCTGGCAGTATTATAGTTTATATTAATCCTTTTTTAGGGTTCCGTACTCGAAGAGGGAACCCTATTAATGGGACTAGTAAAGCAAGGAATGTACCCCCCCCTAGAGGCTCAAAAATTTATCTAGAGGGCTGAAATTTGGTACCCATATGTATTTTGACGTGTAGATTATTGGAAAAATATAGCGAATCTCATAGGAATTAATTATCATAGCGTTGTCAAGGAAAAACTGATAATTTTCGATAAAAATCATGAATTTTCTTCAAAAAACGAATAAAATTTTATCTAAAGATCTTCAAATTTATAAATTTTTACGTATTTTTACGTGTAAATTATAAGAAACATATAGTAAGCATGATTGGAGTTGAAAATCAGAGCGTTTTCAAGGAAAAACTGATAATTTTGCCTGTATTATTTGGTCACCTATGAACGTATACCATATTATCCGACTTGAACGTATACAAAACAGATTTCACAGATTTGCTGCAAGACAACTTGGTATTCCTTTCGATAGGTACACGCATGATCATAGTAACTTACGTTCAATATTAAATATCCCTTTGGTCTCCTTAAGGTTTCTTTATGCGGATATAAGTTTCTTGTATAGACTTTTAAACGGATTTATTCAGTGTCCTCTTCTGTCATTAATAAATTTGTCCGTTCCAGTAAGATTAACAAAAAATTACTTACTGTTTTCTGTAGCATTTCATAGGACTAACAATGCTTTAATTGATAGACTTAGTAGAGAAGCTAATTCAATTTCAAGTGAAATAGACCTATTTGATAATAATTTAACAAGATTCACCTCGGCATTATGTAGATTAATATTAAATTGTAACTAAAATGCACCAACCTAGTTAAAATTATATTTACATTTTTTATATACATATTTGTATCTAGTTTATAATAAGTCCTACTTTTCCACTCTCTTAACATATATAATGTAACTTTAAAATGGTCATAAAACAAAAATTAGATTTTTCAGTTTTTCGACTATATTTTTACAAAAAAGTGCGATAAATTAATTTTTTTTAGTAATTTGCTGCAGTTTTTTCTTTTTTGTACGCATGCACCGCTATAGAAAATAATCTGAAGCTAAATTCGAGATCCTTGGAAAATTTCCGATCGACTAGGTACTCATACACTTTATTTTATCATATATTTAACAACTTTTAATAGGAAAATAGAATGTACTGTCATTATACATAATATCGCTGTATTAAGGGTTATACCACTTTGAATTTTTTTAAAAAATCAGAAAAAATCTTTTCTTCTTAAAGTACACTTTATAGGCATTGAAATGATATGCTATATGGACCCGGCGTAGCTGATTACAGGTAATTTTTAATTTTACGACCTAACTGTTAAGAGCATTTGAACCTTCGTGACGTCACAAATCATGGCGCATGACACGCAAACTTCTCAGGTATGTGAAAAGCACAATTTTGAATATTTTTTAAAAAACCTGTTGGAAAATGTTCAGAATAACATAGACTCTGTCTGTTATGTGCGGAAAATTCAAAATTTTGCGTTTAAAACGTTTTTTAAACAATGTTTAAGTTGGTTGTCACAAGTAAGGAAAAATACACGAATTGCTTATATGTAGGCCATTTTTGGAACTTAAACATTGTTTAAAAAACGTTTTAAACGCAAAATTTTGAATTTTTCGCACATAACAGACAGAATCTGTGTTATTCTGAATATTTTCCAAAAGGTTTTTTCAAAAAATATTCAAAATTGTGCTTTTCACATACCTGAGAAGTTTGCGTGTCATGCGCCATGATTTGTGACGTCACGAAGGTTCAAATGCTCTTAAGAAAACTGTAAACGCGTTTTTCTCAAAACTACGTTTGAAAAATCTGTGGGCACTCTAGCTGACACAAATTTCAATCGATCCTCTTAGTTTTTTTATTTTGTTTGTTCCTTCAAATCGATGCCATTTTGCGAAAAATGCATTTTTTTAAAATGGATACGTCTTTCGCTAGATTTTAAGCTGCAGAAACAGATAAACGGAAAAAATAAACTAACAGTTTTAGCACCAAACTGCTTTATCCTTTAATAGTATGTAACTTCGTTTACCTATCGAAGTATGAAATAATGCTCTTTTTGCGTAAAGTAAGTCCATGCTAAATAAGTATAATAGTTATACTCTTATAGTAATATTGGCGTACTTTAAAAGCATAAAATTGATGACCGAGAAGTACGTCATATAGTCTACCTAAAATAGCAAGAGCTTTATCCTTTTTGGTGCATAAATTCTTGCAACCTTCGATGGTTCCACAGGGAAAGTAGGATAAAGCTGTTTGGTGCTAAAATGGTTAGTTTGTTTTTTCCGTCTTAATACAATTGACATTACGTATAATGACAGTACATTTTATTTTTCTATTAACATTTTTTTATTGCCCTTTGTAGAGTTCTGGAAAAAATTGGTTGTTAAAAAAATTGATTCTTGTCCCTAGTTTTGTGCAACATAGGGAAGCATTTTAAAAAAATTGAAATATTTCATGCAAATCAAATCAGAATTTATTTATATTTTAGCATAAGCAGCAAAAGAGTTCTCTCAATCGATGGTCTACGATAGAAACTAGTTTTATGATTAATTTTTTTGTTTTTACACCTTTAAAGCGCCAACTTTAAGTAGGGAATAAAAGAATCATCATGGGGAAGCCTTCACATATTTTACAATGAATAAAAAAATATTATTAAATAATGTGTGATAGTATTATTTTAATGTAATGTTTAAAACTTACGATAAAATTTTTTAAAAATAATTTACAACATTACAACATATATTTCTATTAAATTTTCATAAATTTCCAAAATTTGTTTTTTAAATTTTCTTTCATATATTATAAATTACTTTAAAAAATTCATAAATTATTCTAAAAATTTCTAAAGTTTGTTATTAAATTTTTCTTTCATATATTATAAATTACCTTGAAATTTTTATAAATTACCGCATAAATTTTCATAAATTTACAAAATTATATTTTTCATTTTTAAATTTCGTTTGTTATAATATGAAAAATTATTTTAAATTATTATTAAGTACCACAATAGCTCCTTATATTACATGGATTCATTTACATCTAATTTGTTTAAAATATACAAAAATTATAAACAATTTGTCCAGCCTATTACAGATATTTCATTCTTGACTATCATATTTAAAAGTTATATTATTGAATTTGAAAAAAAATTCTATTATAACAGAAACCAAATTGTACGCTACGCGGAGAATCACCCATAAATATAATTGGGCCATTCTCTGCGAAACAGACATCCCCTAATGCCCAAAATTGGTTTGATATTAAAAAATCATGCGATACATAAAATTGTAGCATAAGATGTATAGTTTCATTTGCCGTTTGGCATTTTTGAAAATATAAATATGGACTATAAATGTGCGCTAATAAGGAAATGTAAACAAAAAAAATATAATTGTTGTTGTCAAAGCTTTAAAAATTAGATGAATTATTGAGACAAGGTATATTAAGAGCTTCTGGGAGTCACTGATTACGAAAATGATGAATCTGAAATTAATTTTCAAAAATTATAAATTATTTGTAAAAAAATTACTAAATAATTTAAGAGACATAATTCATATCATATCTTATAATCACCCAGATAATAAAATTAATAACAAAATTATATTTTTTAAAAATTATAGTAGCTATATTGAATCCGCCATTTTATATTTTCAAAAACCAACTTAAAATTCGTAATCAGCGATTCAAAGAACCTCCGAGTAAAAAGTTCTAGGCAAATCTGATAAAGTTTTAGAAAATCGTCCATCATTTTGAATCTACCATTTTTAATTTTTGAAAATTAACTTCAGATTCATCATAATCGTAATCAGTCCCTAGCAAATGGGTCCAACGCGTTTTGAACGGAAAAGCGTTGGGAACACAACGGTCATTAAAAATGTTGTTTAAACAATAAAATATAATAAAGTATTTATTGGGATTTATAGAAAGGTGTTCACAAGTAATTTAAGACCTTATTTATATCAAGTTAATACGAAAGAAGTGAAATAAAAGATAAAATATGAAGCACTTTCATATTAGTGTATTCTGTCAAATTTTTATATAATTCAATGAAAAGAGTTCTAGATATGATTTTTTAATAATAGAAAAACAGTGAAAAAGTATTAATTTATTATTTTAAAGAATTTAAAAGGGTAATAATACTGAAAATTAATGTGTTTATTGTGTACTTTTTGTATGTATCAGGACAGCGTCTATCGACAGCAAGTTACAGGTTATTTCGTGTTACGGCAGTACGTAAAATATAAAATTAGATTTTATATTCTATTTAAAGTTAATTAAAATCATTCTGAAATAATTTTAATACACCGGACACCAACTTAACAATGCGGAACTAAGCATTTTTATGTCGCGCACGAAAGGAACTCAGGCCTAGACTCTTAACGAATTTTCTTTCTGCGCTGAAAATACCATTCCAGCCACTAACATTATTTTATTTTCCATGGTTTTCAGGAAAAGTTCGAATAAACATAAGAATATATTAATTAATGAAGAGTAATAAGTTTATTAACCTTCATTAACTGATTGCTCTTTTATTTCAAATATAAAAATTTTATCTAGCTTAGTTAATAATGTCATTGCAAGGCTCGCGACCAATTGCAGTACATTAGTAACCTTACAGCGACTTTGCTGATGTCTTCATGAATTCTTAACAAACCGTAATTTGGGAAGGTTGTGGCATCAAAAGTAAATCTTATGATTCTTTGAAATCAAGGGGCATAATATATTCATTGAGGGATTATATGTTTCAGCAACTTCTATAAACAAAAGTTAATTATCCATCCAAGAAAACATTATAAATACAAGTTTTTTTAAAACAGAGAAAATTAAAAATTGTTAGAATTAGAATAACATTGAAATTAAAATAATATTAAAAATCCATGCATTGGAGAAGACGGGTGGGAGTCCTCACTCAACGCGTTGAGTAAAGGCTCCCCGCGCATCCTTCGGCATTGTGCGAGAGAGAAAAGAAATTGTTTGTAATGGCGAAGCGTTCTCTCTTAGATTCATTGTTCTCTCAGAGTATTGCGTTCTCCCTCTGTCTCATGTTTTTTTATCTCACTTTTTGAATTGTCGAATGCAAGGTGGATGCTGGCTCTTTCGTACTCGATGGAAATAATTATTACTATAATTATATAGTGTATGCATATATATATATATATATATATATATATATATGTATGTATGTATGTATGTATATATTTTATTATTACTACATTATTATTATTATTATTAATATTAGTGTAGTCGGGGACATCTTTATTACATGCTATGGCATAACTACACCTATGTTTCCTCCTTCCCTATATACTATATACCTTGTGTTAGCGCGCCGGTATGTCGGAAAACCGCAATTGCGCCACTCTACTGTTGGAGTAAAGACAATTATAAATTCAGTTTTTGCCCGGTAACTTTTAAGGAAGACGGAACGGTAAGTACTCCACCTATCGTTCCACCGTAAGTTTTGTAATTAACATTTATTCTCTCCCCATTTCTTTGTAAGAGAGAGAACTATTTTTGTCAATTCTCTCTGCAATAAAAATTTGTATTTCTTTCTGAATTCTCTTCTATTTATTTCTTAAAAATTTAAGCGCGATAAAATTCCCCCTTTTTTGAAAACCTAAGCAACAACTGGAATAACGAATCCTATAAGTAAAAACAAGATTTCACACATCTTAGCAGTTTGAATCCTCTAAGACCGTAGAGATTTGGGCCATCTCAAAAGCCCAAGGGATTAATTTAATTATCTTATTTAAAAATAATAATCTTAACCTAAAAATTTCTTTGGTTCGTAACATTTCGCACGGTTAACTTGGACTACCTTTAACTCAAAAGTTAAAAGTCCATCTTGGTTCTCTTCAGATATTAATTCCACATTATTTTCTAATTAATTTTAACCTAAGAAAAAAAATCGGTAGAGGGATTTTCAAATAAACTCGAGTTTTGTGAATTTTTAACTTTTTATACTACTTTTTTTTACTTTGAAACAGTTGAATATTAATCATTTCGATTTCTAATCATGAATTCATTCTTTTTTAAGTTCTTAAGTATTCAATAGGAATCATTATTCATGTTTTTTCAAAACAAATACTGATTTTTTAAACAGTATATCAACGATTTTCAGTCTCTTTTGTATTCACAGCATTTATACTTATTAAATTAATACAACCACACTTTATTTAACAAAAAAAATATTAATAATTTGTTAATTTATTGTAAAATATGTAAACGATTTTCTATGTAGATACTGTGATTCCCTATGTAAATTTGGCGCTTTAAAGGTTAAAAGACAAAAAATCAATTATGAAATTAATTTTTGCCGCAATGAATCTACTTGAGGGAGTTAATAATTGCTTCTGCAAAAGTATGACTAAGTTTTGTTTTGATTTTTATGAAATTATTCAGTTTTATTAAGAAGCTTTCTCATGACGCACAAAAACATCGCAAAAAAGATAATAAAAAAAATGTTTTAACAACCAATCTTTCCGAATTCTGCAAACTTAAACAGTATAATAAAACTTATACCAATAATTACACAAGCCAACAAAATTTTTTATTTTGTCAGACCCAGAAACCGGAATAGTCATTTCCGATGTAATTTGTCACGCTGAATCCGAAAATGACAAGAAAATTACTCTATCACGTCATCATTTTGAGGTATTCTAACGTAAAAGAGTGAAAAATGCAGTTTTTGGTAATATTTGACACTCTATAAAATCGATAAAATTTTTTTTAATCTTTCGTCCAAATTTCAAAAGAAAGTATTATATTTCTGCTTTCAAAATTTTCTAAATTTGATCTGACCCAATTTTTTTTCTCTGAGATACAACCATTTGAGTTTTACTCTCTAAATTTGAATCAGTGAAATTTCACTGGTGAACCAGTTATAAGTATACCACTGGTTTCATTCAGTGAAAATTTCACTGGTGAACCAGTTATAAGTATACCACTGGTTTCATTCAGTGAAAATTTCACTGGAAACCAGTGTATTTTCACTGATTGACAGTGAAAATCTCACTGATTGAATTAGTGAAATCTGATTTATCGACAGAGTTTACTGATTCAATCAGTGAGGTTTTCACTGTCAATCAGTGAAAATACACTGGTTTCCAGTGAAATTTTCACTAAATGAAACCAGTGGTATACTTATTACTGGTTCACCAGTGAAATTCAACTGATTCAAATTTAGAGAGTATATTACACATGAACCAAAATCCCTTTAAAAAATAAAAATAAATTGCGAAGTACTCATAGCACTGAAACTTGATTTTTGGGGTTTTTTGAGGTAGCTAATTACGAATCTGACGTCAGATTTTTGAATTTCAAAATGTCGGATCCCATATAGCAGACAATTTTTAAAAAATTTACCGAATTCGCTTGTCATTCATTGCTTGGGGGTTTTGGGGATGCTGATTACGAATTTTCCAAAGCCACCGAAAAACAATTTTCAGTCCCATGAGTACTTCGCCATTTATTTTTCTTTTTTAAAGGAATTTTAGTTCATGCAATGTAAAACGCAAATGGCTGTATCTCAGAGAAAAAAAATTGGATCAGATGACGCTAAACAAATTTTGAAAAGGGAAATATAGTACTTTCTTTTGAAATTTGGAAGAAAGATTAAAAAAAAATTTATCGATTTTATAGAGTGTCAAATATTACCAAAAACTGCATTTTTCACTCTTTTAGGTTAGAATACCTCAAAATGATGACGTGATAGAGTAATTTTCTTGTCATTTTCGGATTCAGCGTGACAAATTACATCGGAAATGACTATTCCGGTTTCTGGGTCTGAAATTTGTAGGCCTGTGTTATTTTTATTATTGTATATTGCTAAAAATATTTATTCTTTTCTCGTAAATGACACTGGAGACAGTCTTGCTCATGTCGGTTTGGCTCTTTAATTAGCTTTTTAAAAATAATATTTAATTTTATATATTAAAGTGACCATAGGCTTTCATTTGTAAACACTAACTGTACTTTTTCACATTGGATTCATTACAATATGTACAATTATTTTTTAAAAAACACAAGCGACATGGAATTGTTCGCTTCGTGGAGAATACAAGATTATTAACAAACATTGAGTATTAATTGTAACACTACTAAATTGAATATTTGACAACTTCAGAAAGAATTGATTCATGATTAAAAATCGAACTGATTAATATTCAACTGTTTCAAAGTAAAAAAAACACAAAAAACGAGTTTATTCAAAAATCCCTCTATCGATTATTTTCACCTTAGATTCAAATTATTCAGTAAATGTTGTGGAATTGATATCTGAAAAGAGCTTAGATGGGCCAGTACTTGTGGGTTAAAGTTAATTCAAGCCCACCATGTTCGGTGAACGCCAGATGTCAGCACAGTAAACCATTAATAAGACTTTGACAAGAAAAATCTTTAACCCACCGAACCTTGATGATGCCTTTAGACACGAATAAAAAAAATGACAAAGACTTATTGAATATTCCTAAAACATGTTACTAGGGGGTTTTCGGGGTTACTAAATACAAATTTGATATTAGGTTTCCTAAATTCAAAATAGCAAATACAATAATACGAATAGAAAAAATTAAAACATAATCAAATTCTCCAGCAGCTTGTTATTCGGGGGTTTATTTGGGGTCGCTGATTACGAATATAATAACAAATTTTCAAAATTCAATATGACGAATCCAAAAAAATTAAACATTAATCGTATTCTCTGGAAGGTCATTATTGGGGGGTTTCTGAGTCGCTGATTACGAATCTGATATTAGATTCTCAAAATTAAAAATGGCTACTCCAATATGGCTGATCAAAAAATCAAACATTATTAGTATTTTCTGAAAGCTCGTTATTCGGTGGTTTTTAAGTCGCTAATTACGAATCTGATATTAGATTCTCAAAATTTAAAATGGCGTATTAAAAAAGTTAAACTTTATTCGAATTCTCTGCAAGCTCGTTATTCGGGGGTTTTTTGGGTCGCTGATTACGAATCTGATATTAAATTCTTAAACCCTAAAATAGCGGATCAAAAAATTGTATTAATGTTTTTATATTTAACAAATTAAATAAAAGTTTAAAGGTTGTTTTGAGTATAATGACCCCCATAACACGCAATATTGCAGCAATATTGCTGCAATATTATATTTCAACATTTGGAATATTCAAATGCAATATTGCAGCAACATTGCTGCAATATTGCAATGTCCGACCTAATTAATATTCCAGTTCAATATTGCAGAAATATTGCTTTGTAAGATTTAGGAATATTGCTTTGTAAGATTTAGGAATATTGCTTTGCAAGATTTAAGAAAATCGCTTTGTAAGATTCGGGATAATTCCAGAACAATATTGCAGGCATTTTCCGGAGCAATATTTCAGGAACATTAGTTTCTAAGTTTTGGGAATATTCCACAGCAACATTGCAGGATCATTGGTTTAAAAAATTTTGAATGTTTCAGAGCAGTATTACCTTAATTTTTTTTTATATTTAGTAATATTGAAACAGCAAAAACATTGGTTTTACATATATTCAGAGATATTAAAAGTAATTTTTTTACAATATTAAAATGATTCTATAAAATCACAATAAGTAATATAGTTGTTACGATGAATAATAATAAGCCTTTTTATAAAAAAATTATTTAATTAAAATTGTATTGTCCATAAAAAATTAGAATGGATTAGTGCTAATTAAAAAGATAATTGTACATTTAAATATTAATTAACTATTTTTATAAATTTTCAATATAACTTAATTATAAATGTACTTCAAATTTATAAATAAAATATTTTAAATGATAAATTAGAAACAAATAATAATAAATGATTACAATTATCACAATGCCATTGAATTTGTTCGTAGGTTTTGTTTGTTGTTTTATTTGTTCCTTTATAAATCATTTGCAATCAGCGGTTCTTAATATATTTTCGTTAGAGGAAATTTGCATTCATGCTTCCTAAAATTAATAATCTTGTACATTAAACTGTAAGAATATGTAATAAGAAAAATAAAAGTAAAAGGTAGGGAAAAGATAGGAGAAATAAGAGGTTTAAGAATAATAATATTTAATTAAAATTTACTATAATACTATGACATGAAAAATACTTACAAAATGTAAATTTAATTTTACTAATTTCGAAAATGAAGTTAGTTGTTTTCATTTTGGCAGAATGTATGAAGTAAAGGTGAAGTGATTGATAAGTTTCGTTTCTTTGAAATTTTCCAACACTTTGCTTTTAAGTCTTGTAGAGACAATAAAATCAAATCATTTTCACCAAAAGATGACATATGAATATTCAACTTGTTTGAATTAAGTGGATTTTCATATAGGACTTGTAGGATATCATGTTTTTTTCCTATTAAATAAATATTTTTCTTTTCAAATTCAACAATGTTTATTATTGTTGCAATGGAATTATCTTTCAGGAGTACGCAATTATCTCTCAAATTATTGCAGTCAATGAAAAAATGTCCATAATAAAGCTTCTTGAATTGTTTTGTTACTTTGGTGCAATCATGATTTATTGTGGGTCCATTAAAATGTTCTTCTTTTACTTTTGTACCCGATTTAGAAGCGTCTGATTTTTCAAGATCTTACATTTCACCATATCTTCTTGCTAACTGTTGCAGAGGTTTGTTGTTTTTTCTAAGTTTTTTTTCACAGCTGACATATAATTTTCAAATTTAAATGCACTATAAGCATCTAAGTGGCCAAATTTTTTAACGTCTAGGCAAATATGCAGCAGATTATGGAAATTGTATGACATGTACTTCTTTCCATATGTGATTTCAAATGTTCGAATAAAATATTCCAGAAGTTGTTGAGCATATTCAATATTTTCGGCGATCTTGACATAAATTGGACATGACAAAATTGTTATTGCCACGTGAAGGGCCATAAAATTATCATAAATAGCCTGCCCTGTAACGAGAAAATAAAAAGTCAGTTTCATAAAAATTTAATATTACTTTACCTATTTTTTAAACAATTTACTTTGTAAAAAGATGTTCAAAAGATTAAAAAAAACCTACTAATTTATTTTTAGAGAAACATTTTGTTTTGCGAGTTTAAAACATCACTTACTTTTTTTCTTTTTTTCTGGGTCAATACAGCTGGTCAAAATACTTTTCAAAACTATTGGTCCACTGTACAACAAGAAATTTCGAAGCTCTGTAGCCTTCCAAAATTTAATGTCCCTTAACGTTCTTGGTCGTCTCGAAAAATCTGATGGCTGACTCTTTCGTAATTCTATTAACTGAGTTGATATTTTATCGATTTCTGATCGATCAGGTCTAACAGAAGGTGGACCTAATAATAATAGCAAAATTATTTTTTTCATAATCCCTAAAAAAACGACATGCATAGGGTCTACGGGTACATTAGATATCGCCCCAAAACGTGGAATTTCTGTCAATGTTGATTGTTTCTTTTGAAAAGAACCCATGTATTTATTTTCTTTAAATTCAGAATCAGTTCTTTCGGTAAATGGTCCTATTCCAGGAAAGCATACTCGTCGTTTTTTCTTTTGATTTTTTCTCCAGGTTTTGGGTTTAATTCCTTCTCCTTTCAAATCGCATTTTGGGCAACAATTATATCCTGTGTGATTTTTTATATTCAAAACCTTGCATTTAGCGGGACCGTCACAAATCAATCCATATACGTTAACTTCAATTTGACGTCCTTCTGAATTAAATCCATCCTCGCATACGGTTTTCGCTTCATCTATAAACATTGCTAAAAATTCATCAAAATCTTCAGGTTGATGACCCGCATAATAAGCGCCTACTAAATGCACATAATCAGAATTTTCTTCGGAACATAGAATCAACCATAAAGATTTTTTTGAGGATTTGTGTATAGGCAAACCGTCGACGTTAACCATTAAATTTATAGTGTTTTCAGAATTTGTTGTCTTATTAATTCGATTTTTCAAAATTGCATCAATTGCTGGTATCAATCCCAGGTGAAGATACTCTCCACCGTCAGACAATCGAATGATATTAGCAGTTCGAGGAGTTCGTAATAAGGTTCGTGCACATCGTGGTAATGAGTAATTTGTAAATTGAATTAATATTAATAATAAAGCAGTTAAAGCAATAAGAGGGATATTATGCAATAGAGCCCATTGAACCAAAGTATTTTTGAAATTATTGTCTTTTTCTTGTGAATCTTCATCTTCAGTAGAGGATGCGCAAGATTCTGAAGAAAAGGAAGAATTGCAATCAAAATCTTCGCTATCAAAGTCAAAATCGATTGAAGTATCTTCTGAATGATCATCACTTTCACTGCAATTTACTTTTTTGTCGTCAAGTTCATCATCAGATGCATCATTATTTGCCGAAATAAACGATTCATCACTGCTATTTTCACACACTAGAAATAATTTAATTAACTCCTTTTCCAAGTATACATAATTAAAATTACATTTAAAAAAATTAAAGATGTACAAAAAGTTTGAAACTCGACCCGATAATTTCGAGCTTCTCCATTTTCGGGTCGGGTTCGGATCGGGTCGAGCTTTTTCAAACACATGAAATTTTTCGGGTATCCTAAAAATTTTGAATACCCGAATTCATTCGGGTTTTTAAAATTTTTATTTTTTAAAACTTCATTTTATTTATTATTAAAAAATAATCGAGTTCTTAAATACTGGAATGCTACACGAGCAATGTTTAAACTTTCTGGATATATCCAAAATTCGAAATTTTTGAGAACTTAAGTGTTTTCAAGAACCCGAATAAATTGGGGTATCCGACATTTAGGGTAGCCGAAACAAGTCAGCCCCATTCGACTGGAGTTTTTGGGCTTTTTGCACACCCCTATTACAAATAAATTGCATCTATTATAATTAAATTGTTTACCGTAATCGTTATCCCAAATATTTTCAACATGTCTATCGAAAATCTTACATTCTTTTTTTTTCACATGTACTACATGGTCTTCGCTATCACTTGATTCTGCAGGAGGCAGATTTGAAGTCGATAATGAATTTATATCAGACAATGTTTGCTTGCGACGTAATCGCCGAATATGTCTATTTGAATATCCAGTATAACAAACGTTTTTACTTGACATAATTGGATAAATAACGGAAAATTGTCAAAAAGTCTGCAATTTTATGTATATATACAAGAAAATTATAAAAGACATTATGATTATTTGCTAGATAAATTTTATCGTTTAAAATTTAATTCTTATTTAAAAAATCTCGAAATTACTTGTGAAATTAAATTGTAAGATTATTTTCAATATTTCATTATTACAATTTTTAATTTTAAGGCATTCTTTATATTAAACTTCACTTAAAGCATCCAAAAATACAGTTCTCCAAATATCTGTAGGGTATTTCAATGGCGTCTGAAGGATTTCCTGAAATATCCTTTGTAATAAGGGTCATTAATGTCTTTAAATGTCGCATCAATAATAATAAAGTTTAATTGTACGTTTTTTAATAAAATTTAGATGTAAAAATATTTTAAGAACTCACCAAAAGAATTATCATCAAAATCAAGAAGTTTTAAAACTCCAAAAACTGTTTGGAATTTTCTAAATTGCATTTTATTCAACTAAAAGTTATTGGCTTCTAATTTGTTGTTTCAAATTGGGTAAAAAGATTTACGACACTAATTAATTTTTAAACAAGATATTCCGCTTTATAATTTTACATTAATGCAAAGTATTTGTTTTAACTGTTTTTGCCCAATACATATTAGTTGGATTCTTATTGTTGACACAATTTAAATTTTTTTGCGGTTAATATCTGCAAAATGATCTTATATTGACTGTATTATATTTTTTATAAATTAGAAAAGGCGTTTCGGAAAAATACTAAATAATATAACAGTTAATTTTGTCTTATATTTCTTTATATCTTTATGATAATTTTTTTAAAATAAATATTTTTTAATATTAATAATCAGAAATTTCAAATATAATTATAAATACAACCAAATTGATCCTTTTTATAACAGCGAGCTATATTATAGATACGTACTATCCAACAATTGGAAAATTAAATTCAATTAAAATCATTCCGGGAATATAGAAATAACGTAAAAAGAAGATAATTGATTCGTTGTTGTAAAAATTGTGTCATCCGTAAAGATCTTTAAAAATCTCAAGAATTCTTGTTGAAAACTGCATCAGAAATCTTAAATTTATATCAGTAATTTTATTTATTTGAAAAATGACATTTTCGGTGGTTGAACTTGATGATGGAGTTGTTCTCATTCCCACAAAATGGATTTATAATGAAAGTGGAGAATTTTTTTGCTACTACCCTCCAAAGTCGGATTTGAAAAAAATCAATGATATAGTGAAAAAATTAGTTGATCCAGGAGAAAATTGGGAAAAATATCCCATTGTGAAACACTTAAAAACAACAGGTAAGTTTAAAAAAAAGATAATGAAATTTGTATTTTAATGACTTTTTAACCTAATTTAATAATATTATTATTTATTAAAACTTTAGTGTATTGGTCCAGAAGTGGACTTTGTTTACACTTTCTTCTTATACACGCATTTTTCTAACATCACACGCTTTTTACAATATTCTCGTTTATTCTTACTTCTTTAAATCACATTTTTCTTAAATATGTTTTTCGCTTCCATAGTTTTTTTTCAACAAAACAACTTTCTATTCCTAATTTAATAAATATTTAGAAAAAAATATATTAAAAAATAAATAAAAATTATGATAAAAAATAGAAATAAATATTAAAAAATATTTTATTTTGTGGTATTTTAAAATAAAACTAAAATTGATTATGTAAATGCCAATTTTGTGATATAAAAAATGTATTTATTTATAATCAGTAATAATAATAATAATAATAATCAAAAGAAAACAAACAAAATAATTTGAAATATCATTTAAATAAATGATAATAAGTAAATTAACAGATAAAATATTAAAATTAAAAAATATTTTGAATTTTAGTTAATATTTTGTAAAATAAATTATCTGTAATCATATTAAATGTATGATAATAGTGGTGAGAGAATTAAAATTTTTTATTACAATATAATATTTTTTCAGAATATATTTAAAATAAAAATCTTTAACCAATAATTTTGTAAAAACTAATATATATTGACATAATTTTCAATTAGGCAAGAATTATTTTTATTTTATTCGTTTAAAACAATTTATTAATATTACGAACAGAAACGTTGGAGAAAGCATAACAAAAATTGCTGGAATCATTAATAATATCAGAGGTTGACAGTGATAAGGCGGACAATTATACTGAAAATTTATAAAAATCTAGACAAGAGAGGGCTAGAAGATTTTCTCCAGAACGCGACCAGAAATCTATCAAGTCCACAATTAAGTAACTGGAAATGTAAAACTCGAGTCAAAAATTCAGATACCGAAACCTCCTCCTTCTAAAGGTTTGCGACTGGGTACGCACATATAAATGTCAACCTAAATAATGAGTGCATTAAAATATTTTAATTTAATTAATTTTCAAAAAACGATGCGAATGATTATTTTCAAACATTTTAATTAAAGGTTAATTTTTCTTAAATTAAAAAATAAAATAACTAATTTAAAATTTGATTAAATAATTTAATTAAAATTAATTACCTAATTCAAAGAAATTTCTATTTTTTAATTGGTTATTCGCTTATTATATTAATTTTTCGTTTTTCCGGAATAGATACAGAGGAAACGGAAACAGTTGGTGGAAAATCAATTTTATTCGAACTAGAAAGCAATGTTGTAGACAATTTTACAGAAAAACCTACAATAGCGAAACAAGACGATAATAAAAGATTTTCGCAAAGTAGCATTGACAATTTTGAAAAACTCGAAGATTTTGAAAAAAAGCCACAGCAAAAACCAAATCACCAAATAACAACAAATTTACGTCATTTACGTCAAATGGATTTTTCGCTACCTTCCACCTCAAAGGAAACGCAACTTGGTATATATTGGATTATTTTATCCACTTTAAATAATTTTTATAAAAAAATTTGATTTATTTGGCACATTTTCAGGAGAAAAAAGTGAACACTTATCATTAAAATCAAAAACTACACCAAGAACTGAAAAGTCCTCGTCATCTCAATCCAACTCACTAAAAGGAGCTGTCCCAAAACAGGTGCAAAAAGGATCGCATGAGTTGAAGTCGAATAACAAAAATCGCTTAGCTAGTATGGCTTATCAAGATAAAAATTCTGGTAAATAATATTGCTTTTCTTAATAAATTAAAATTAATTTGACTTAAATAAGAATTAAATAAATAATGCAAAATCATTTATTAAATAATTATAATTAATTAATTAATTCTATTAATAATTTAATTACTTATATTTAATATTTTGTCTGTTTTTCTTAATGTTTTTTTAAATTTACAATATTTATTTTAATTTGATTTTATTCTATAGGTCTTACTTATGAAGAGCTATCTTTAGCAAAGCTAAATGAAGCTATATTATTATTGAGAAATCTAAATTTGCAATCATCACGTGTTAATGAGGGAGCATGTGGACCAATTTCATTTTTTGATTCAGAAAATTGTCCAGATTTACCTCTTAAATCAAAGGATGAATTGATAGCATTGAATGATAAGCTGAAAAGAAAATCACTGAAAAGGAGAATGGTTAAAATTAATTAATTTATTTATTACAATTTGACTTCTATATTTGTACATCTGGGTTGAAAACAAGATTGAAATTTGTTCTTCACAGACTTTTTTCTCATTTCCAGACGCACTTTTTTCTTTTTCTTGACCCAAATAAAAAAAAATTAAAGACTTTTATAAAAAAAATCTATAAAAAAATTAGACGAGAATTTTTGGAAATTTTATATTTTTCTAGTTCTTTTGATAAATTTTTTAACTTTTCCTTGATTTTTCTGACCCGTGGAAACCTTGTACTAAATTTTTTTCTCATTTATAATTATTAAAACAATGAAATTTGTAAAGAATAATAATAAATTTTAGATCCAAACTCTGGCTTCCATTGGAGGAAGAGATTTAAACAACATAGTTGGAAATATTTGTAATAAGCTATTTGCAAATGAACTGGCCGTTCTCTACAGCTGGTCGGGCAGAAAGAAACCGAAAATCTCTCTAGGAGAGACAAAATTTGTCAATTTGATTATCAGTAAGTCGCAGTATATTTCAAAAAGAAAAATATTATACAATGGTCAATTAACAGTTTGCTACGTAATTATAAATTAAAATTTGTTAATTCAGTAAAAATAGTTTTAAAAACTCTCTAAGTATTAAATGATATTTTGTCAAAAATTTATTAAATAGGAATCACTTTTTAAATTAATAGAAAATATAAAAAATGTTTTCTTTAAACAGAAATGTATTTAAAAATATTTAATTATAAGTATACAAATATTGTTAATATTTTAGTAATATAAATTCAAGTTTTCTCTTCTGAAAACTTTTTATCTCATTAACAAACACTTTATGTTTTATTTTGAAATGTATTAATGTAATTGAAGTAAAAAATCATTATCTTCAGGTAGGATGAAAGCTCACAATTCCAAATATTCCGACAACGAAATAAAATCAACTGGTTCGAAATGGTTTGCTCAAGCAAAAACGAGAGTAGATAGAGGAGGGTAATCAAATTATATCATAAATTAAAAATAATTTTTTATTTTTATTGACATGTTTTTAAAATTAAATTAATTAAATTTATAAGCTAAAATTATAATCTGAACAATTATCTAACTTTTTTATTCAAATCTTTAATTGCATTATTCATTAAGTGAGTTATTATCTTATTATGTTATTATAAAATCAGGGGCATAGCCAGAAAAGATTTCAGGGTTTTTGTAAGAGGTAAATTTTATTTTTTGCATCTGAAAAAAGTGGAGGGGGTAAAGAAAATTTAACAGTTCGGGGGGGGGTTACATCCCTCAAACCCCCCCCTGGCTACGCCCCTGTATAAAATAATCATTTTCCATCTATAGGCCTAAGCAAAAAGGGGATGAAAGCGAGGATGATGGAAATAAAAATGACGACGACAAAAATGGGAATGACGAGAATTGAATTGATGCTGATCGACGAAGAAGATTAACTTAATCTATATTCTTCAGTTTGAATTTAATATTTTTAATTTATAATCGTTTTATCATTAATATTATTGAAATCGTTATTATTAACATTACATCTATATTTTAATTAATAAAAACGAAAAATAAAATCATTTATTTAGTATTTCAAAACAATTCTTATCACATGCGATAGTATACTGAAACATCAATTGAAATTTTAAATCTGCGTTTGAGCAACGTTAATTTTCCAATATTTCTAAATATTTCAAAACAAATTTCTGTAATATTGCTCTGAAATATTCCTAAAACTTTGAAAACAAAGATGTTGCAATTTTGCTCTAGAATATTTCTGAAACTTTCAAAACAAAATGTTGTAATGTTGCAACGAAATATTCCCAGAACTTAATAACACAGCCCCACAAAAAAAAAGTGTCATGTACTTTTGACCGGAATACCCTAACCCTATGTATTTTGACGCGTTGAACACGAATCCGAAGTCCGTTTTGCTCCATCACGTCAGGATTTTTTTCTAACCTCAAAAAACATGTCGGATTTTGAGAAGTAGGCGATTTTTTTAAAAATTGCTGTATTAACTTCAAACTTGGTATCTGGGGGTTTTTTGTGTCGCTGATTACGAATCTGAAGTTAGATTTTCAAAATCCAAAATGGCGAATCCAATATGGCGGACGAATTTTGAAAAAATTTTAAGATTTACTTCAAACTTGGTATCTGGGGGTTTTTTGGGTCGCTGATTACGAATATGATGTCAGATTTGAAAAATTCAAAATGGCATATCCAACATGGACTTCTATCGGACATATTAGATACGCCATTATCTGTATCCGGGGGTTTTTTGGGTCGCTGATTACGAATATGATGTCAGTTTTCAAAAATTCAAAATGGCATATCCAGCATGGACTTCTATCGGCCATACTAGATACGCCATTATCAATTTTTGAAAACTGACATCATATTCGTAATCAGCGACTCAAAAAACCCCCAGATACACTATTGCACATTAATTTTTAAAAAATTTCGTAAAATAATGTCCCCCTACCAAAAAAAAATTCAAGGGGTAGTTCCCCCCATAAATCAGCTTTTGGGGAAAAACAAAACATACGTGTCAAATTGTTTTTAAAAAACTACAAAACTGCCAAGTTTCAGAAAAATCGTCGTATGGCACTTCCCTAGTGTTACTTGTCAGCAACTTAGAAAACCTGTAGATACCAAATTTCATAATAATCTGACAATTTTTTAAAAATAATTCCTTAATATTGAATCAGACATGTCGAATTTCGGAAATCTGACATCAGATTCGTAATCAGCGACCCAAAAAACCCCTAGATACCAAGTTTGAAGTAAATCTTAAAATTTTTTCAAAATTCGTCCGCCATATTGGATCCGCCATTTTGGATTTTGAAAATCTAACTTCAGATTCGTAATCAGCGACACAAAAAAACCCCAGATACCAAGTTTGAAGTTAATACATCAATTTTTAAAAAAATCGCCTACTTCACAAAATCCGACATGTTTTTTGAGGTTAGAAAAAAATCCTGACGTGATGGAGCAAAACGGACTTCGGATTCGTGTTCAGCGTGTCAAAATACATAGGGTTAGGGTATTCCGGTCAAAAGTACATGACACTTTTTTTTGTGGGGCTGTGTAATCAATGTTCTTGAAATATTGCATTAAAATATTCCTACATTATTTCTCTGGAATATTGTTGAATCTTGTAAAGCGATATTCCTACAATATTGAACTGGAATATTCATCAAGTCGAACATTGATATATTGCTGCAATATTGCATTTGAATATTCCGAATGTTGAAATATAATATTGCAGCAATATTGCTGCAATATTTCGTGTTATGGGGGGAGCCAATGCTAAACGGCATAGAATGCTGTGGCATCTTATTGACCTATTTTTGTTACACTTCAAACTGAATCTGAATTCAACTCATTCCCTTGTCGCACGTAATATTTAAATGTTCACCTAATGGTAATATTACCGGTTAATATTACTGTAATAGTACAGTAACATTACAGTAATATCACAAAAATTTTAAAAGCCACTTAAATATATTTGACTGATTAATTATTATCTTTTCTGTTTTATCATAAAAAACTTTGAAATTTTTATCTATTTCAAATACTGTAATCCCTATTAAAAGACACTGTACCAGATCTTGTACAAGAAAATGTACATATTTTGGTACATATTCTTGTGCAGGTTCATTTATGTCTTCGTTTAGTAAAAATTAAAAGCTGCGCTGTAGTTTTTAGGACTTTATAGCTACGCAATAATTTTTAGCATGCATAAGTAAGGAATATTAATGATTATATGTGTTACGTTTGTGGGTCGATTTCAAAATTTTAATAACTGTGATGTAATCAAAAATAGGTGATTCCTTATCTCCTGCTACCAGAGAAGTCAGTTGTCTTTCGATAGTGCTCATAGAAAGCCGCAATATTTGTAAAGTTCTTATATAATAAATTTTAGCGTTGCTTTAATGAGTTTTTTTTTACCAGAAACACATCCTATGGATCTCTTTAAAGTTGTTTTCAACATTAGTGGCGACCGTGACCGGCCTTTAAATGTATCCACAGTCTAAATTCGTAAATCGGTTTTGATAAGGGTAACTCTTCAAAAATGGAAGAAGCCAAGTCGGCACATGCTCTGGACCGACATCTCAAAGCAGAAAAGATCAATGCTGTAGAGACGAAGGCATCTTTGGATCTTTTAGAAGAGAAAATCCGAGAAATAGAAACCTATAAAAAATTCATTTTCGAACACATGATAAAAACCAAGATGTCTGAAGGTGAGGTCGCAGCGGAAATTGGGATTATTGTTCCCACCAGTTAGTATACTTGCACCGACAAACGAGGCGTCGGGTGCGTATCGATCCTATCGTGTTGCGGTAGTGAGGAGGGAAAACGATCATTTATACTTCCGAAGATAGAATTAACGAAATTTAATCGCGATGTTCGCAAATGGCTGCGGTTCTGGGCTCAGTTTAAGGAAATTCACGAAGACGTTTCGATAGATAATGGTGACAAGTTCCAGTACCTTATCCAGGCTATAGTTAAGGATTCGAGGGATAGCGAGTTGGTCGGCAGTTATCCAAGCACCAGTTAGAACTATGATAAAGTTATTAGAAAAATGCCACAAAGCTACAGCTATCAAAAATTTACAACAAACTTGAATCTCAATTGCGTGCTCTAGAGTCATTGGGTGTTACAACAGATAAGTGTGCGACAATTTTATACCCGTTAGTAGAATCTTCCTTGCCTGAAGAGCTGCTCTGAGCATGGCAGAGACATTTGTCATCAGACGATAAAAGTATCGCGAAAGAACACTTAACCAACCTTATGAATTTTCTCCGCAGCGAAGTAGAAAATGAAGAGAGAATTTCGTTGTCAGTTCGTTGATTTCCGAGTGTTTCCGCTGAGAGTGTCGTGCGTGATGATAAATCTTCGAAAATAAAAGCGAAGGCTAGCTGTGAAGAATTACCGACTGCAGCCGGTTTAGTTACTGTAAAAGAAACGTAAAAACGGCTGTTTTAATTGTTTGAAGACTGGACTTCATTTCCTGAGGTGTAGGTACAATCAAAAGTGCGGGTGGTGTCAAAGGAAGCATGTGGTCATTATGTGTCGCGGACTAAATACTCAAAGAGGAGGTGCAGCTTCCGTGAGTGTTCAGAAAAGAAATTCCTTGAGTACGCTGAAAAATCCTGAAATTTTTTTGCAGACGTTAAAAGTAAGGTTAAGAAATGGTGAGAATCAGTGTATAGTGAGAGTCGCTCTGGACTCGTGTTCTCATCGCTCATAAATTTTGACGTCAGTGGCAGAGAAAATGTTTCATCGTGCGGTTGGTACATGGGTGCGCGCCTCATGGTCTCAGTGACAAAAGTCTTGGAACTTGAAGAAGTTAATGTTCAGTTGTGGAGTGACTCTACCACAGACCTTGCTTGGATACAAAGAAACTTTCCCTGGGAAGTTTTTGTGTCAAACAGAGTACAGGAAATTGGAAAATTAAGTGACCCCGAAAAGTGGAAACACGTACCTGGAAAATTCAACCCAGCTGATCTGCCGTCGCGTGGTTGTTGAGCACAAGAATTGCACGAGTCGAAATGGTGGGAGGGGCCTTCGTGGTTCTATACCCCCCCCCCCCTAATCAGTGGCCTTCCGATGAGTGTGTAGTGAGTGAAGAGGTTGTAAATTCGGCGCTAAAAAAATCGGCGAGAAGTTTGAACGAAGGTGCATCGCTTTAGACAGTCGAGTATTCCAAAAATAATAACGAAAAATTCAGTGAACTTTTGGCGCGTTTTTCATGGTATATAAAAATTGAACGAGAAAAGTTTTGGATTCTCGTGAGAAGACGAGCAATTCATTCGGTGATAAACAAGTGTGTGATCTGCAAAAGACATAAAGCCAAACACTTGGAGGCCGCGCTGGCTCCGTTACTTAAGGCTCGTGTGCAGTGTATTGAGCAGTGCATTTGGAGATAGTTACGAGGGTAACTTCGGCTGGTTTTCTGGAAGCTCTACGAAGATTTATATCCACAAGAGAACGTCCGAGCATCGTCTATTCGGACAATGGCACGAATTTCGAAGGCACAAACAATCTGCTCAGAAAACTGAACTGGAAAGAGATCGAAAAATTCAGCGTGATTCGCAAAATCGAGTATCGATTCAATTTTCCCTCTGCAGCGTAGTGGAGAGGATGGTGGGAGAGACTCATCAGAATTTTGAAAGATCTCTTGAAAAGGGTATACGAGGAAATGAATACCACATTGTGCGACTGTGAAGCAGTAGTAAACGGCTATGTTCCTACAGAAGATCACGGAAACGGGAGTGATGAATTTGGATCAAATTGACAGAATTGATTTAGGAAGAAGATTTGAGTACCGCCAAAAAGTCAAGGATGACATACGTCAACGAATTATAGCAGAATATCTCGGTCAGCTGTCTGGAAGAATTCATCAAATATCGAGTGACCGTGAAGTAAGAGTGGGCGAAATTGTGTTGGTGGGGCAAGAAAATCAAAAGAGGCTAAATTGGCTCTTGGCTAGAGTGCTTGAAGTTATTCTGGGGAGAGATGGAAAAGTGCGAGTTGTGAAACTGAAAACAGCAAATGGTGAGTTGATAAGGCCTGTACAGCGCCTATTCCCTCTTGAATTAGTCGGTCCGATAACGGCGAAAGGTTCTGTGAGAGCGTTTAGCGAGAAATGTGTGAGGAAATCACCGAGTGTGTGTGACGAATTGGCAAGTGTGAAATCAAAGGAAAATAGTAATGTCGAGGATGAAAATTTGAATGTAGAAAAACGTACCAGCAACTGCCGAGTGATAAAAGCTCCTGATTGCTTGAAGTTGTAAAAAAAATGTTTATGTGTGAGTGACAAGTAAAAGGATTAAAGTTTTTTAAAGAGTTAAATTAAATTTTATTTAATACGTGGACAATAAAATATATATGTGACTTTATTTCTTTGGACATCAAAAATTGTAAAAAAAATAAAAGGAGTAATTTTTTTTGTTTAGATTTCTCTTAGAAAAGCATGTTTTGAATTCTATAATTCAAAAGGTGGGAAAATGTAACGTTTGTGAGTCGATTTAAAAATTTTAATAATTGTGACGCAATCAAAAATAGATGGTTTCTTATCTCCTACTACCAGTGAAGTCAGTAGTCTTTCGACAGTGCTCATCAAGAGCCGCAATATTTGTAAAGTTCTTATATAATAAATTTTGGCGCTGTTTTAATGAGTTAATGAGTTTAAAGTCCTTTTTTACCAGAAACACATCCTATGGATCCTTTTATAGTTGTTTTCAATAATATGATTCTCAAGAATATGTATTAGAACATGTACATCTTCTTGTACACTAATTTTTAATAGGGATTACAGTATTAAAAATAGATAAAAATTTCAAAGTTTTTTATGATAAGGCAGAAATGATAATAATTAATAAGTCAAATATATTTAAGTGGTTTTTAAAATTTTTGTGATATTACTGTAATGTTACTGTAATATTACCATGAGCTGAACATTTTAATATTACGTCCTCAGTAGCACCACAAGTTGGAGAAAGTATCATTTTCACACAAATTATTTTGCAAAAATTGTTATATTTTACAAAAGGCAATATTTGTGTTACGGAAGGAACTCCGTAAATTAATTTTTTTGTTAAATGTTATTTATTACAAATAATATTTGTTAATATATGGGCAAATCCACAGAACCGGCCGATTTTTACTTATCAAGATGATAATTTTTCAAATAGCAAGCACACCTTTAATTTATGGTTTACTTTCTTTAAAATATATTCAAGAACAATTATCTTCTTGCGTGATTCATTTTATTTTAATGCCGTTTGAGTTAAAAGCAAAAAACGAAAATATTATTTTTCTTCTGGAAATTATAATTTAAAATGGCATTTCTTTATTTTTTTATATATTATTTGAAATATGTGCAAAACATTTTGAATAATAAAATATGATAAAATACAAATAATTAATTTTTTAATTATCAAAAATAAATTATTTATATTTTATCATATTTTATTATATATTTTATTTATTAGCATTTAATTTTTTATTTCTGTAAATTAAATTGTTTACTTACTAATTTTCATATTAACTATTTTAACAAACAAACTGACATTATTGACATCGATTTTGATATAACTTTGAAAATAAAACAAATGAAAGGATAATTCATTTTTCACGATTAACTAGTTTAATTTCGATAAATTTTTTTTTATTTTTAATTTTTGGACGTTATAAATTAAAAATATAATTTGGCGTTTGCATACAAGAATTATAATAATGTCTTTATATAATCACACATGTTTTCAACTCATCATATTTTATCCTGTAGTTGTGCTACTGAAAAAAGGCTATGTTGAAAATGGTTCACGCTTAAACATAGAGTGATAATTATTGGAATATTTTCTTTAATTCTGATTGCACTCTATTCTATGATACATACATTTGTTCGTCTGTTCACAAGCAATAAGCTCCAAATTGAAAAATTCAAATCGAATAATCGCCGCAAAATATATTTACAAAAATGTATAGACATTTCATTATTATAAAATAATGAGTAACGCTACTTTCAACGACTATCATTTCTTTTTATTTAAGAGCACATATTTTTTATTACTTTCAAAACATTCTTCAATAAGTAAACTATAATTCACCACAGTTTGGAATCGTTCGCATCTATGCCGAACAAGTTATACCTATAAGAATTAAAATTTATACCTGGAGTAACACCGTAAATTTCATTTTTTAAGTTACTTAATTCGATTTTATTTTTTATAAAAGACTAGAAGGTTCACATTTATTCAATTTTCTTATTTCAATAGGTTCTCAGAGATATTACAAAATGGTTGAAGTATGAAAATAATTAATATAATACTTCTAAAATAGAAAGATATGTGAGTAACATGAAATCGGCCGGTTCTGTGGATTTGCCCATATATTAAAAATATGTTGTCAATTTTACAACAACAACATACACAATACACAGATATAAATTTTCTAATGCTAAATATTCAATTAATATTTCAAATTAATTTAATAACTATTTATAATTTTATTTTTTATTAATTTTTTCAATGGTTATTTCTCAAATGAATTGAGATTATTGAACTTCATATTTCGAAATAACATGAACTAAATTACAAATCGATTTTGCTAATTCTGGAACTTATAATGTACAGAAGTTGCCACATTAGTTTGAAAAATTAGGAAACATATAAAATATACAAAGGTAATTCAGGTGGTTGAACCGATCACGCCACTAATAAAATGCAAGTTCGCTAAAACTTGCTTGGAAACAACGAGGTGTTGATTGCAAAATCAACCCTCCCACTACTTAAAATTATATACAAACAGGGTGTGATCGTTGCCACCGAATTATTCTTCGAGGAGTCTTAATTTATCTTTGCCGCAAAGCGGATGTGTTTCCCTCGAAAAGGCGGAAGAATATATAAAGTTTGTTCCCTCTAAAAGTGGTTGAAATAGTTATTTGCTCCCCTCAGTAAGGGTAGAGTTTGTCAAATTATCTAAGTAATACAGTGAATATTCCACGATTTGAGAACTCGATTATTATATAACAGTTCGTTAAAAAGCGTAAAATTAATTATCAAGTATAAAGTGCTATAAATGATAAAAGTGCAGAATCCAGTTAAATTCTGAAGGTGTTGATTTATTACAACAATTGTTTATATCTCAAAATTAACTGTTTGGAAAATTCAGGTTTAGTGAATCCAATATTCTGAATTTTTAATAAGCAGATTTTGAAATATTGAAAGAATTGTTTAAAAACAATTAATATTACAAGTTTATAAATGGAAATTTATAAAGAATAGAGGAAGGCAAAACAGACTTTCGCATATTTAAAAATCACATATGAAATACGAGTATCAAACTCTCAAGCGTTGGAAAAGTAAGTTGATATTATTCCGTAACATTTCAATTATCATTATTTTGGTGAGTTGCTTTAAATCTCCATGTATTAATTGAAACAAACAGAATCTTAAAAGAAAAACAAACACCATTACACATAATTCAAACACATAAATTATTTTCTTATTAATAAAAATTGCTTTTTTTATCTCTTTGTTTTGCTCGGAATAAATGATTTTTGTGAGACTTGATTTTCAATCATGTAGCTTAACGTAAAAGTTGTTTAAATTGT
This sequence comes from Leptopilina boulardi, assembly GCF_019393585.1. NCBI lineage: Eukaryota > Metazoa > Arthropoda > Insecta > Hymenoptera > Figitidae > Leptopilina > Leptopilina boulardi. The sequence goes on from NW_026137966.1 coordinate 394,175, forward strand.
AATCATTTTATTAAAGATCAAATGGGGAACTGAATGTATACTTTTGGGGGTTGAATGAATAAACGGATTTCTTTTGTTGTGCTAATTACGTTTTCATTTATTTAGTCACCTTTTTGATGTCTTTATTATATCTCTTTTTTTGATCATTTTATCTAAAATACCGTCTATCAGGGTTTATTGAATTGATAATATACTGGGGGACAGTCCACTACCTTTTTCTAACTTTGTTAGCGAAGAGCAATTTACGCTTTACCTATGAGCTGAATTGTTAATAGTAAAAATTAGTATTATTTCTAACTTTATTATTTTCGCTTTAAATTATTTATTTTATTTTTGTTAATTAACTTTCGTCTTTAACAAAATGGTGGCAGCGGTGGGATTTGTCGCTCATATTTTTGAAAAAATGATTTAAAAGGAAAAAAATGAGATTTTAGTAAAAGATGAAAAATAAATTTTCTTTCTGAATATACACATGATTTAAAAACACAATTACAAATTCACATTGACATTGCCACTTGGACAAGAGAGAGGATTAAGGTACGAAAAGTAGAAATCGTGAATTTAGATTTTTTTTGTTTGTTGGAATTTAAAATTTCCAAATGTTTAATTTTTCGAAATATGAGCAAGAAAGTTAATTTGAAAAACAGGGTAAAATTCGAGTCAAATCTTATCGAGCAGAAATATTAGTCCAGAAAAATTTGATGCGGTAAAAAGACAATTATTCGTTGAAAAAGAAAAAGTCAAAGAAACGCGTTCAGAAAACAATTATAGTTCATTAGCACAATTCTTGCGAAATTTGAACATGTCGGGTTAATTAATCGACTTATTTATTTGTTGCTTATTCAACGACCTACAGTACCTATGTAGTTTACGGGGTTAGTATGTTCGTCATATTACAAAGCACTACGAGAACCGAGTCGTGGCCAGAGTGCTGCATCAGCAGAATATATATATGAAAGAATTAAAATAATAATAAAAGAAAAAGATACAAGTTACAATGAGTCTTTAAAAGGAATTTTATTTGCGTTAATAGAAGGGAATTATTGAAATTTTATTCTGCGTTTAGATTTGAGAACTAGAAGAGATGAAATACATGTCGGTTAAAGACTTTATTCAGGATGTATGGCAGCGTTAACCTTCCCACCCGAGTATAAAGGAATGTTTATTGCTTCAGTGCTAGGAAAATTATCATGACCAGCAGGGAACTGCACCGACAATAAAAAATTTGCTAGACTCACGGATATAATAGAGTTATTAAAAAAAAGATTCGCGCCAGGTCAATCCTTTTAAGTATATTATAGGGAAATCATGAATTTAAAAATGTACTGGAATGAGAACTTAGCCGACCTTTATGATAGATTACTTAGCGGGTCAAGTTCAGCCTTACGCGCTACGTTCGACGCTAATACAGAGTTAGTAACTATAAATGTGGTAAAGCATACAGCGTTAAAAACGTTTGTTGTGGCGTTGCCCTTTGAAATTATGAATGCGGTAGATGCACGCGCTCCCAGAAATTTAAAAGAAGCATACAAATAAGCAAAAGCGGCGCAAGAAAGAAAAATGCAATCGATTACAGAGGGTTTAAAACCTGTCGACGGATAAACGAAAAACACATAAATGTTATCACATGCACGGAGTCTATGACGTTTTGTCTGTACCTAGTTGTGAGCCAGAACTTAGAAGAAACCCAAACAATGAAACTCTAAAAATGTGTGACATTAGATTTACCAAAAATCAGCAACCACTTTGGGAACCACGTATCACATCCGGTAGTTGGTTATACTCACTTATCCATTCGAAAATGGTATATTTAAATTGCCCAGAGAGAGAAGCCAAAGCCCATACGTTATCGGGTGTAGGGATTGTGCATGTAGCAAGAGAGTGTGTTCTTAAATTTGATACTATAGAATTACCCAGCCTACAAATCAAAGAGAATCCCTACAAATACCTTTATAAGTCCAAACTGGAATTAAAACTAGAAAATGTGTCATTGAAACTAAAAGATGTAGGGTGAAAAGCCATAGCAGTAGAAAACGATAACAAATGATTTTCATGGAAAAAGTCAGATTCGGAAGAAAAATTAAAACGATTAGAAAAGGAGTTCGAAGAGCGAAGCCACCATGTTTTGAATAAAGAAATCAATGAAGCATATTCGCCAACAATGATAGGAGTTTGGAGCACAGTCACAATAATAGTGATTTTAGCGACTGTACTAATTATCATGATTAAATGTAGAAAAAGAACAACAACCATAAACAATATTATAAATGAAAAGGATAAGTCAAACGAAGTTCCGTTAAAAGATTTATCTCAGACCACTCCATCCAAAACGTGTCAAACAGAGTTTAAAACACCAACAAAAGAAGAAGCTACGGCTAGCACTTTAGAATTTAACAACACATTGGACCCAGAAAGGCCTATACCAAAGGCGATAAGGAGAGCAGTAACATGCCCCGATGTAAAAATCCATTTAAAAAAGCAAAGCAACAGATACTAAAATTGCTTTGCAGTTAACCAACTAATTAAAAAAAGAAAGAAATTTTTTTTTGTTTTGTTTAAGTTAAAAAAAATTTTTTTGTTTAAATATCTCCCAATTTACATGTGCCGCTATATGCATGCTAATATACATTGACAAATAAATGAGAGTGTATACAACCATGGATAAGGGACAACAAGGTAGTAGAATCCGGATTTGCAGATTGTTATATGCATGGTGTACGTTGTTTTTTTGTTTTTTCCCCTGGGAAATAGTTTGCTTTAAATTCTAAGCAAGTATAAAATTATCCCAGTTGCAGGTCATCAAAATAATTGAAAAAGGGGAAATCAATGTGAAATAAAAAAGAAAAGGGGCAATGGCAAAGTAAATATATAGTTTTCAGGTACAAACCCGTACCTATAAGTTTCTTTTAGGTATTCATATATTTTTTTATAGGTAGTTATATTAAAATAAAAATTATATAAAAACTCCCTTTATACACAAAAGGCCTAATTAAAAAAATTAGGACCTGCCCTAAATGACCCTAGAGAAGCCATCGGGCCGCGCAATGCGTCGGGCGACGAGCTGGAGCACCACCTGCTCACCGGCAGAAGGAGGTGCTAAAAAAAGGGGGGACATATAATCGTTGTAAAAACATCAATAAAGAAGTATTATTTAAAATTTGTTCAAAGTAGTTTTAGTTTAATTTTTTTGGGTATAATTACCATAAGGGCTGAGCGGTAGTTCGCTCAACAGCAAATCGGCAGCTTAACTGTGGACAGGGATATCGAGGTATGTGCCTAAAAAAAAGAAACAAAAGTATACAAAAATTAAAAAGACGAATAACTACCTTGCGAAGGGAAGCCCTCCGGAAAATAACCGTTTGTTTGAGAGGCGGTTTCTCTCAAACTAAGCAATGGAGTTGCCGTACGGTGGGGATTTTCGGGAGCTAAAAAAATTTGTTTTTTTATTTTTCTTTAGGGATTTACATATGTTTAACATAAATATTTATATTATTTCAATCTTTAAAAAAAGGGTTTTTTTAATTAAGAATATTTGCATTTTTTTAATTATTGTATAATTAATTATATAGGGAGGTTACTAACCGGGACTATAGGGCTGTACATGGGCGTCAAAGTATACCTCGAAAACAGGAACTGGCGAAGCAGGAGACTGTAGTAACGCTGCTTCGGGTACAATAGTCAGTAAGGATAGGGTATTTGATACCGGGCTGGGGGTGTCAGGAACTAAAAATAACAAAAAATTTTTTTTTTATTTTATGTTTAATGTATTTTTTTAATACTAAAAAAAAGATTTTTTTTCATATAGGACTGTTTTGGAAAAGTGATAATTGAAGCATAACTTATTCCGCTGTTTGGTGAGCTAACGAGGTCCACCTCCGGCCAGATGATATCCTCGTGACGTGTGAGGGAGACAAACTCGACGTCACTTACGGAAGAAAGAGGGGGAGCTCATTAATTATGTTAATAAAAAAAAGGGGAAAAAATATTTATTTTTTTTATTAAAACAAAATAAAAAGATAAGCAATAGAGGAAAGGAACAAAAAAAAGAATGTCATAAAACACATTATAAAAGACTTGAATAAGACTAATAGGTGTGAGAGAGTCAGCACAAGCTAGAAGGAATGCGTTTGACAGGCATAGGAGCAAAAGAGAAGCGTATTAAGTATGAATGTGAGACAGAAACAAAAACGAACAAAAGAGAATGTAGTACTTTGAGGATACATTGATCAGAGAGAGAGAGAACATATTGCCCGCGAGTACAATGCATCAGAGAGAGAATGAATGTTACGCTGTGGAGCATAGTTGCTTTTTCTCACGCACAATGTCGAGGGAAGCGCGGGGAGCTTACACTCAACGCGTTCAGTGAGGACTCCCAACAGCATATATGTATATATATATATATATATATATATTGCATATGCATAATATATGTATATCAAAAATTTTTTTAAGTTCGCCATTTTTTTAAAAAAGGAAATTATATATTTAAAATAAATAATTATTGAATTAAATAATAATTAGTAAATTTTATTAAAATTAATTTATAAAGTTTTATAGAGACTCCTCGTCTGTTAATTAATCATAGGATTTTTTTTATTTTGCATATAAAATTTAATTATATTTAATTGCAACATTTAATTACAAAAACTTTATTTAAATAAATTTAGTACTTTAACTTTATAAAATTTTAGCCTTATTGATTAAAAAAGTGTGAATTAAATAAATAATTTTTTTTAATCACCCCTAATAAAAAAGGGAGTAAAACAAATTAAATTATATTTATTAATTTTTATCTTGCTTTTACAATAATTATATTTATCATTTTAACTTGTTTTTCAAAAAAATTTAATTTAAAAAAATTTTAATTAATCTAAATCAACTTCTAAAAATTTGGGTGCAGTTCCGAATAGCACATACCTCTGATTTCGATAAAACTTGGTATCCCTACGTAATTTGGTGCGCTGATTACGAAAATCATAGTGAAAATTGGCGGAAATTTAATTATCATGGTAAAAACCATAAAAAACACCATAAAATCATGGTTTTTTTCGATTATCTCGTAAAAAACAAAAAACTTCGAAAAAAGTTTTAGACGAAAGTTGTAGATCTCTAAAAAACACACATTTCATGTTTTATGCATTTTTTACCAAAAGTCATTATTTTTCGAGAAAAACGCAAAATAGTAAACACGGCCTTCGGCCGCGTAAGGTACTGCTCGCTTCTCTTTTTAAGAAATCTTGGCGAGAGGGGGTGGATGTGTCCGAAAGTAATTTGCAGAAATTATCATATTCACCATTACTCAGGATCCAACGAATTCCGCAAAATACTTTCGGCCATATCCACCCCCTCTCGCCAAGGTTTTTTTAAAAAGAAAAGCGAGCAGTACCTTACGCGGCCGAAGGCCGTGTTTACTATTTTGCGTTTACCGCTGCTGTAGACTCCACCCCACAATTTCTGCAAATTACTTTCGGACACATCCACCCCCTCTCGCCAAGATTTCTTAAAAAGAGAAGCGAGCAGTACCTTACGCGGCCGAAGGCCGTGTTTACTATTTTGCGTTTTTCTCGAAAAATAATGACTTTTGGTAAAAAATGCATAAAACATGAAATGTGTGTTTTTTAGAGATCTACAACTTTCGTCTAAAACTTTTTTCGAAGTTTTTTGTTTTTTACGAGATAATCGAAAAAAACCATGATTTTATGGTGTTTTTTATGGTTTTTACCATGATAATTAAATTTCCGCCAATTTTCACTATGATTTTCGTAATCAGCGCACCAAATTACGTAGGGATACTAAGTTTTATTGAAATCGGAGGTATGTGCTATTCGGAACTATATCCTTTACTATTTAATTTAACATTTAATCTAAATGCACATTCCAGTTTAAAGTTCTAATTTTATTTTTATTATTTTTATATATAAAGGAAAATGGCAACATTCGTGGGAAATTCGACATGCGACAACTACCGGCTTATCGCGATAAAAGTAGGAACTCAACAAAATTAGAATAAAAGGTTTGAAAGAAGCAGGCAAAATGGAAATAAAAATAAATAAAATATATAGAACAAATAAAAATTATAGGCAATACAAAAAAATTATTATTAAAAACTTACCATTAGATGGGCTGGAACTAATGCCAAAAAGTGATTTAAAAAAAGAAACACTTAAAAAAAGGGGGGAAGAACACCAACACATACAAATAATTCACTACACAAAAAAAACAATTCCAAAAATGGTTAAAAAGGGGGGAAGAACACCAATCCATATAAAAAATTCACTACACTTAAACAAGTTCAAAATTTAAAAAGGGGGGAGAAAACACAAGAGACGCGACGAACGAAATAAAAAGTTGTTGCAATAACCGCGAGGGCACGAAACAATGAAACTGGGTAGCAGGTATAAGGTGGAAGAAGGAAGTAAGGAGAAAGAAATCACGGCGGACTGGAAGATGCTGCCACCGCGAGAAACAATTAAGAAGCGATATCACTGGGTGTGTTTACCATGTGCATTAGGCGAGAGAGAAAAACAAAGAGGGCAGCAATTACACGGTTAATTACAAGGACAAAATAGTATTTTCTTTTTTTCGAATGTATTCGAAAAATTAATTCAAGTTTTTTTTTATTTAATCAAACAAAGTAAATTTTTTTGTTTTAGGTTTTAAATAAATTATAAACTTAAAGAAAAAAAAGTATATATATAAAAAGTGAAAATATAATATTATAAACGTTTCTAAATAAAAATATATAAAATTGCAGTCGTTTCGAAGACTATATGAGGTCGCAATTTAAATTTTTCAAAAAAAATTTTTTGACGTCGAATAATATCAAAGAAAATATGTAATAAGTACGTTAAAATTATATAATAAAATTATTTTATAGAAAAAAATTAAAGAACTTGTTTTTTCTTAAAATTAACATTTTCGTCGATTATAATTAAGAATACTGTTTACATTTGAGATGGCCATCTCGTTAAAACTAATTATTTTTTAATTGTTCTTCGATAAATTAAACGTCACCTTCTTTTTATTTACATACGTTCTAAGAGGTTTTTGAACCTGAAATTGACTTGAAGCGTTAATATTAACGTCTGGAGTACAAACTGCTAGACTAGATAAATTACTAGAATGATTCGACGATAAATTGTTCGTAGACGATAACTCAGGAGATACGAAAAATGCTGGTTTGACATTTTCTACGGAAACTCGACGTTTATCGCCGTTTATTTCAATCTCAAAAACTCTGTCAGAAATGCGACTTAGCACTTTATGAGGGCCAGAGTACGGACAATCGAGCGATTTTTTTATCGTTCCAATTTTCAAAAATACGTGAGAACAAGAATACAAATCCTTATGAACAAAAATTTTCCTTTTGTGTCTATGCTCGACAGAAGTAGGCTTGACCGATCGCATGAGTTCGCGAAATTCCTCCAAAAAAATCTGAGGATCAGGAGTGAATTCCTCGGGCAAGATAAACTCACCAGGAATTTTCAGAGTTGTCCCATATAGATACTCAGCCAGAGAAGAGCCAGAATCGAGGACATTTGACCTTAAACCGAGGAGAACCGTTGATAAAACATTAGTCCACTGTTGGCCAGTATGACATTTAATTGCCGCCATCAATGTGCGGTGCCAACGTTCGACCATTCCATTGGAGGCGGGATGATAAGCAGTGGTCCTGATTCTGTGACATCCAGATAACTTAAGAAGGGAAGAAAAAATTTGCAATTCGAATTGGCTTCCCTGGTTTGTTGTAAGTGTCTCGGGGGTACCGTATCGAGATATCCAGCCATAGATGAAAGCTCGGTATATCGTGATTGCTTCGACGTTTTTTAGCGGGATAGCTTCCGCCCATCTTGAAAAACGATCTATTAGGGTGAAACAATATCTATAACCGTCGGAGATGGGTAATGGACCAACGATGTCCATATGGACATGACGAAATCTCCCATCCGGAGCAACAAAGTCCGAAGGTTGTAAAATGGTGTGACGGGAAACTTTCTACCTCTGGTATTCAATGCAGTTTCTGCACCACTCTTTTACATCTTTATTCATACCTAACCATACGTAACTTTTACGTATAACTTTGTCAGTGACTTTTCCACTTGGATGACAAGGATTGTGGAAAATCTCAAAAATTCGTTTGCGCAAGGATAATGGAATATATGGACGAATAATCTCGCTGGAAAGATAGCAAACAATGGCGGTTTGATCAGGACCTCAAAGCATGCGGTTGAGATTAAGGGAAGAAGATCCATTTTCGAGAAGAGATTTTACTTCTTCGTCATCCTTTTGAGCCATTGCCAGCTCGACGAAACTAACATCTGTGGCCAAGCGGATGGTGTCAAGGCGAGAGAGATTGTCAGCGATTACATTTTCATTACCTGGTAAGTATCGAACCTGACAAAAGGAAGCCTTGTCAGATTTTTGTTTAAAGGCAAATACCAGAGGTTTGTAGTCAGTAACAACGTGGAAATCTCGAAATTCCTAATAGTGTTTGAAATACTTAATCGCCTCAAAAACAGCGGTTAGTTCTCTATCGTACGCACTGTACTTTTTTGGGGCTTCGTTAAAATTTCGAGAAAAAAATGCCAAGAGAAACCATGAATTTTCCTTAAATTGTTTCAGAACAGCTCTCATAGCAAAATCGGAAGCATCGGACACTACTCGCACGGGAACTTTACAATCAGGATGGGAAAGAAGAGTCGAATTGACAACACTCGAACGACATCTCTCAAAGGCTTCAATGGTTGTTGGATTCCAGTAGATTTCGCGTCGATAGTTTTTACGAGATTCGTAAAGGTAAGAATTTAAAGGTCTCTGGTTCTCTGCGGCGTGGGGCAAACTGCGTCGATAAAAATTTAATAAACCCAAAAATCGTCAGATTTATACGATCGTTTTGGGACTCGGAAATTCACTTATTGCTTTAACTTTGTCAAGAGTTGGTCTAATTCCGTTCTTGGCAATAATATGGCCAAGGAATTCAATTTCAGAAAGACCAAACTGACATTTAGCAACATTTAAACCAAGAGAAGCGTTAGAGAGACGTTCGAAAACGATTCGAAGGTGTTTTTCATGTTCCTCAGGTAAAGAAGAGGCGATCAAAATGTCGTCCATATAGACGAAAACGAAATCAAGATTCTTGAGGACCTGATTCACAAAGCGCTCGAATGTTTGAACGGCATTTCTCAGCCAAAAGTCATTACTGTAAATTCAAAAAGGCCGAAAGTCGTCATAACGGACGTTTTCGGTATATCTTCCTAAGCTATAGGAATCTGATTGTATGCCATGAAAAAATCTAGTTTGGAAAAAATAGTTTTTCCGAGAAAAATATTTGAAAAGTCCTGTAAATACGGGACGGGATATCTGTCCGGAATGGTGCAAGCATTAACCCTGCGGTAATCACCACAGCAACTCCACTCCTCACTCTTTTTTAAGGTCATACGGAGGGGCGAAGCCCAAGCTGAGCTGGAATGACGACAACGGCCAGATTTTTGCATTTCCTGAAACCATGTTTTTGCAATGACGCATTTGTCGGGCGCGAGTCCTCGAGCACGTTCAGCTACAGGGGGACCAGTGGTAAAAATATGATGTACTACCTCACTTGGAAGAATATCGGAAGATTGAGTCAATCTTATAATCCTCGGAAAAGCAGCCAAAATCTTTTAAAACGTAGACGACCTGTCAATTGAACTAATGCCAAAAAAAGAAGTATTTCGAACTTTACCGAAGGTTGGCATTCCGTCAAGGAATCGACAATCCTTCGATTTTTAAGATCGACATTAAGTCCAAAACTTGAAAGTAAATCGGTCCCAATTATCGGATAAGGTTCATGGAACAAAAGTTCCATGAAATAGAACGTAGAAGTCCAAGATTATGTCTGAAACGTCTTTCGCCATACGTATTTATACGCCAGTTATTAGCAGCATACATTCGAAACCCGAATCGCAATTAAATATAAAGAGGCGTTTAGAATCTCCGGAAGCACCGACTGCCTCGAGGCGGTGCTGCGGAGCTAGTTTTCCAAATTTGACTTTTCCGAGACAGAATCCTTCGATTTAGAATTCTTGTTGTTATTCTTCTTATAAGAACAAGGTTTGTAACACCTGTGAGCTTTGTTTCCATATTTGCGATGAAGAAAGCAAATATCGTGGTTTTTCGAATTTCGATCTTGCGATCGATCGTTTCTGTGTTTGAATTTAGATCTAGAGCGTGAACTATCTCTATTATGAGATCTAGAAGAGTTACGAGATCGGGTTGACAATGAGTCGAGCCTTTTCGTCAACTCTTCCAATCTGTTCATAATGTCAGACTCGATAGAAGTCGCTGCGACATTTTTTTCAGTGGAATTGTAAGCTACGTTACGATCAACCATAGAAGCCAAATGAGGAAGATCATGAACGTCCGAGACAGCAAAAACATCACGACAATTTACGGGAAGATGTTCGAGAAAGATCGATTTTAAAACGTCGTCACTGCACCTACCGCGGCCAAGATGACGAATTCTGCTCAAAATTAGCGATGGTTTACTATCACTAATTATCTCGCCCTTTAAAATGCTTCTTAATTCGGCCTCGGGGGAAACTGAAAAATTTTTAATCTCGCTATAAAGGTTTTCGATATTACTTGTTAATAAGTCACCACAAGTTTGAATAACTTCGTGATCGAGCGCGGAGACAACAGCACCGGCCTTTAGTCTCTGCAAAAAAATTCCAGAGGATTCAAAAATCAACTAGAGTTGAGCAAACCACGAAGATGGGTCAGAACGAATAAATTGGGGTGAACGCGGTAATCAGTTAGAAAAATTTTGTCGGCCTTGAGCAACAACGCCAGGATGTGAAGAGTCCCCGAAAAGTCCCTCGAAACTGCGCGGAGCATGCGACCGGCCAGAACCCCTAGCATCAGGCAAATCGTCCGGGGAAACGAAAACAAATCCCTGATTAGCGATCTCGATTTTCAAAAAAAAAATTTTTAATTAAATTCGAATTCAAAAAAGAATATAATACAAGGAGAAAGAAAAAAAAATCTTTAACAAGATTCTATATTGAATCACTCGAATGTTAGTCCTCGAATTTATGTTCTCAAAAATCAACAAATGTTTATCCTTTCTCCCTCGTTTTAACAAAACATAAATTTTTCGTTATCGAAATAAAATACCAAGTAACATTTCAAAAGAAAAAGAGAATAATAAAATTAATCACACTATAAAAAAAATGATTACAAGACAAATAATATTGTCGATGAAATAAGGAGTACTTAAAACAATTCTCATAACTCAAAAATAAAAATGGAATTTTAAAAGAATATTCGATGATCAAAATAAAATGAAGTCATAAATATTAAATCGTAAACACAATATAGGTTAAAATGTCCTTATAGAAAAGCAATTAAGTTCAAGGTTGTCTGAATTGTGTTTGATCAAAGAAGACAAATTTTGAAAGTTTAAATTATAATTAAATCAAAAATTGAAAAATTTCTTAAAATTCTTGAATTTAAAAATGTTTATTGAGTAAAAGAATAATTAAATTCGTTGAAAAGAATAAATCACTCAATTAAAAATTATCACTTGAAAAAAGAAACGCAAAATAACTTTCCTTGAATTAAGAAAAAAAAATTTTCCTTTTTTTAAAATCAACAAAAATATTTTTAATTCCTCTAAATATAAAAAATTATTTAAATTTTAAGTAAACTCTCGAAGTGCGAAAAAATGTAAAATTGAATTTAAAAAAAAATCAAAACGATAAGTACAATATAATACTTATAAAAAAAGCATTGTCCAGAAAGCGATGAAGTTCCACTCGAGGGTGATACGACCAAAAATGTAGATTGCAAATTCCATTGATTCTTAGAACTGAGTCAAAACTCGGTGAATCCTCGAGAAATTCCCTTGGTTGGCAAAATATTCCCAGCAAAATGGCAGGTGTAAAAGGCCTCATTCCATCAATTGCTCAGGAAGTACATGAAAGAAATGGAATCATGAGTGGGGCGGAAAACTGTTAATAGTAGCCCGGTATAAAAAAAGAAAAACATACCTGTTGCATGGGCAGAATATTATGCACATGCACCGTTTTCCAAAGCATAAAAAAATCTCAGCAACCTCTCACCAAAAACGTCATAGGAAACTGGGTACCCTCAGCCAGGATCAGCGTGGCAGTCATAAATAGTTGTGGACAGCAGACATAAATAAAGACGGAGAGTGTAGTCACAGGAAGTCAATATGGCGATAGCGTCATTTGCCATGAGGTCGCGAAAATAGTCATGGAGAATTCCAAGACAAAGTAGAAATTTAGTAAAAATAATTCCAAAAAATGTTAACCAAAAAATTTTTTGTTTTTGTTATTTATTTCACTTTTTCAGATGTTCAATAAACACGAGGACTTTTCGCGAATTCGGAGCACGATATTTCGACATCCCGTCGGGGTCAGCAATGTGGGATTTGAACTGCACAAGCAGTTCGTACTCCCGTAACTACGCAACTCGGAAAAGAAAGAGAACGAGGGGAATAGAAGGATAAAGACCATTCCCCACATCCCGCGAGCAAGAGCTCCATCTCGCGACAACGGTCGGTAACATCGACCAAGGATAAAGTAGAGTTACCATATATCGGTAAGGTAGATTCCTACATTACCTGTGTTTTAGAACTGGTACAGCCCTACTACTTACCTCTAATTGGATGGAAAAGTAAAATTTTTTTAATTCCACTTAAACGATATATAGGCAAAATTTATCAAAAAAAAGTTCCTTATTCATTTTAATACCTCCAATTAAAGGGAGAAGTGACAATTATTTAATTTCAACTTTAGCGACATATATACCATATTGTTCCAAAAAATAAGTTCCGCAATATTTTTAATACCTCCAATTGCAAGGAGAAGTAGCAATTATTTATTTACAACTTGGGCGACTAATAGGCAAAACTTTTACAAAAAAATAGTTCCGCAATATTTTTAATACCTCCTATTGAAAGGAGAAGTAACGATTATTTAATTCCAACTTAAGTGACATATATATCTAATTGTACCAAAAAATAAGTTCCGCGATATTTTAATACCTTTAATTGAAAGGAGAAAGAAATATTTATTTTATTCCACTTAAGTGACTAATAGCTAAAATTCTTTTAAAAAAATTTAGTTCTGCAATATCTTAAATACCTCTAATTAAAAGGAGAAGTAACATGTTTTTTCCTTCAATTTAGTAGAAAATAAATATTTTTAATTCATTTTGTTTAATATATATATTCCAATACCAAAAAAAATAGTATGACGTTTTTTTTTGTTTTTGAGATATTAATTAATTAATGTTTATAACAAATGGAATATTCTACAAACAAATAAAGCTATTATAATTCTGAAACTAGCCATTGAAAGTTAACGTAATTCCGTATTCCGCATATGAAGTATTTTGGATAAGTAGATTGTTAATAAACAATTAGTTAACATTGCAATTGTTTATTAACGATTTTGTTATCCAAAATACTTCATATAGAGCTCGTTGGATGCGGTTTCAATTGGCAAATTCAAAATTACCATAACTTTATTTGTTTGTAAAATATTTCATTTTTTATTAACAACAAGCATCCAAAACCCCTATATGAAGTATTTTGGTTCAATTTTAGTTAAATAACAATAAAAAATGAAATGTCTTACAAACAAATAAAGTTATCGTAAATCTGAACTTTCCAATTGGCGATTCAAACAGCTACACTAGCGCCACAGTTGAACTAACGTAAGCGTGACTCGCTCTAAAGCAGTCTCTGTATTGACAGTTTATTTCAAATTATTTAATTATTCTGATATTTTTATTGCGTTTGTAAAATAATTTTTAAGCGTTAAATAAAAAAAAATAATTAAAAACACATAGAGTGCTACAGAGCGAGTCACGCTTAAGTTAGTTCAACTGTGGCGCTAGTGTAGCTGTTTGAATCGACAATTGAAACTTAAGGTAATTCCGCATCTAACGAACTCTATATGAAGTATTTTGGATAAGTAGATTGTTAATAAACAATTTCAATGTTAACTAATTGTTTATTAACAATCTACTTATCCAAAATACTTCATATGCGGAATACGGAATTACGTTAACTTTCAATGGCTAATTTCAGAATTATAATAACTTTATTTGTTTGTAAAATATTTCATTTATTATAAACATTAATTAATTAATATCTCAAAAACAAAAAAAACGTCATTCTAGTTTTTTTTGGTATTGATATATATATTAAACAAAATGAATTAAAAATATTTATTTTCTATTAAATGGAAGGCAATTTAAATTTCGGAAGGTTTATTAATTCCATTGTCAATTTTAACTGTTCGTACCAAAAATTTCTCTAAACCTACTTTATTAAAAACTTTTTGCTAAAAATTGTTTAATGAGAATAAGAGAAAGTTTTTGTTTAAAAAAGTGCCTTTTTAAAAGAAAAATCAAAAATATTTTTGATTTCCAAAAAAAGAGGTAAGTTTTAAATTTAAAAAAAAATTTTTTAATCATTTGAAAGAACACAAAAAAACATTTGGAAAACATATGGGTCAAAATTTTTTTAATCCATTTATATAGAAGTTACGATTTTTTAAAAAATCTACTGTTCACATTTGACGAAAAACTTAAAACCCCTCCCCTCTCTACAGTTTTTCATAAAACTTAATAATAATTTGTTTGTGAAATACTCATCCATAGTACTAAAGTTTGTGATAATTTCAGCCCGAACCAAAAACCTTCAATTTTAAAGTTGGATCACTTCAGAAATTTTGCCTCATATGTATATTACATGATGAAACTAATACTACTCTTCCATATTTAATTTGAATGACAAATGTGTGTTTTTCTATTAGTGTGACTATTGTTATGTACGGTATGTGTTATAAATTGTATTTTGTACATGTTCGTTTTGTGAAATGTATCTTTTTCAATTTTACGTACGTACAAATTAACGTTTTCAAATCTTTAATATTTGTAAAATGTAATTACTTTATTTATCTTAATTACAATATAACAAATATTGCCTTTTGTAAAATATAACACTTTTGCAAAATAATTTGTGTGAAAATGATACTTTCTCCACAAGTTGCAGAAACCTTGCAGAAACTTTACATGACAAGGTTCACAACCTTGATGAAACTTTTTAGACCTTGGTGAAAGATTGTTGCGATGTTGCAGCAACTGGAAAATATTGCATGGTTGCTACAAATTTGAGAATTTCACTGAATGTTTTTAGTTTACCTTGGGAAAGTTCAAGCGTTTGTAGTATGGGAGCCCTCTATGTTAATTTTGTATGGACGTTCCTGCTGAAGAAACGTGGCATTTTACTACAGTTGCATAAAACTATACCGAAAAAGCATAACTTTTTTGCAATCGTAGTATGCTAATGTCCCATGCGTTTAAAGGTAGAACTTTCATGCTACAAACGTTTTATTTTTATCTGCGTGTACATAATTGTTTTTATTTGTAATATATCCGTGCCAATAAATGGATGATAATAATTAAATGTTTACTTATTTCAATTTTTAATTATAATTATATTATTTTATTCTTTTTAGGGTTCCGTACCCGAAGGGGGAACCCTATTAATGAGACTAGTGAAGCAAGGCATGTACCCCCCCCCCTAGCGGCCACACGAATTTATCTAGAGGGCTGAAATTTGGTATACATATGTATTTTGGCGTGTAGATTACAGGAAAAATATAGCGAATCTCATAGGAATTGATTATCATAGCGTTGTCAAGGAAAAACCATGAATTTTTACGAAAAATCCCTGAAAATGACTATGTACCCCCCCCTGGTTGCCACATCTTTTTACATAGAGAGCTCAAATTTGGTACACTTATGTATTTTTACGTGAAAATTACAGGAAAAATATAGCGAACATGATTCAGATCAATTTACATAGCGTTGTCAAGGAAAAATCAAAAATTTTGAAAAAAAGCGTTTAATCCACCTAGCGCACACACTATTTGACCAAGACAGTTCATATTTGGTATACTTACGTATTTTTGCGTGTAGATTACAGGAAAAATATAGCAAGCACGATTGGAGTTGATGATCATATTGTTTTTAAGGAAAACTCATATTTTTAGAAAAAATCATGGATTTTTCGAATAAAAAAAGAAGAAAATTTTATCCTAAGAGATCCAAATTTATACTTTTTTATGTATTTTTGCATGTAGATTACAAAAAAATATATCGAGAACGATTGGAGTTGATTATCATAGCGTTTTCAAGGAAAAACTGATAATTTTCGATAAAAATCATGAATTTTCCTCAAAAAATGAAGAAAATTTTATCTAAAGAGCTTGAAATTTATACACTTTTACGTATTTTTGAGTGCAGATTATAGTAAAAATTTAATAAACATGATAGGCAATTATTTTAATTGAGTTTTTTCAAAACATACAATTTTTTTAAAAAGTGGACTTTTTCCTTAAGTTTTACAATTTTTGACCCAGAAAGATAAAATTTTATTCCTTTTTTTGGGGCAAATTCCTACTCTTTTTTTTAAACTCCAATTGTGCTTGCTATATTTTTTTGTAGTGTTTTGCCATTCTTTATAATTTGCCATTTTCTATTTTTTACCATTTGCTATTTTTTTTATCTTTTGACATTTTTTATTTGTTGACATTTTAATTATTTTTTAGTTTTATTAATTTATTTTCAAATCTATGTTTAACCCCTTTAAATTTTAAGTTTAAGAGTACGGAACCCTCGGTTTTAATGCGAGTGTAACTCGGACTTATCCGATTTTTTATAAGTGAAGACTATTATTTAACCAGAAATTAAATTTATTTAAAAAATTTTTTTTGCTTATTGCAAAAACGGTTCATATATTAAGCCTTTTTCATTTTGAACCTTCAACGAAATTGTAATTTACATATTCAGTCAAGTTTCGCCTTAAACATTTGCTCACATGCGGACATTTAAAGATTTAAACCATCTTTTCTGAACACGGAGATGGAACTTTACCAAGGTAACATAAACACATTCAGTGAAGCTTCAGGGAATTATCGGTGCAAAAACCTTGGAAAGACTTTGCAAAATCTTCTGATAATTTCTAAACAATCTTGCGAAACGTTTTATCAACTTTATTCTCAAATTTGTAGCAACCTTGCAGCAACCCTGTAAAACATTTTCGCAACCTTCCCACCGACCTTGCAGCAACCTTAAAACACTCAGGCAAGGTTGATCACACCTTGCAGCAACTTCATTGCCTTGCAAACACCTTTCTCTGCACGGATATTTTCCAGTTGCTGCAACATTGCAGCAATCTTTTACCAAGGTCTGAAAAGTTTCATAAAGGTTGTGAACCTTACCATGTAAAGTTTCTGCAAGGTTGCTGCAACTTGTGGTGCTAGGGGGGGGGGTGCGACAAGGGAATGAGTTGAATTCAGACCCAGTTTGAAGTGTAACAAATATAGGTCAATGAGATACCACAGCATTCTATGCCGTTTAGCATTGGCTCATTTTTGTTGCACTTTAAATTGAGTCTGGTTAAACTTATTTTAAAGTTTGTAGTTTTCTGTGTAGAGAAAAATTAACGCTATTTTCAGAAGAGAGGATAAATGATCGGCTTTACAAATAAAAGTCAGGTACCCGAAAGGGCTATGCTTGTACCTGTAATATAAAAATTCCTTTTTTTAAAAAGAAATTTTCTGAAGATTTTTAAAAACTTTAAACGTATTTTATAATAAGCAGAAAAAAAACAATTGATCAACATTTATACTTATTATCTTTGTACTGATATTTTATGCACGATTGTGGAAAATAATGTCTTAAAAAATAAAATAGTTTCAATTTAAGTTTTGTTGTTTATTCAATAACCTTTTGCTCACTGTTTATTAATAACATGTATTTTACATGTTTAGTCAACATAAGAAAATCAAAATAAACAAAAAAGCCTAAATACTGAAAACAACCTTTAAACTTTTATTTAATTTGATAAATATAAAAACATTAATACAATTTTTTGATCTGCCATTTTGAATTTTGAGAATCTAATATCAGATTCGTAATCAGCGATCCGTAAAATCCCCGAGTAACGAGCTTCCAGAGAATACGATTAATGTTTAATTTTTTTGATCCGCCATATTGCATCTGTCATTTTGTAAATCTAATATCAGATTCGTAATCATCGACCCAAAAAACCCCTTAGTAACGAGCTTTGAAAGAATTAGATTAATGTTTAATTTTTTGATACGCCATATTATATCCGCCATTTTGAATTTTGGAAATCTGTTATTATATTCGTAATCAGCGACGAAAAGAACCCCCGAGTAACGAGATTCCAGAGAACTTGATTAAAGTTTAATTTTTTCGATCCGTTATATGGTATTCACTGTGTTTTAGGAATATTCAATAAGTTTTGTCATTTTTTGTATTCGTGTCTAGATGCATCATCGACTTTCAGTGGGTTAAATATTTTGCTTGTCAAAGTCTTATTAATGGTTTACTGTGCTTCCATCTGGCGTTCACCGAAGTAACCTGTAACTCGCTGTCGATAAACGCTGTCCGAAGCACACAAAAAGTACACAATAAACACATTAATTTTCACTATTATTACCCTTTTAAATTCTTTAAAATAATAAATTAATACTTTTTCACTGTTTTTCTATTATTAAAAAACCATATCTAGAACTCTTTTCATTGAATTATATAAAAATTTGACAGAATACACTACCCTACTGAAAATCCCTGTATAAGATCTTGTACAATTTCCTGTACAGGATTAGCAACTGAACTTGTACAAGTTCTGACCAATTACTGTACAGGAAAATGCATACGAATTTGGAACAAGTTCATGTGTGAGATCTTGTACAAGAAAGATACTTGTACATGATCTTGTACAATTTCATGTATAAGTACTTGTACATGAACACGTTCATGTTCTTGCACATGTATAGTTGTAAAAATTTTTTTTTTAATAAAATTTGAGATTTTGATAATTTTTAACCACTAAGATTCGTAACTCATGCATGCTAAAAACTATTGCGCAGCTGTAAAGGTTAAAGTAAACTATTGCGCAGCCTTTGAAGTTTTTAATTTTTAGTAAAGAAAAACATGAATAAACATGTGCAAGAACATGGACGTGTTCATGTACAAGTAGTCATACATGGAATTGTACAAGATCATGTACAGGGATTTTCAGTAGGGTAATATGAAAGTGCTTCATATTTTATCTTTTATTCCACTTCTTTCGTATTAATTTGATACAAATAAGGTCTTAAATTACTTGTTAACACTTTTTCTACAAATCCCAATAAATACTTGATCATATTTTATTGTTTAAATAACATTTCTAGTGAGCATTGTGTTCCCAACGTTTTTTCAACGCTTTTCCGTTCAAAACGCGTTGGACCTATCCGCTAGGGGTGACCCCCATAAGTAATTAACATACCTTGTCTGAATAATTCAACTAATTTTTGAAGATTTGACAACAACAATTATATTTTTTTGTTTGCATTTTTGTATTCCGTGCGTCATATTTATCGTCGATATTTATATTTTTAAAAACGCCAAACGTCAAATGAAACTAGACATCTTAAGCTACAATTTCATTAATCGTATGATTTTTTAATATCAAACAAATTTTGGGCATTAGGGGGTGTCCCTTTGGTAGAGAATGGCTCTATAATATATTGGGGATTACACGTGAAGTGATTTAGTAACTTGACTAATTAAACTCAAAAATAAATTTAACTTTTTCAGGGTGAAAGGTACGATTCGGGAAATGTAACAAAAAGTTTAAAGTAACTTACCTGTGAATTCCTGCGTAATTAAAGAAGTCAAAAGTGTACGTTTGTACTTTAACTGAGCCATAGTCTGAAGAAGAGTCAACAATTTTCCCTTGAGGAACACTTGTCTGCAGCAGAGTATTATCAACAACTACTGTAATTTTGTTTTTTCCTCCATAAATTAAAAAGGAAGTGATTTCAGCTTCAAATGGTAAGTGACCCATCTCGTGGTTCGTTACTAAAGCACCATTCACCCACTAAACATTATCAAATATGTCAAATGCAGTCAAATATGGTTATAAAAATACTTCAAATTAACATAAAATAATATATGTGGGGTAAAATTCCTGTAGCGTACTAATTGTATGAGAAATAAAGTTGATCGAATCGTGCTATAAATTCCACATAGTTTAGCCCTAGAAGTGAGTTCTTTAACCACGAAGTATTGTTAGGTTTTTTCAAAAACTGTAGGAATGGGAGAGGGTTGAATTTGTTTGGAAAATTTAAACAGTGAATTTCTGAAGACTTGTAACTCACGGTGCGCCTGAAAAATTAAACCCAAAAGTCAAAACATTAAAATTTTTTTTTTGATTTTGAAAGTATTATGTTCGTAGATTAAAAAATCTATGAACCAAAATATTTCATCGAGAGCTTTTTCAGAAAAACGACTTAAAAAACTTTTTAAGTCTCGGTTAGCGTAAAGTAAGTCTATGTATAATAATTTAATAATTATAATCCATAAGTATAATAATTTTAAGGAGCATACTTAAATTACGTAATGATTCATTGGGGAGGGGGGTTAAGCTATAGGCCAAAGCAGAATAGATACTTGAGCGAGAACGCAATCGTAAACGGAAACGTAAGAATGTGTGAGAGAAGAATAAAGATATTTGCTATCCTTTTCTTATCATACTTACGTTTCCGTTTACGATTGCGTCCCGGTTAAGAATCTATTCTATTTAGGTCTTATTTGTAACACACAGCAAAAAATTGCGCAAATGTATACAAAAATGAGATAAACGGGAGGAGGGAATTCAAATTTCTAAAGAAAAGCATTAGGTAATTTAAGTATGGGCCCTTACTATTGGGGAAATTTGAGTTTAAATATAAAAATAAAGTTAGGTAGGTATTAGAATGTATAGAAAAAATGTTTACGAATCAATAGATACCCTATTTATATTGGATTATTGAAAAATATGTGAAAAAAATAATTTAAAGTAGAGTATATTTTTATGAAACTGGTAAAGATTTTGTCTGTATATAAATAAAAAGAAAAGTAAATATAGAGAAATAATAAGTAAAAAGTAATAAAAAAAGTATAAAAATGTAATTATATTATTAGAAAGTGAAATTATGATTGAATAATTATTAAAATTGAATGATTAATAGTTATAAAACAATGTATACTGGAACAGTATATACCGACAGCAAATCGCAAGTTAATGAAGTTCACCGACAGATGTCAGTGTTCGAGACATTTAAATATATTATTAAGAATGTTCGCGCATACTTTTCAGTTGCGTCTAGAACCACAACTGATTAATCACGCACATGTTGCGTAGATATATATATTTTAAATAAATCGTTTTTAATGTTAATAACTTTATTTCATTTATTTATTTGTACCACGGTGAATATAGTGAGGCTTCCTTTTGAACAATAAATAACTTATTTTTTTTATTAATCAATATCCCACATTGGCGACCCCGACGTGATATAAATCGCACGCGTGGACGTATAAAAAAATCAACGAAAATCGCAGTCATCTTAAACAATTGCAGTGAAAGTGTTCAGTGAAATTTTTTTTAAAAATCCTCGGAACATGAGGTTATAAAAAGTTTGGGGAAAATGTGAATATTTGGACTAAAAAAAGTGAAGAATTTCGGAACACGTTTTTTTTCTCAAGAGACGCCACGCCATTGTACACCAGTGGGAACGACATCGTGTTTTCACATATTTTTTTCATATCATTTTTACAAAAGGATCAAGTTTTAATTCACTCCAGTTTGTGCTCATTTTTTGAAACATTCACAGTCTGGTGTCGGCCAACATCGGACGCCTTCTAGGACAAATTTCAAGGACATAACCAAATTTCCAGACTTCTCGGAGGTCACGGATGTCCTTGTTCGTCATTGATGGATACATACTAACCATTCCTGACATCAGTTTTTTTTACTTCCTGGTGAGCTGAAAAATTTTTTTGAATATAACGCTTTGCAAAACGGCGCATGGGCAGTACACTCTGAGCCCATGCAACAGGTGTGTATCGTTTTCACTGCCTGTGGCAATAACAGTTTTCCGCTTAATAAAATTAAATAAAATTTATTTTCACGCTCTCCGCCTTATCAACGGACACATTTTTAAAGTGAACCAAGTGCAAAGGTTCGAGTCCAGTACTGCCATAGGGTTGGAATTTGCCAGGAAACCACAACATAATTTTCCAAGGGACATCATCACCGAAGCAATTCGGGTGATAACACCGATTGTTATCTTAAGAAAGCTGTAGTCACTGACGTCAGCTCAATCGACAAGCCAATTCCATTTTATAATATATTACATAGATATCCGGAAATAGTTAATTTAACTCAAGCAGATTTACACACCACGCATGGCGTTTATCATCGTATTGTGACGAGAGGACCTCTAGTGTCCCAGCGACCGCGTCGACTCCCGCCCGACAAGCTTGCAATTGCAAAAGAGCATTTTAAAGCATTAACGGCAGCAGGAAAGTGTCGACCGTCGAGAGCAAGCTATGCTTCTCCCATCCACATGGTCCAAAAAAGTGATGGTCAGTGGAGAGTTTGCGGAGACTATAGGCTTCTTAACACTGGAACTGTTCCGAACAAATTTCCGATACCGTACTTGCATGCCTTTGCAACTAATTTATAAGGTGAAGATATTTTTACTTGCACGCGGCTTACCACCCAATTCGTTACGGACATGGCCTTGAACATATGCCGGATATGACTATCAGCGCTCCATGTGGCGAAATTAGTCAATTTTCGTTGGACAACGATAATGACAGATCAATAGTAATCAATGTAAATAATATGAATGTTATAATAAAAACGAGGTTTGCTGCAATAAACCATGAAATTGAATTTCGCCCAGAAACAATTAAAAAAGGGAAGCCTTTAGCGATGATTCACGTTGTCATGGTGGAAGAATTTAGAGTTAATGGGTCAAATCATGTCTAAAAAATCAAAGTTGTCTCATAGGTTTTCGATTTCGATGAAACTTTGGGAAAATGTAGTGAAATACATGCTAATGAAAAGTCCAAAAGCGATTTTTGAAAATTTTGGGATTTACAGGACTTTTAAAATTTTTTTTGAAATTTTGAAAAATTTGTATCTCAAAGAAAAACGAATCGATTTTAATGATTTTTTCAGGGAATACGTATTATTAGCTAACAATTTAGAAAAAAATGTTCAAAAAAAAATAATTTTTTTTTAAACAAAAAAAATTAAAAATTATTGTTTAAACAAATTTTTCTTTGATAAGCGTATTTTTAATTTTTTTTCTAATACTGATATTTCGATTCTTTAGGATCTCACGAGTATTTTCATAAAAAAAATCGATGGAGACTCTTAAACTTTCCGAGATATTGAATTTTTTGTCTTTTCGCGCAGCGGAGAACTGCGCTTTCAATGCTAGTCGTGGTATGCAAGTTGCTGTTCAAAACTACTAATAGCCCGTAAATCTTAACAAAATTGAATATTTCCTCTTTGCTAATGATCAGTGATAAATATAAGACAAGTCTGGTCGTTTTTATTGCTTAATTATTAATTATTTATATTTTTAAATAAACAAATAACACATATTTATTGAATTCTTAAAATTTTTTTTTTACGAAATGTAACAACAAAAACAATTGATAAACTATCCAAATGATTTAAACTTTGTTTTAAGGATACATCCATTTTATTTACATTAAAAAATAATTGTTATAAACAATTATTTTAAACAAATTTTTTTAAATTTCATATATTTTTTTTAGAAATTTTACTGTTCTAATATTTTTTTTAGGCATGATTTGACCCATTAACTCTAAATTCTTCCACCATGACAACGTGAATCATCGCTAAAGCCTTCCCTTTTTTAATTTCGCCACATGGAGCGCTGATAGTCATATCTGGCATATGTTCAAGGCCATGTCCGTAACGAATTGGGTGGTAAGCCGCGTGCAAGTAAAAATATCTTCACCTTATAAATTAGTTGTAAAGTCATGCAAGTACGGTATCGGAAATTTATTCGGAACAGTTCCAGTGTTAAGAAGCCTATAGTCTCCGCAAACTCTCCACTGACCATCACTTTTTTGGACCATGTGGATGGGAGAAGCATAGCTTGCTCTCGACGGTCGACACTTTCCTGCTGCCGTTAATGCTTTAAAATGCTCTTTTGCAATTGCAAGCTTGTCGACGCGGTCGCTGGGACACTAGAGGTCCTCTCGTCACAATATGATCACTTGCTGTTGCAGACGAGAATTTTTTCAATTGCATTCTGTTATCTTCACATGGTATAAAAGAATGGTATTGAAATATACCAGGTATGGTCACTGCATTGTTAAATCTTATTTTCAACATTTCTGTCGTTGAAGCATAAGTCTCCTTATTTTTAAAAAACATTTAAGTTTCTTTGCAACTTATTTTTGCCCAGTGAAACAGATTTTCTGCTGTAAGAATATGTTGCTGTGAACTTGATTGTAGACTTGCACGAGCAGCTCCTCTCTTTATATTGGCTCCAATGCCATCGCAGGCACTTTTACCATGGGCAGTGACATGGTAATGCCATTCAGCAGGAATGGAAAAATATTTTATATGAGCTTGAAGATTTGCTAGTTAATTTTTATTTTTAAAATGCTGTTTTGCCCCATCTGAAAAGCAACATATTTTTACTGCAGAAAATCTGTTTAACTGGCCAAAAAAAAGTTGCAAAGAAACTTAAATTTTTTTAAAAATAAGGAGACTCATGCTTCAACGACAGAAATGTTGAAAATAAGATTTAACAATGCAGAGACTAAACCTGGTACTTCACAATACCATTCTTTTATACCATGTGAAGATAACAGAATGCAAATGAAAAAATTCTCGTCTGCAACAGCAAGTGATTTTTTCCGAAAACGGTAAAAAAACCCCAGTTAAAAGAAGCGTAAAAGAAAAAACATTAAAAATTCAGGTAAAGAAACAAAAAACAAATTCAAAAAAAGGCAAGAAGAAGAAGTAAATTTGATTAATAATAATTTTTCTTAAATAATAAAAAAAATTGAAACACACTTTAATACAACACTACTCTTTTACACTACAAAATAAATCACATTTTTATAGTAAAATTTAATAACTCAAATTCATACACATTACACATTACAGGCATTAAAGTAATTTAATGACAGTCTCAACCCTGAAAAATGCAGAGAGCAGTTCACCAAGAAGTGATGCTTAATTTATGATTTATTTTTCAAATTTATTTATTTAAATCGGTTTTATGGTATACAAAGTACTTTGTATATTGATTTTTGTGATGCAAATGTTCAGAATTTTCAAAATAAAACAAATTAAATATCCCTAACTTCATTTTTTGAAGAATTATTAAATTTTTGAAAAATTTTCAATCACATTTTATTTAATTTCTCGAAAATAACAAAAAAGGACATCTCAGCATTTTTTGTAGTGAAAATACACATTTTTAACTATTAAAAAAAATAAAAAAAGGACCGAAATCGAATAAAATGTCAAAAAAAATTTTAATTTTCAAAAAAAGGGTCAAATTTTGAATTTTTTGAAAAAATTTTTGCACTATTCGAAAGAGCAAGAAAAACTCTTTCGAAAACATACAGGTCAAATTTTTTTTCATCCTATTGTTTGAAAGTTACAAGTCTTCAAAAATTCGCTGTTCAGATTTTACAAAAAATTCAACCCCCTCCCCTTCCTACAGTTTTTGATAAAACCTAACAATACTTCGTGGTTATGATACTCACCCATAGGGCTAAACAATGTGTAAGTTACAGCCCGATCTGAGCAACTTTTTTTTTTACTTAGTCCAAGACTCTGAATATAGCCGCAAGTCAAGAGAAGGGGGGAAGAAGGGAGGGGGGGACTTGCGGCTATATTCAGAGTCTTGAAACGATCTTAATGATAGAACGTCCAAGCGCCCGTCCTGCCGGAAGGCTTTTTTGGATGGCCCTATATATATGAGGGTGGTAAAAAGGGAACTCAAAATTTTTTTCTGTCACCCTTTCTTATTAAAGTAGACGTAAAAACGAAAAAATTCATGCGTTAGACTTTAAAAAAAATAATATTAAACCATGTTTCGAAGCCTTCAAACTTTGCATGTTTGCAACAAGCCAAAAAAACAGTTATTCGGAAATTCACTGTAAAATCTACAAAAACCAATATTTTTCGGTCTAACTACTCTCATTTTCTTCTGAAGCCTTCAAAGAATAAAATGTGATAGTTTATTTTTAAAAAAATTCAGTTTAAATATTTTTTTGGATTCGTCAAAAAAACCCTTTAAAAACGTCCTTTTTCTTTGAATTCCCTAGCCTAGGGATTTTAATTTACAAACTTTATGTTTACATGCGCTAAAAGCTTGTGTTTTTACCTTTCCAACGATATATTTTACTTTTGGATTATCTGAATCCATGTTAATTTTATAAAGCGATTTCGGAGGGACTCACGTGAGTCTTTTTCATCCTGCCGGAAGGCTGTTGGACGTTCTATCATTAACCTTTAAATTTAGGGTGAGGGAGGGGGAAATGAGGGGAAGAGAGGAGGGGAGATGGGGGTTGGGGCGCGAAGCCGCTGTTCCAAGACTCTGAATGTAGCCACAAGTCAAGAGAAGGGGGGTTGAAGAAAAGGGAGGGGGGGACTTACGGCTATATTCAGAGTCTTGAAACGATCTTAACCTTTAAATTTGGGGTGAGGGGAGGGGAAGAGAGGAGGGGGCGGGGCAGGGAGCATAGCCCCCTAGTATATATATATATATATATATATATATATATATATATATATATATATATATATGGGGTGAAATTCTTGTAGCTGACCATTTACACATATGAACCAAAGTAATTTATTTAAACAAGTAATTAAAGAGAATGTAGGATATAAAATAACCTCAAAATTAAAAAATAATTTTTAATGCAAACAAAAACTAAATATAACATATTTTTAAAGGTTTAGTTATAAAAATTTCGGATGAAATAATGTTAAGTAATTATTTTTTAACATTTGCCATTTTTTCAGAATAAACAAAAATCGAATTTTTTATCTATTTTTTATAAAGGATTAGTTTAAATTTCCGTGTCCGCAGCGAATACCCGATTTTTTTGACGACATAATAAAAACCGCAGTAACCCCACTATTTGCACTCTTTGAATTTTGATATATGCCATCTGGCTTACGAAATGCGGAACAAACGCTCTAGAGATATATGTTTAGCCCTTGGCGATTTAGATTTTATTTTTGTTTACTTGGATGACATCCTCATAGCTTCCAAAAATGTTCAGGAGCATGAGGTGCATCTTGACATAGTTTTTAAACGTTCGAAAGAACTTTCTCATAAAATTAATCTTAAAACATGCATTTTCGGACAAACCAGTATTAAATTTTTAGGCCACCGACTAGACAGGAACGGGTTTGGTCCTACTCTAGAGAAAATTCGGGCAATAACGGATTATGGAAAACCGCGAATGGTTTTCGACGTTTCCTGGGATAAGTAACTTTTTACCGCCGTAACATCCCTCACGCCGCACAAATCCAGCAACCTTTTAACGCGTTTTTACACGATAAGCGTAAAAACGATAAACGCGAAATACATAAGAATCCAACAGCCGATCAGTAAAAGAGGCTTTGCCTAAGGCCACACTGCTCGCTTATCTGTCCTCTAGCGCACCTACACGTCTCGTCACAGACGCTTTGGATCTAGGGATGGGAGCGACCTTGGAACAATTTTTAAATAATACATGGCAACCATTAGCCTTTTTCTCTAAAAAATTTAATTCCGCACAGTCGAAATACAGCGCATACGATCGGGAACTTACAGTTATCTACGATTCGGTTAAATATTTCCGTTATTTTTTAGAAGGCCATGAATTTAAAATTTGCAAAGACAACAAACCGTTAATTTACGCGTTTCAAAAGAATAACGAAAAAGCTTCTCCCAGACAACAGAGACAACTCTCCTTCTAGTCGCAATTCACCTCTAAGATAGAAAACACCGTCCGACACGATTTTTCACAAACGAAAAAATCAATGATTTTCAGAAACTAGGACCAAAAAAAAGATACCCGTGTCTGGCCGTTTTTCTAGATGAGGTCATTTTTTGCTTTTAGGGGTAAAAACAACCCTTAAATGAAAGGTGATAAGAAATCTGTTACAAATTAATAATCTTTTATGAAACATGGTGTCTCAGGGTTTTCCAGGTCGCTCATTACGAACCTGATGTCAGATTTTCAAAATTTAAAATGGCGGATCCAATATGGCGGTCGAAATTTAGAAAAATTCGCCAATTCATTTAAAAGTTGTTACTTAGGGGTTTTTGGGGTCGCTGATTACGAATATGATGTCAGATTTTCAAAATTCAAAGTGGCGGATCCAATATGGCGGTCGAAATTTATAAATAATAATTATTTTTTATAAAACTTGGTATCTAGGGGTTTTTAAGGTCGCTGAGTACGAATCTGAAGTCAGATTTTTAAAATTCAAAATGGCAGATTCAATATAGCGTTTCAAATTTATAAAAGTTCGTCGAATTCACTTGAAACTTGTTACTTGATGGATTTTGGAGTTGCTGATTACAAATTTGATGTCAGGTTTTCAAAATTCAAAATGGTGGATTCAATATGGTGGTCGAAATTTATAAATGTTATTAATTTTTTATAAAACTTTGTATCTCTGGGTTTTTGGGGTCGCTGAGTATGCATCTGATTTTTAAAATTCAAAATAGATCTAATAATGTGGAAGATTAGAAAACAATATTTAAACAATAAAAATTTCCACATATGTGTTTTTTGTATATTGGACAAAGTTAAAACAAATGACAGTTGTTTATATGTTCGCTTTCAGTTGCATAGTTACGGAAAATAGTACATAAAACAAATGACAATTGTAGACTTTTTTACTTTGCACATCAGCAGTTTTTAACAATCACTTCACATCTTTAAATTCATTTTACTTGAGCTTATTACTGTTATCTAATAAAAATATTCTTACTTACAACAAAGCCTGTTTTGGCATTAAAAGTGTCGAATAGACAAAAGACACATATGTGGAAATTTTTATTTTTTATATATTTTGTTCTAATCTTCTACATTATTAGATCTATTTTGAATTTTAAAAATCTACCTTCAGATGCATACTCAGCGACCCCAAAAACCCAAAGATACGAAGTTTTATAAAAAATTAATAGCATTTATAAATTTCGACCACCATATTGGATCCGCCATTTTGAATTTTGAAAACCCTACATCAAATTTGTAATCAGCAACCCCAAAAACCTTCAAGTAACAAGTTTCAAGTGAATTCGACGAACTTAAATAAATTTGAAACACCATATTGAATCTGACATTTTGAATTTTTAAAATCTGACTTCAGATTCGTACTCAGCGACCTTAAAAACCCCTAGATACCAAGTTTTATAAAAAATAATTAATATTTATAAATTTCGACCGCCATATTGGATCCGCCATTTTGAATTTTGAAAACCCTACATCAAATTTGTAATCAGCAACCCCAAAAACCTTCAAGTAACAAGTTTCAAGTGAATTCGATGAACTTTTTATAAATTTCGACCGCCATATTGGATCCGCCATTTTGAATTTTGAAAACCCTACATCAAATTTGTAATCAGCAACCCCAAAAACCTTCAAGTAACAAGTTTCAAGTGAATTCGATGAACTTTTTATAAATTTCGACCGCCATATTGAATCGGCCATTTTAAATTTTGAAAATCTGACATCAGGTTCGTAATGAGCGACCTGGAAAACCCTGAGATACCATGTTTCATAAAAGATTATTAATTTGTAAAAGATTTCCTATCACCTTTCATTTAATGGTTGTTTTTATCCCTAAAAGCAAAAAATGACCTGATCTAGCAGTACGGCCAGACACGGGTATTTTTTTTTGGTCCTAGTTTCTGAAAATCATTGATGTTTTCGTGTGTGAAAAAAAAGTTGAAATTTGACGGACGGTGGTATCTACCCGGCAACGATAATGTCGTCGCTGACGCTTTATCGCGTGCTGATGCGATTATTTTTTCATCGGTGATTGATTTAGCAGAGCTTTCTCAAGCTCAGAAGGAGGATGAGGAGTTAAAACTCTTGTCCAGTGACAATGCGACAGCGCAGACTGATCCGGTACCTTCGACTTCGCAAAATAATGCTAATTTTAATGCGAGACCTGTGATGCGTACATACGTAAATAAAAAAAAGTCTCTTTTGAACAATAAAAGTCACTTAATTTTTAGTAAACAAACAAAAAGACTAATATGACTGCAATATTCTTTTTAGAAAACTTAGCGATATTCGTCAACGACATTACTTTTATTGTTAAAAATGTGTTCGTGAAAATAAGTATTTATTATAAGTTATAGTTTTGTTTGGGTGCACTTCCGAAAACCCCCCCCTTCCGATTTTAATGAAACTTGGTATACTTACGTAATTTCATGCGCTGATCACGAAAATGATAGTGAAAATTACCGCAAATTTCATTTTTATGGTGAAAACCATAAAAAACACCATAAAATTATGGTTTTTTGCGTTTAACTCGTAAAAAACGCAAAATTAAAAAAAATCGTTCTTACAAAAGTTGTAGAGCTTCTAAAAATGAACATTTTATGTCCTATACATTTTTTACCAAAAGTCATTAGTTTTCGAGAAAAATGCAAAAACATGAAAAGCACACTACAAAAATTACTAATACCACGAAACTGGAATTCCTATAAAGATAGTTTTGAGAGATCGCACATTAAATTTGATTCGTTTGAATATTATATTATTATGATATTATATTATATTATACATATATTATGTATATATAATATATAAGATGTCTTCCCCCCCTCCCCCCTGGAAGTAGCTCTGCACAGCAAAGAATGCAGAGGCGGGCGAAGCGCGCCATCCCTAGTATCGTTGCTTTCTATCAAAACAGACAGTCAAATTCACATTCTTAATGGTACTGGAAGGTACGGAACCCACCCCGACCCCCCTCCTCCAAGATGTCTTCCCCCCCTCCCCCCCTGGAAGTAGCCCTGCACAGCAAAGAATGCAGAGGCGGGCGAAGCCCGCCTTCCCTAGTATCGTTGCTCTCTTTCAAAACAGACAGTCAAATTCACATTCTTAATGGTACTGAAAGGTACGGAACCCACCCCGACCCCCCTCCTCCAAGATGTCTTCCCCCCCTCCCCCCCTGGAAGTAGCCCTGCACAGCAAAGAATGCAGAGGCGGGCGAAGCCCGCCTTCCCTAGTATCGTTGCTCTCTTTCAAAACAGACAGTCAAATTCACATTCTTAATGGTACTGGAAGGTACGGAACCCACCCCGACCCCCCTCCTCCAAGATGTCTTCCCCTAAAAGTTCTTTTGGAAATAGCCCTGCACAGCAAAGAGTAGAAGGTTTTTTATTAAAAGATATTGTCCGTCACATAAGACATCTGCCTCTTGTGGATAATAGCTAGAAGTTGGTGATTTTCACCGTTTTTAAATATTTTGCATTTTTCTCGAAAACTAATGACTTTTGGTAAAAAATGTATAGGACATAAAATGTTCATTTTTAGAAGCTCTACAACTTTTGTAAGAACGATTTTTTTTAATTTTGCGTTTTTTACGAGTTAAACGCAAAAAACCATAATTTTATGGTGTTTTTTATGGTTTTCACCATAAAAATGAAATTTGCGGTAATTTTCACTATCATTTTCGTGATCATCGCATGAAATTACGTAAGTATACCAAGTTTCATTAAAATCGGAAGGGGGGGGGTTTTCGGAAGTTTATCCTTTTGTTTTAACAAGCTGGGCACAGCAATATTTATGTATTATAAAATAACTTAAAAACTTACTCAGGTATTAGACACTGATCACCGTGTAAATACTTGTTTCTTTTTAACAATGCGTTATTGACAATTCATTTTCACAATTTAAAAAAATTTTTTTTTGCTTTTTTAAAATTTTAACAAATTTAAATTTTTGCTGCGATTACAATCACACTTTTCACTTTTGAAAAAAAACACTCCACTTTGTTATTAAATTTTCTCTTTTTTTTCTTGTTTTATAGAAATTATTTTTTTTAAATAACCTGAATTGAATTTAAATTTCACTGTTCATCTGTCTTTTTACAATTTTTTTTTGACTTTGTTTATTTTACTTTTTATTTTATTTATTGTTTTCTTTTCTGGTGTGCTGTTAATTCCGCTTTGACATTGATTTTCGTTTTATTTTTAAAATTGATAATTCAGGATGTCCGCAGGACTGGACGAAGTCGCTTCACAACAGAGTAGAAGCGCCACCCTCGAAGGCAAAAGTCTTCACGACAGTACCGAGGATAGATAAAGGGCTCCTAAGAAGGGTTGACAGGTTTTAGTGGGTCGGGGCTAGTAGTAGTTCGCCAGCTTATTTTGTTTAGTGTTCTCATTTTTTTTACCAACCCCAAATAACCTTGGCATGCGGAAGCCAAGGTATTTGTATACAGATTTCCCAAAAGTCCCTAAGCAAAAAAAAAATAATAATAATTAATGATCAATAATAAATAATTCATAATAATAATAAATTAACTACATTATAATTATTATTAGCGGTTAAAATCAATAATTGTTTTTAAATTCATTTGATTCCTTTTTTTTTTTTTTTTTTGCTTAGGGACTACTGGAAATGGCGGATAGCAATTTTTTAAAACTAAATTATTTTTATTGAAACTCATTACTAGAGGGTTATAGAGAGCGCTGATTTCGACATTATAATGCGCACTCAAAAATTTAAAATGGAGGATTACAAATTCTAAAAATTCCATTATTTTTATTGACACTCATTCCTTAGGAGTTAAAGATGGCGCTGATTTCGCATTTTTTATTCACTCAAAAATTCAAATTGAGGATGACAAAATCTAAAAATTCAATTATTTTCATTGGAACTCATTACTAGAGGGTTATAGAGAGCGCTGATTTTGAATTTTTTATTCACTCAAAAATCCAAAATGTCGGATAAAAAATTATGAAAATTTCATTAAAACTTATTACTAGGGGGTTAAAGAAAACGCTGATTTCGACATTTTAATACGCATTCTCAAATTCAAAATGGAGGATTATAAATTCTAAAAATTTCATTATTAGAGAGTTATAGATGGCGTTAAATTCGCATTTTTTATTCACTCAAAAATTAAAAATGGCGGATGACAAATTTGGCAAATTTGACTAATTCATTTACAACTTATTACTAGGGGGTTATATAGAGCGCTGATTATGAATTTTTTATTCTCGACTATTTAAAATTTCGACCATTAGAAATTTCTTCCAGTTGAAGTTTCTACCATTTTAATTTTCGATCATTTAAATTGTATATTTTTTGGAGTGTCGTTCAAATAAAATATCGACTATTTGGAGATTCCACCGTTTAAAATTTCGAACATGTAGAGTATCGTTCATCTACAGTAGGGCGTTTCACCTAATACTTTTTTTTCGATTTTCTAAAATCTTAATCTGAAATTAGTCTCCTTTTGACCTACAAAATACAGCAGAACCTATCGTAGTTGACATCCCACCGCCTCACCGTTTATAATTATGGCTTCAGCACGTTCGGCTTCAGAGCCGTACCATACTTTTATTAGCTACGACTTTGTTAAATAATTTTTTGAGAATGTTTTAAAAAGAAAATTGATAACACTGGGTTACAAAAAATGGTTGTGTTGTGTTTATTTCAAAATTCCTGTGTTTATTGAATATTTAGGTGTCAATGAACAAGAAAATACAAGGAAAAATTTTTTTAATTTGTCGAAATCCCTGAAAACCGGGGTTAAAGTGTCAAAAAATGGCTTTTTTGGCACTTTTTGGAGTGCTGTAAAATGAAACCGTGAGGGCATAGTAAGCTCCAATAGGGCTCAAAATAAAGCTTAAACCTTCAACTTTAAGACCCAAGACTGAAATATCATACGATAATTGCGGAGACTGTACTGTACTGTACTGTACTGTACTGTACTGTACTGTACTGTACTGTACTGTACTGTACTGTACTGTACTGTACTGTACTGTACTGTACTGTACTGTACTGTACTGTACTGTACTGTACTGTACTGTACTGTACTGTACTGTACTGTACTGTACTGTACTGTACTGTACTGTACTGTACTGTACTGTACTGTACTGTACTGTACTGTACTGTACTGTACTGTACTGTACTGTACTGTACTGTACTGTACTGTGCTGTGCTGTGCTGTGCTGTACTGTACTGTACTGTACTGTACTGTACTGTACTGTACTGTACTGTACTGTACTGTACTGTACTGTACTGTACTGTACTGTACTGTACTGTACTGTACTGTACTGTACTGTACTGTACTGTACTGTACTGTACTGTACTGTACTGTACTGTACTGTACTGTACTGTACTGTACTGTACTGTACTGTACTGTACTGTACTGTACTGTACTGTACTGTACTGTACTGTACTGTACTGTACTGTACTGTACTGTACTGTGTTGTGTTGTACTACCCTGTTTTTAAGTTGTTTTTTAATTAGAAGAATCCGTAGAGTAGCTAAGCGTAGCGTAGCACTACTTAGCGCCGTTGCTAAACGGAATCCCATAGCTGGAGTTAGATTTTTATTGTTTGAATTTAAAATTTCAAATGTATAATTATTCTAAAGGCGAACAAGAAAATAAATTCGAAAGACAACGAAAACTTCGTGCACACATTTTAGCTAGAAGAAATATTAGTCCAGAAAGATTTGATGCGGTAAAAAGACAATTATTCGTCGGAAAAGAAAAAGTTGAAGATATGCGTTCGGAAAACAATTACAGCTTACTAGCACAATCATTGCAAAATTTGAGCATGACAGATAATTAAAACTTTGATTAATTACAGGAAATAAACGACCTTGCTATAGATAGGTTACGGGGTTAGTGCGCTAATCATATTTCAAAACATTGCGAGCACCAAGTCACAGTAAGAGTGCTGAGTTGACAAAGTATACAGTAGAAAGAAATTAAATTAATAAAGGCAAATTAAAGAAAAGTCATAAGGTATCAAGTGACAAGAATTATAAAAAAAGAAATTATCGAGAATATATTTTCTTTTTATTTTACAATTGATTTAGAAAAAAAAGAGAATCTAATAATTTAGTACAAAGTTTTTTTTCTAATCGATTGAGTGAGATTTCTTTGCGATTGAAGAGTAGAGAAAATATGCAATAAGAAACCGAGTCGTGTTACATAGTCATATAAGTATTTAAAAAAAATTATTACATTTATTGTGAAACTATGACTAAAATTTTTTTTTTAAATAAACTCAACTAGTAAAAGTTTTTTTTAATGGCGTTTTTATTGTTCAATGAATTAGTACCGTCCTACGTGCATAAGTCTTATAGCAGAGTATTACACAGCGAAGACATAGTTAGCGGATCAGCAGAATTTATTATTACCTCAGAGACAAAAGAAAATTTTATTTCCGCGGAACTTTTATCGACTGAATATTGGCCTTTTGACGTTACTGTCGAAAATTTATTTGGAGAACAATTTAGAGTGTTAGGGGGAATCATCTTAGAGGTAGGAGGTCACGAAACATACTTCGAGGTCATTGAGCCAATTTACCCTACTACAGAGAACATTGAAATAGCAGTGATAGGTTGGAAACAAGCTGGCAGTGTAGGTTGGTTGTCTCACCCTTTGACGGAATAATTTTTTTTTCTAGAAGGTATCGAATTTATTTTATTTGTTTTTGACCTCTGCGTCCTATTTAGTGAAAAACCATGACGGATCAGGAACGAAACGGGGAACGCCGGCAATCCGGCAATGAATATCCAGGACATGTTAACAATCCTTTCCCGGAAACAGACGCGAAAATTTCAATCCAACAAATGTAGCCGAATTATATAGGGACAGGATAGATTTAGGTTTCCAATCAATTTTGCCTCTGCAGCGACCATTTGTCGCAAATGACGAAGAAAATGCAGGTATCGCGGCGGCGCGCTCTATTGCTGATAGATTAACAATACAAAATGCCCTAATGGAAATAAAGGTTTATGATGGAAAGAACATGTCGGTCAAGGATTTTATTCAAGATGTAGTGGTAGCTGCCTTCGAAATTTCCCCCCGAATATGAAGGAACGTTCATTATTTCGGTTTTAGGAAAATTAACAGGTCCAGCGAGAGACTGCTCAGACAACAAGCAATTCGCTAGATTAACTGATATAATAGAGCTTTTAAAAGAAAGATTTGCACCAGGACAAGCGTTTGAAGTGTATTATGCAGAAATTATGAATTTGAAAATGTACAGGAATGAAAATGCTAACACAGCGACAGCAACAACCAATGTTGTGAAACATACAGCATTAAAAACTTTTGTTAAAGCGTTGCCTGATGAAATTGCGAACGCTGTAGATGCACGTGCGCCTAGAAATTTAGAGGAAGCATACAAATACGCAAAAGCGGCACAAGAAAGAAAAATGCAACCGATTACAGAGGGTTATTCGTCATATATTACTAATTATAACGATAATAGTCAAAGAGTCATGAAAACTCGATGGGGAGAACAAATCGATTTTAGAGGTAACAGGAATTACGATCAAAAAAGAGATAGAAATAGATATAATTGCGGAAATCGGTCTAGTAGGGGACGATATCAGGATTCGGAAAATTATCAACCCAGGTACAAACAAAGAGAGGATATAAATTATAACATAAATTATGGTAAAAATAATTATGGGGAAACTCAGGATGATAAGACAGGGCGTAGCAACGACTATAACGACCCTAGACTTTACAACCCTAACGCGGATAGAAACAACTGGGAAAATAGGAATCAAAGTCCAAGTAGATACATACAAGAAAATTGCTATAATACAAAGGGCCCAGAGAAAATTGGGAAAACAGATACACCACAAATTATGCAAATAAAGAAATAAATAATTACTCTAATAGTAGAACAGCATCGGTAGAAAGAAATAATACTAACAGGCCTTTAAACTGGGAACTTGCTCGTCGAGAAGACGCGACGATGGGCTCGGACAATCAAATGCATCAACTACGGTGTGGTTTCAGGAAACCCCATCACCTTGAAAACACGTGAAACAGTTACGGAATCACCTGCAGTAAAATTACCTGGGGATCATTTAGTAGGAGGAAAAGCAAGTTTTCTTGTAGATGCAGGGGCGGATATTAACATTATAAAATCTGACGCGTTAAGCCCTGATGCGCCAGTTAGAACCTCTGAAGCATCGTACATGACAGGAATGTCAAAAACTAGATTTTACACACTTTGCACAGTAGAAATTACAATATATGATAAACAATGTTATATCCAAAAAGTATGAATATAACACAAATAATCCTTATTTTTAATTAAAAACAATAATATAAAAAGAATATTATTTTTAAGCCTAGATTATTACATCCACTAGCTTGGGACTAATTGTTTTGAATCTTACTGAATTTTTATAAGGAAATAGATTGAGATAAACGATCATACACCTATAAGTATGCAGCTATCTCGGAATTGGGATTTGTGAAGTTGAGGTTAGAAAAGAAAGTTAAAAAAATAGCAATTTTAAATTGTACTCACTTTTATTTTTCCTTTATATTGAAATTGGAATGTTCGATGAAATTAAAAAAAAATATATAATTTGAATCCTTAACTTTTTATATGAATAATTTAAATGTTAAAACGTTGAGAAGAATTTTGAACTAGAACTTGTATAACTCAAAAGAGTGAATTTTTGTAACTTGATAACTCAAGAGAGTGAATTTTTAACTACTTGTTTTGAAGAAATTTTTTAACTAACTTCTTTACGGAAGTGTATATTTTTATATATGACATTTCCCACTACCAAATTTCTTAAGGGAAGAAAATTCGAGGATAGAAATATCATAGAAAGGGAAAAAGAGGCCGACTATCTATTTTAAGATTAGTTCAAGATAAAGAAGATAAAAAAAACTCTTTAGAAAAAGGGCCTTATTGGAGAATTTTGGGTCCGTCCCATATGTGGGGGTTTAACGCGTAGGAGGATTTCTTTTAAAAAGGGGCTGAGACTTGTCCTACCTCAACTTCATCTCCCTTTCCAACTCCAATTTTACAAATTTTACAAAAATGACGTGAATTCTAAATTTTAAGTTTTTTCTTAAATTCTATATATTTTACATAATAATATATGGTTTTTAATAACAATTTATTTGTAGATGATTGTTATTAACATTAATAACAATGAAATTAGTGTAATAATAATATAAAATACGAAGAAAATTATATTATTTAATATTTAGTAAGTTTATAAATATTTATAACATTGTTTATTGAAATTTAATAAGAATTAAAATTATTGACAATAAAATAGTTAATTTCATAATTAAATAACAATTTTTACTATTATTCCAATAATTAATAAAAGTTTCCAAATAAATTGTTAATTAACATAATATTTTGATAATTGTTTATTGTTAAATTGTTTAAAATTATTAATTTAATTAATTTAATAGTAAAAATGTTACTCAATAATTTTATATTTTTTAATTTATCAAATCAATAATATTTTGATCATTATTGCACTTTATTTAATAATTTTATGTAATTTGTTAATTAACTTAATGTTTAAACATTAAATATTTTATTGTTAATTACCAAATTTATTAATAGCATCCAAATATTAAGATTAATTAATTTCGTTAAGTTTGATGACATATTTTTGAATTATTAGTAAATTATTCATTTATTAATAATTCTAATTGTTAATTAATAATTTTTTACTTAATATTTAAATTTCATTAGCAAATTTTTAAATTAAACTAAAGATTTTTATTTAATTTTAAAAATTATTATTTATGGTTTTTAATAATAAAATACTTAATTATTCATTGTTCAACAATTATTGTTACTTAATCATTATGTTTTTATATAATTTTTATTGATAATTCATTAATATTTAGAAAAATATTGGATTTGAATTATTTATAATAATTTAATTTATTTTAATTATTTATAACAATAATTTGTTAAACAATTAACAATTATAGATTTTTTAAACAATTAATCGTTTAAAATATTATAAAAAAAATGAAATATAAAAGAAAAATTCATCTTAAGTGTGGAATTTATTACAAAGTACATTTTTACTGTATATCTATATATACATAGGTATAGCTATGTTGAGTGTTCAAGATATGTCTTAAGTGTTTCGGCATTTAGGGACCATGGTTCTTTAAAGATTATCTATTGTTTGACATAGATTATTATTCGGTGGCGACAGATGTTGATTTTTAGGATAGGACAAATCTACGAGATGTTATAAATTTTGAAATATCTTATTTACTAAAATTTTGGAAAATTGAAAATATTTATTTTTTTAGGGTTGAAGTTTCTTGGAAGTTCAAAAAAAATTTTATAACTCATAAATTTATCCGATCCTAGAAACTTTATATCTGAGCCATATAAAAAATAAAATATAATAAAATGTGACAGTCCCCGAGAGAAGGGACCTTAGCTCACCAGAGGTCAATATTGAGTTTTATATGGTAAATGATAGATTTCGAATTGCTTTTTCACATGCAAAAGTCAAAAACTGATTAGGATAATTGCTTTTGACACAATAACATTTTGAAGATGGGTATGTCAAGCGCATTTCGAGGCGGATTGTGGCACTCAAGAAATCAGCCCCACTACTTTTCTTACACAACTATACTCTCGCGTACGTGAGCTTCGCGTACGTGAGACCCGAAGATACACGAAGTAGACGAAGCTCACGTATACAGAAACACAACGTTGCGTTAGTGTGGTGGGGGAACTTTTCAGAAGTTCCGCCCCACTCTTCGAGTTCCGCGTTTCTGCTTCTTCTTCAAACGCTTGCCCTGTGAAATTCGTTTTGGTGAGCTAAGGTCCCTTCTCTCGGGGACTGTCACAAATAATAAAAAGAAAATGAAGATAGAGAAGAAAAATAAAATTTAGCTAAACATTATATATATATATGGGACGTTCCATGTCAACCGGATCAGTGCTCTGTACATAATTGTATGGGATCAATTGAAACGTTTAAGGTCTTAAAATATTCATCTCGAAGTACTTTAATATTTACTTTAATATTATTTAATATTATATTAATATTATTTAATATTATATTAATATTATTTAATATTTAATATTTACTTTTTAAAAATTCAAAATGGAGGTCGAATTATGACACATTATATGGCTGAAATGTAGAAAATGTATAATTAAAACATTATTTAAGAAGCAAAAAATGTTCGAATTGGCATTAAATTGATCACCAACCGTGCTAGGGGTTTACAGAATCAAAAAATGCTGACATTTTTCAAAATTTTCAATAATACAAAATTGCAGATCCAAAATGGAGGAATAGTTTTAAAAATATGACTCAATTTACTCGAAACTTAGGACTCGGGGGTTTTTGGGGTCGCTGATTACAAATCTGAACTCAGTTTTTAAAAATACAAAATGGCGGATCCAATATGGCGGGCTGTTTTAAAAAAATTACCCAATTCACTCGAAACTTGTGACTCGGGGGTTTTTGGGGTCGCTGATTACGAATCCGATGATAGTTTTCAAATTCAAAATGGCAGATCTAATATGGCGAACTGTTTTAAAAAAATTACCCAATTCACTCGAAACTTGTGACTCGGTGGTTTTTGGGGTCGCTGATTACAAATCTGAACTCAATTTTAAAAATACAAAATGGCGGATCCAATATGGATGGGCTGTTTTAAAAAAAATTACCCAATTCACTCGAAACTTGTGACTCGGGAGTGTAAAACAAGTTTCGAGTGAATTGGGTTATTTTTTTAAAAACAGTTCGCCATATTGGATCCGCCATTTTGAATTTTTGAAATCTATTATCGGATTCGTAATCAGCGACCCCAAAAACTCTTGAGTGGCAATTTTCAAGTTAATTTAATTAATTTTATAAAAGTTAGTCGCCATATTAGGTCCACCATTTTGAATTTGAAAACTATCATCGGATTCGTAATCAGCGACCCCAAAAACCCCCGAGTCACAAGTTTCGAGTGAATTGGGTAATTTTTTTATAAAACAGCTTGCCATATTGGATCCGCCATTTTGTATTATTGAAAATTTTGAAGTGTCAGCATTTTTTGATTCTGTAAAGCCCTAGCACTGTTGGTGATCAATTTAATGCCAATTCGAACATTTTTTGCTTCTTAAATAATGTTTTAATTATACATTTTCTACATTTCAGCCATATAATGTGTCATAATTCGGCCGCCATTTTGAATTTTTAAAAAGGCCATATTGTAAATGTTAAAGTACTACGAGATGAACATTTTAAGACCTTAAACGTTTCAATTGATCTCATACAATTATGTACAGAGCACTGATTCGGTTGACATGGAACGTCCCATATATATGATAAATACGCTGGACGTTACAACAATATACTTTTCATGTAGTAAAACCTAATCTTGAAATATAAACAGATGGTATAATAGGAAGACCTTATTTAAATGTCTTTTACAATTTTTTAATAACGGCATCTAAGCCAGTACAACCTATCCCATTCATAGATCAGGAAACACATACTAATTACATTACGCCTAATGCTAGGAATTTCGAATTTGATCAACGAAGGGTAGTTAACCACGATACATTCCAGAAATCATATGAAGCACATAATGCAGATTTTATTAGATGGGAAAATAAAGAAAATTATGATAATCAAGAATATTCAAATAACATATCAATGGCGGATAATAAAACATCTTCTAAACCTAGAAATGTAGATGACAATAGAAGTCATTTTCCAGCATCTAATACCATTGAACTTAATGAAATTGGAAGAGTGCAACCCACGGTAGAGTTGGAAGTAAATTATCTTGTAGGTGATAAAACTCCATTTTTTGAAGATAATGAGGCTAAAATAAATATTATAAAAGCTACAGTATTGCGAACTGATGCGCCAGTAAATTCAAAAGATGTAACGTGTATTAAAGGAGTTTGTTAGGAGGATTTATATACAATAGGGACAGTTGAATTAGAAATTCTTGGAATCAAATCTCTCTTCCACGTAGTAGATTCCACATTTCCTATTTCAGCAGAAGGACTTTTAAGAAGACCATTTTTATTAAAAGAAAAATCAAGTAGCTGATTTCTCTACAAGTAACAAAAATTACAATTGAAATCAGTAGTACCTGAGGCTTTTATGGACCCTGAATACAGAAGAATTGAAAGGTGCTTAAGAAAACAAGTAGTGACAGAAAAACTACCTCCTATAAATAGTGAACTGAGAATCAAACCTAAAGTCATCGTGAAACCAAAGGAAACAACAGAGGAAACCAAACCTATTTCACCAGAATTGAGGACTAAGGTAGAAAAGAGGTAAGAAGAAATAAGAAAATCTCGAAAGGTAACTATTACTACAATAAATCGACTGATGCATAGTAAACTAAAAACATAAATGTTACAAATACATACTATGAACATGTCAAAAGAAGAAAAAGAAGCCAAACAAAAAGAATCTATATTAATCGATAAAAATAAAGAGTCTATTCAAAATAATCGCAATCGGTTGGTCAATGAAGAAGACTCATACCTTTAGGATTATTCAATTCTTAAATATGAAGAAGAAGAGGTAAAACAAAAAGAGTCTAAGGTAATTGATAAAAACAAAGATTCTAGTGAAAATAATCGCCATCTGTAGGCACCGCCTGCCTTAATATTCTGTTTCTCACAAAATTATTGTTGTCCCATTTTCATATTTACACAGCTCATGGGAAAAAACCTCAGCTTTCCAATGAAAATAAAATAAAAAAAAAATACCCGAAGGGGTGAAAATCGAAAAATAAGGGTTGATTTTGAAAAAAAGGGGGTGAAATTTTTTTTTTTTTAATTTTGTATACATTTTTGAAAAGTACGTGAAAAATGCATTAAAATTCATTATGGATAAATTAAAATCCATTAACTTTTGTCATAGTTATACGGATTTGAAAATGACTATGTTACCCTTAACGTCAAAACTTCAACCCCCTCTACTTTCTACAAATATTTTTTTAATGAGTTTATATTTTAGGGATTTATTACTATCATATAGGACAACAATTTACCAAAGTATGAAGCCAATCCCAGAACA
Source organism: Leptopilina boulardi (assembly GCF_019393585.1). Classification (NCBI taxonomy): domain Eukaryota; kingdom Metazoa; phylum Arthropoda; class Insecta; order Hymenoptera; family Figitidae; genus Leptopilina; species Leptopilina boulardi. Next base: position 437,168 of record NW_026137966.1, read on the forward strand.
TTGACTTTTTGGGCTGGGGCGATTGAAAAAGAATCTCTCATATATAGACTGTGTTTTAAAAGTGTTCTTTTTCCTCTTTAAGTTTGTCAGTAATTGTAAATCTATAAATCGTGAAAATGTAACCATCATTTTTTTTGTAAACATTTTTTTTATTATATGCACATAAATAAGTTCGGATATACTATAAGGAGATACATATATAACACATTTTTCTTTCTTTATTATTTTATTTGTATTCTTTAAAATTGCTACGTAAGCGAAGTGTTTTCATATCTCCATTTATTTATTATTGTTTTATTATATATCCATGTATTTAAATTTGGTCTTTTTTTGTAATTTTTTTTAGATCAGGAAAATTATCATAAAAAGGTAAAATAATTAACTAAATTATTTTTGCTTACAAGACATCATTTAATTGCATTTTTTTAAGTACAGATTTATTTTTTTTATAAGAAACAATCAAATTTAAATAATTGTGCTCATTTTGTTTTATTTTATTTGTCTCCCGTGTGGAAAAAGCCACGATCTTGCCCTCAAGAGTTCGGGGCCCATGAGGGCTGATCCATATGGCGAATCCATGAGGGGCAACGTAGGGGCCCCGCATGGATCGCCCTCATGATCGATTAGCAAAATTTTCTAAGTCCAAAAATCGAATATTTTTTTATCACCAAAAAATTAATGTTTATAATAATTCAGAACAACGAAAAACGCGTTTTTAATAAAAATATATTTACACTTTTTTGAAAATAACACTCACACTTATGGCAAAATAGATGAGGGCCATCGTAGGAGCCCGCATGGATCGCCCTCATGATCGATTAGCAAAATTTTCTAAGTCCAAAATTGAAATATTTTTTCGTCAACAAAAAATGAATGTTTCCAATGATTCAAAACAACGAAAAACGCGTTTTTAATAAAAATATATTTACACTTATTTTGAAAAGTCACCTGAGATGATTCATGATAATAATCATAAAGCATATAATTAATTATATTTTATAAATTGCATTTCATTGGAAAATATAATTTAATATCTTAACTTTAACTAAATGATGTTAAGCACTTTTCTTTGTTAGGTATTTTTTAAGTTTAAACAGCATCAAGAAGTTAGCATTCGTTTTGAAGTAGCGTGCGTAGCGTAGTTGGTAAAGCGTTAGACTCATAGTCCGTAGGTCGTAGGTTCGATTCCCCCCATGCGTTAGATTTATTTATTTCTCAGGTTTGCGTTTAATCATTAATTCTATGTATGAATTAATTGAAAAATGAAAATATCCGTTAATAGTAGGGGAATAGTGTCAGGGTTGGACACTTGTCAGGGTTGGACACTTGGCTTTTTTTAAATAAGAACACTAGCGCCACCTGTGTGCGTATGTGACGAATCTTCTAGTAGTATAACCTAACTTTTTGTGGCATTACATTTTTGGAGAATCAAAAGTAGCGTCTCTTGTGACTTCGGTGCAATCGAAGAGACAAAAAAAGTTTTGTTTGACTTGTGAATAAACCTAAAAAATGTGTAAAAAAAGCAAGAATTCGGCAAGATAAGCTTATTGAATGTATTGTGGGGTACATAATTTGAGAAGAAAAAAAGTGAAAAATCGAATCGCGACACATGTCTAGTCATGGTTAGCACAATTCGAAAATGATGTTTCTAGTTAGGGTTGGACACTTTATACAGTTAGGGTTGGACACCCATATTAATTATGAATTTGACACAATTTATAAATAAATTTTATTTTATTGATATTTCAGTGCAAAATTGTGCCAAAGATATTAGAAAAATAATACTTAAATTGTATAAATTTTGTTCATCATTTCATTGAGTTATTTGGAACAATAAAGCGTTATTTTTTATAATTTCAGTTCATTCCTTTTTTAAACCCATGAAGCTTTACAATTTGTAAACAATAAGTAAAGATAAACATGAAAAAATAAGAATAAAAAACATTACAAATGTTATTTTACGTTTTTACCAATAATGCGTGTCGATTTTCAAAAAGTGTCCAACCCTGACTGAAAAGTCCAACCCTGACTAGATTTTTTTTTTTTAAATGTTTATAACTTTTTTAATTTTGGACCAATCAATTTACGGTCCACAGCAAAAGTGTTCCTCTTTTGTAGATCTTTCCACCCATATACCACAATTGACTGAATTTATCTAAACAAAATATTTATAAACAAAAAACCAAAACTGTGTCCAACCCTGACACTATTCCCCTATGCATAAATTACATATTTTTTAATTTTTTAATTAATTAATTTATTATTACTTTTAATTAAATCCGACAGTTAATTAATTAGAACGTTAATTAATAAATTCAATTTGAGTAAGAATTTAATTTAAAATTGAATAATTATTAAATAAATATGTTATTTATTCATAACTTAAGCTTATTTATGATTAATTAACTTTTATTATTAATATTATTGATTAAAAAACATTATGGCAAACTTGAGGGCAAGATGAGGGCAAACGTGAGGGCCCATAAGGGCGCCCTCATCTATGAGCATGTCGTTTCCATGAGGGGCCCCTATGGATCATCCATATGCGCCCCTCATGGCATGAGGGCGATCCATAAGGGCCCCCACTGGGGGCCCACATCACTTTTCCACACGGGCTGAAACAAAAAAATATCATTTTTTTTGTCTCATTTTTTTTGTATCAAAAAATACAACAAATAATTTTTTTTAACTCTCTTACATATGAAAACTAACTTATCCTTTTCATAAAAATCTTCCTAAAACAAAAAAAATCGGACAAGTGCGAGTTACACTCGCACTGAAATCGAGGGTTCCGTACTCGAAGCGAACTTATTTGGTATAAAAACAAATGTTTACAAAATATGTGTTGTGTATTAAATAATATATGTGATACAAAAATGAAAAATTTAAAAAAAAAAATTTAAGAAAATTGTTTCTCCTTTGGTATAAAAACAAAAAAAAATTTTTAATTTGTTTTGTATTTCAAATAATATAAGTGATACAAAAAGGAACAATTTTGTAAAATTTAAGAAAATTGTTCCTCTTCGTATCACTTATATTATTTGAAATACAAAACAAATTTAAAAGTTTTTTTTTGTTTTTATACCAAAGGAGGAACAATTTTCTTAAATTTTTTTTAAAAAATTTTACATTTTTGTATCACATATATTATTTAATACACAACACATATTTTTTAAACATTTGTTTTTATACCAAATAAGTTCGCTTCGAGTACGGAACCCTCGATTTCAGTGCGAGTGTAACTCGCACTTGTCCGATTTTTTTCGTTTTTTGCGGAAAAATACATTTTTTTTATTAAATTTATCATTTTTCTTCAAAAATTTGATAAAAATTGATCATCAACTCCAATCGCGCTTACATTTTTTCCCTGTATTTTTCACGCAAAAATTGAGTTTTACAGCAAGTATGAACAGTCTGGATTGAATATTGTGTGCGCTAGGGAGAATAAATCATTTTTTTCGAAATATTTGATTTTTCCTTGACAACGCTATGTAAATTGATCCGAATCAAGTTCGCTATAATTTTCCTGTAATTTTCACGTAAAAATACGTAAGTGTGTCAAATTTGAGCTCTTTATGTCAAAAGATGTGGCCGCTAGGGGGGGGGTACATACTCATTTTTAGGTATTTTTCGTAAAAATTCATGGTTTTTCCTTGACAACGCTATGATAATCAACTCCAATCAAGCTCGTTATATTTTTTTTGTAATCTACACAAAAAAATACGTTAAAATATATAAATTTAATTTCCTTTAAATAAAATTTTGTTCGTTTTTGGTGGAAAAATACATTTTTTTCCTAAAATTGTCATTTTTTCTTGAAAAACTTGATAAAAAGTTAATCATTTATTTATTTATTTATTTAATTACAATGTACGGGCTTACAAGTAAAAAGTTAAAAATGCCCTTTAGTGCAAAAGCACTTAATATTATAAAAATATATAATAAATATAATCACAGAATGACGAAATCATGTAGGTGACTTATCGACTAATACAAAATTAATTTTCGTAAGTCGTTTGTGAATTTTCCTAAAGATATACCAAAAAAGTCTAACGCGTGACAGTACTCGTTACCTCTAGTACAAATTCTGTTAATAACACTGTTGTCTAAATAGTTAGATTTATTAAATTTAACTCTGAACAGTTTTTGATTTCTTAAACCTTTTGAAGGAATAATAAAATTTATTTTTGACAATATTGATGGACAATCGATTAATCCGTTAATAATTTTGAACAATAATAGTAGGTCCAAAAAAATAATTCTGTCGTAGAATTTTGGAACCATTAGTTTATTTCTTAAATCTGTATAATCGTGACTGAGTATGTTGTAATATACACCAACTTGTCTTGCTGCAAAACGGAGAAATTTATTTTGAACACGCTCTAGTTTTAATAATTGGTACTCTTGGTATGGGACCCATATTGCTATTGCAAATTCTAATTTTGATCTGGCTAAAGCAAAAAATAATGACTTTAAGACCACTATGTTCTTAAAATGACACGCATTTCTTTGGATTGAGCCAAACACTTTAAGTGCCGCGTTAACAGTATTAGCAATATGAGTATCAAACCTTAGATTAGATGAAAAAGTGACCCCCAAGTCACTCAGGTTGGAAACCCTACTCAATTGTTCACCGCCCACAACATAGTTATACAAAATTGGATTTTCATGTCTAAAGAAAGATATTACACTACATTTCTTAACGTTAAGAGTTAGCCTTATATCGGCAGACCATCTCACGAGATTATTAAGATCATTTTGTACATTAGAACAATCATCATTACACGTAATAACTTTATAGATTTTTAGATCATCCGCAAATAGTGAAAAATTGCAATGCAATATTGACTTATCTACATTATTAATGTATAACAAAAAGAGAAGAGGTCCTAGGTGAGATCCTTGGGGAACACCAGAAGTAGCTATAAATGGTAACGCGTATTCGCTATTTACACGTACAGACAAGTAACGATCTTTAAGATAACTACCGAACCACAATATAAACCCGCGAGTGAATCCAAATGTGTCTAGTATATCTAGTAGTATGCAATGATCAACTTTATCAAATGCCTTAGAGAAATCAGTGTATATTACATCAACTTGTTTGCCATCCCCAACGTTTTCAAATAAAAATTCAGTAAAACATGTTAGATTTGTAATTATTGAACGTTTCTTCATAAAGCCGTGTTGTTGTAGAATTACAGAATGTGAAACATGACTGTAAATAATATCATAAATCAAGCTTTCAAATATTTTTGATATAGAGCTAAGAATTATTATTGGTCTGTAATTCGATATATCGTTTTTGTTACCAGATTTGTAAACTGGAACAAGAATACCTTTTTTCCATTCAGAGGGAAAAATTCCCGACTTTAATGACATATTAAATAGTATATAAAGTGGCTCAATAAAATACTCATGACAAGATTTTAAGAAAGAAGGCGGGATATCATCAGGTCCCGCCCCCTTATTACTATCTAGACCTTTAAGTTTAGTACGAATGTCTGATCTTTTAATTGACACAGAATGTAAATTATTAAAATTTGAGAAAGCAAAGTTAGAATTGTTACTGTTATTCAAACTATCGTGATAAACATTCTTAAAAAATTCCGCAAATAAATTAGCAATATCTCTATCGTTGTCGACTTCTACATCTAACAATTTCATTATCTTAGGTATACCACTATCATTACGTGAAGCATTCGCAAAATTCCAAAACTTTTTTGGACAATCCAGCAATGATTTTTCAATGTTCACAATATAAGAATCATAACAAAATTTTGACAATTTTTTACACTCTGACCTTAAGTTTGAGAAAGTATTATAATTGTATTTAGTACTGTTTTGTTTGTACCTCCTATGTGCAATTTTTTTAAAACAAGTAATACGCTTTAAGTCTTGGCTAAACCAAGACGGATATTTATTTTGAAAAACTACTTTAATTGGAACAAAAAATTCAAACGCTGTATAAACGTATTCATAAAAAATATTTAAAGCAAAATTAACATCAGTGTTATTTAGACAAGTACCCCAATCAATATTACCAAAAAAAGACATAAATCCAGCATAATTTGCATTTTTAAAATCATACTTATATAAGCGAGAGTCCGAAGCAGTAGATAAGTGCGCATAATCAGTATTAATCGTAAACAAAATTGGAGGATGTAATACATCGATTGGAACAATTATATCGATCGCCAAAGTAAGCGTATAGTTGTATGAATTATAAAATAAAAGATCTAAGATCGTATTACAACTGTTAGTAAAAGTGTTCAATTGATTCAAATTTAAATAGTTTAATAACTCAAAAATAATATCTGCAATTTTTCTTTGTGATAGTGAAGAACTCGGCAAACAACTATTAGCCAAATTAAGATTTGAGTTATAATCCCAACAAATAAAAGGTGTGTTGAAATCACCCAAGATACATAATACGGCATGTGGATATGACAAAGCAACATTTTCTAAAATTTTATTAACTGTAATATAAATATTTATGTCCGAATTTGGAGGTATATAAAAGGCACAAAAAATATAAATATCAGAATTTATGTGACATTTTACCAATAAATGTTCAATTGAATTTACTTCAGATTCGATCAACGAAGTACGTAAAAAAAAACTCGTAGCAATCAGTACACCCCCACCACGTTTAAATACACTAGAAAGAGAACACCTGTCAAACCTGAATATGTTACAATTATGAAATCCCAATTCATTATTGTGGAAGTCATCATTTAGCCATGTTTCAGTAAATACAAAAATGTCATATATTGTTGAAGACAGACTATGGCGTAAAGCATCCAATTTCGTTCTGAGACCTCTCACATTTTGGTAATATAAATTGACATCAGTTTTAGGTAAGTGTGTAGCTGAGGAGACAGATGATTCACAGCGCGTATTAGTGGGGATAGACTGGGAGGGAGTATTCTGAATGTAGGAGTGAGAACTCACACATTTGGAGACTGTATGTCTGGAGTCACCAGCTGTTTCACTGCTTGCGAAGTGAGAATAGACGCCCGATCTACTACCACTGGCAGTGTGCGTTTGATTAGCACCGGTACACCTCGTTGGTATATTAAATGGAGATCTTTCTCTCCCTGAGAAATTCGATGCTCTAATTCCTTTTTCAGCGATGTTAATTCCTCCAGTTGGTTTTTCGTTTTGTCTGGATGCAGTGATATCCCTTGCAGTGTATTGTCCAGTGCAGCCTTCTTTGCTCTTATAAATTCTATGTGCAGTGACTTCGCCAAAGTTTCGTTTTTCAGCACCAGCATTATTGGTCTTGGTTTCTGGTTGCCCTGTTTAAAATTGCCAATTCTATGAATCTTAGTACCAGCTATTGAGGAAGAGTCGAAAAATGTTGAAACAAGCTTGAGTGTATTAAATTCGTCAGTTTTTTTATCATCATTGTCACAAGTAGTGACACTTGATTCAGAAAGACCAAACAGTATTAAATTACATTTTCGTTTTATTCTGTCCTCAAGTTCAGATAAACAGTTATTAATTTGAGAAAAACGATCTAATTTTGTAGACGCATTATTTGATAAATCGTGCAAATTACCTTCAATACTCGCAACTCTCTCAGTCAAATTGTCAACTCTTTTGACAGTGCTACCAACTGTAGTGTGCAAGGCGTTCAGATCCTCAACTATGACATGTACGTCAGAAGTGATATTTCCAATATCATTTTTTATATCTTTTATTGAGGCAGACATTGTGTCTAATTTATTGTTTAAGACAGACATTGCATTATTCACTATTCGCTCAATATCAGATGCAGTAACTGCAGTTTGCACTTGAGAAGATGAGGGGGGGGGACATCAAGACTGTTGGGTGAATTCGCACGTGGTGGACCACAACATCGCGAAAAAGAACCATTTTCCAACAGCAATGACCGGGATGCACATGAGGAGTGGTACGGAGCATGACAACCAATGCACTCTTTAATAGCATCTACAACTCTTTTGCCACAACGAACACAAAATTTATCACCACTATTTAATTTCGAGTCACACATTTTATATCAAAGTCAATTTTGAGGTTAGTAAAATATAAGCACGGTCCTCAATGATTAAGAGGAAGACAAAATAAATAAAAACAGTAACAAATTGTAGGCACCAAAACCAACAACCAGATTGACCGAAAACACTCAAGCCGAACCAAACTCGAAAAAATTTATTTAAAAAAGTATACTGAGCAACAAGCGAAAACGTGTTCAGAGGTAGCCACCTAGCGGCAAATTTCATCAACTCTAATCGTGACCGCTTTTTTTCCCCTGTATTTTTCCCGTAAAAATACATTTGTATACTAAATATGAACTGTCTGGGTTGAATATTGTGTGCGCTAGGGAGAATAAATCATTTTTTTCGAAATATTTGATTTTTCCTTGACAACGCTATGTAAATTGATCCGAATCAAGTTCGCTATAATATTCCTGTAATTTTCACGTAAAAATACGTAAGTGTGTCAAATTTGAGCTCTTTATGTCAAAAGATGTGGCAGCTAGGGGGGGGGTACATAGTCATTTTTAGGCATTTTTCGTAAAAATTCATGGTTTTTCCTTGACAACGCTATGTTAATCAATTCCAATCAAGTTCGCTATAATTTTCCTGTAATCTACACGCGAAAATACATATGTGTACTAATTGTCAGCCCTCCAGATAAATTTGTGTGGCCGCTAGGGGGGGGGGTACACGATTTCAAAAAAACCGATATTAATAGGGTTCCGAACCGAGTACGGAACCCTAAAAAAGAAGAAACGACTTTTTTATTATTAAAAAAACATTATATATAAAAAAATAGGAAAAATTAGTTTTCGTTCAAACATTTATTTCAGCTACTAAACAAACTACACCACTTTCATGAACCAGGATAAATTGTAAAAATTTCAAATGTATATCTACGAAACGAATTTTGTAAAAAAATTCAACTTGTGAAAAACACTTTTCCATTTCTAATAGTTTTCGTCTTTTAGTTGAAACTGAATTATTCATAAATTCATTTGAATTTGGTCTACCACGTCTTTTTTTGTCAACTACTGTAATTTAAGTTAAAATATCATTTTGCATCCAATTTTTAAATCTCTCTGCAACAGTATTTTTCTTGTATACTAAATTTTTCCACTTCTTCTGAAAGTGTGGATAAAAATCTTCATTGAGTTTTTTTCGAAATATTTATATTTTTTTGTGAATTTAAGTACTTTTTTTACATTTACAGTAACAGTAAAAAAATCGCATAAATTTTTTTTTGGTATGCCTTTTTATTTGAAAAATAAAACTTTTTTGGTTAACACTGTTTAAGGTATCACATCGGCACTAATCGGAGTCAAAAGTTTGTAGCTCGCATTACTACTTCCCGCACTATACTTTCGCCCTCAACTCCCTATACTCTCAGCCCATACTGTACCTACTTCTACAAATACACTCGTACACGTATACCCCACACTAGCAGCGATTGGAAGGAGTAGGAGGTTTGACAACGTCGCTATAAGTCTCGCTTTGACTACTGTGGACTACTGTCTCTCTCTAACTAATGTTACCATCCTGCGATGTTGACACATCAAAGTGGCGGGTGTGCTATATATTGCAAATGACGTCATGAAATAGAATTTTTAATTTATAATTACAAATAAACGGCACGGTAAATTATAAATTTCTTTGTATATTTTAGTTCCAAATTTATTCGTGAATTCAACATTAGTTTTTGAAAAAAATTTATAGAAAACTTCTGATGATATTTATGAAAATGTACTTCTCCCCCATACATTAGTCTTGTCTCCCATGCAAAATAAGCAACTTTGATTGCTAATATCTCTGGTTCCGTACGGCGAAAATTCTTCATATTTTGCAAATTTGGCAAGAATGATAATAAGAACATATGGGAAAATTTTCAAGAAAATTTATAGAAAACGGTTTTACCGATGTGATACCTTAAAGATGCAAATCATGTGATAAAAAAGTTTAAAAAAATACTTACCTGAGGGTGGTAATGTCGTCTGCAGTTTAATATTTACTAGCGATATATTCCTCGCTCGCTAACGCTCGCTCGGTTGGAGTTTTACTTTTTTTTCTTTACGTATTGTAGTTTGTTCATATGTATATTTATTTTTTGTTTTAAATTATTATTTCATTATAAATTATAATAATTCAATTTATTTAATTTTCAAATTACTTTTAAAAAAAAATTTAATTTAGGTCCGGTTTCACCAACTATGGTTAAAAGTTAATCAGCGATTAAAGCCAATTTAAACGCTCATGATTGGTCGGTTAGGGATTTAATCGCTGATTAACTTTTAACCGGAGTTGATGAAACTGGCCCTTAATGTACTTAAACAAATTTTATATGTCTGTTGACTTAAATTCTGATTTTATTCTACAATATTGATTGTAAATTGTTTCTCTTTTTTCAATTGCTACTAATTGCTATGTAAGGAAAACTGGTGAGGGCCTTACCACTTTTCCAAACGAATACCCTTCTTTTTAATATTATATAGTATTCAAATTTGTAAATCTAAAAATATATTTTTAATTCAATATAATTAAGTAGTACTATTAATTGATTATTTAATTATATAATCGAACTGATCTTCGTATTTATCAAAGCCAAAACGAATGTTAAATCGTTTTAGCGATCTCCGTAATCAATGATTTAAAAATCTAAAAGGGTTATATCTTCGGACATGTGCATTGATTTGCACATGTGCATTTGTGTAAGATTGGGAGTGACATGAGATGCTTTATTCTTTGTTTTTTAGAAAAATTGTCAAGAATTTATAATTTAAAATTCAAATTTTATAAATATTTTCAAAAAAATTTTATGGTGTTACTGTTAATGAAAAATTATAATACAATGTAATGAATATAAACATGAAACATCAATTCAAAAAACAAGATTTATTGATTCATTATATCGAAAAAAATAAACATATGTCAAATTTTAACTTATTATTGTTAAATAATAATTAAATTCTTAAATCATAAGAAGTCTTATTTGTGACAAAGTCATTTGCGACGCCATAATTACAGTCATGTATGAAATTATTAACATTTTTTTCATTTTCCATTTCCATTTTTTAATATTATATAATAAAGGAACCCATGCATCACGGTGTGTCCCCTTAACATCTCTTAAATATCACCGTGGAATATTCCAATGATTTTCTAAGAAAACCAAAATATATATGTATTAGGGTGGTCCTTAAAAAACAAATTTTCGAATTTTAAAGTTCGTAACCCCTCATTTTGTTAAGCATGGAAAAATAAGAGACACGTATTTTTTTTTTTTTTTTTAAATTAATATTTAATGGTGCCTCATCGCACTTGAATTTTTACATGCATTTTGCATGGGGAAAAAACGTTTTTTCGTAGATTTGCTATGAAATGATGAAAAATGAATATTTTTTTATCGGACCACTTTGTTTTTCTTCATTTATGTTCAAAGAATAAGATCCAATAATAACAGTTTATTTAAAAAAATGTCAACAAAAATTGTTTAAACAAATTATTTTTGTTATTTTAAAACTAGTGTTTAAATGTATCTACAAAGTTGCTCTTCCCCCTTAATTTTGCAAGTAGTTCTGCTGTTTACAATTGCAATAGTATCTTAAATTTGAAACTTCATTTTCGACAATTGTTTAAACAATTTAATTTTTTAATCAATTAAATACTTTTATATTTTCTAAAATACATACAGTGCGAATTATTAACTGCGGCCCAGCCTAATTCTGACAGTATAGTTTTATTTATAATGTTGCAAGTCGATGTGCTACCTGAACAAACCCGTCTAAACTTGTCGTAGCACATCGACTTGCAACATTATAAATAAAACTATACTGTCAGAATTAGGCTGGGCCGCAGTTAATAATTCGCACTGTATGTATTTTAGAAAATATAAAAGTATTAAATTGATTAAAAAATTAAATTGTTTAACCCTTTAATGGCCGAGTTTTTTGTCGTTACTTTAGACTTATAATGTATATTAGATTTAATTACTAAAGTATTCAGTATGAGAAAAAAATTTTTTTTAACATGTCTCACCCCTTAAAACCACCCCCACGGTACATTACTACCCCAAAAAACTGATATTTAACCAAATTGATGAATTAAATATTTTTCAGCTCTTATCTACTTTTTATTTATTTATAAACATTGCCTGGTTGCTTAAAAATTGAAAAGGATCAATAACCCCTTGAAAACACCCTTAAAGTCAAATAATCATCCCTTGACGGTGAAAGTTTTTGTAAATGATTAAAAAAAATCTATAGATTCTAATTGCTTCTAAATTATAAACAATTATTTGAAAGTTATACAGACATAGATAATAATAATAATAAACTCACCCCTTACCCTTGAAGCCCACCCCTAATTCATAACTATTCTCAGTTTGGAACAATCAAAAAAATAATTTTCACTGATTTTCGAAAATATGAAAAAAAAAATTTTCTATGATAACTAAGTATTAATACTGAATATAAACAACCCCTGAAAAACAACCCTTAAGTCAAATAACCACCCCTTAATGATAAATGTTTTTGTGAATAAATGAAAAAATTATATGGATTCTAAGTGCTTCTGAATTGTAAAAAAGTATTTCAATGTTTCACAGATATGGATAATAATAATAAACTCACCCCCTACCCTTGAAATCCACCCCTAATTCATAAGTTATAAGATACTGGATTCAGTTTTCAACAATCAAAAAAATAATTTTCACTGATTATTATCATATTGAGTAATGCATTGAGTACATACTCAATGCACTCCCCTCCACGATGGCGTAGAGGGGAGTGCATTGGGTAAATGAAAGGGGGGGGTACGACAGTAGCAAAGAAGCTCCCATGTGGAACTGCTGTTATAAGGCAATCAGCGCGTCGTTTCGTTTTCTCTGTGTAGCGTTCTCCCACTACCTCACCGATTGAGCCTGGGTCTGTAATTTTCATTTTCATACTAAACTCCTAACAACAGGCACTAAAAGCTACAAAATTAATAGGCAATAATGACACCAGCATTATTTTGCAATTTTAAAAACTGACATCATATTCGTAATTATCGACCCCGAAAACCCCTGAGTAATAAGTTTCAGATGAATCTAATGAAAGTTAATCATTTCGTCCGCCATATTGGATCCGCCATTTTCAATTTTCTAAATCTGATATCGGATTCGTAATCAGCGACCCCGAAAACCCCCCAAGTGACAAGTTTCACATGAATCTAGTGAATTTTTATATTTATCGGTCGCCATATTGGATCCGCCATTTTGAATTCTTAAAGACGGACATCGGATTCGTCATCAGCGACCCCGAAAACCCCCGAGTGATAAGTTTCACGCGAATGTAGTACATTTTTATAATTATCGGTCGCCATTTTGGTTCCGCCATTTTGAATTTTTGAAAACGGACATCGGATTCGTAATCAGCGACCCCGAAAACCCCCGAGTGATAAGTTTCACGCGAATCTAGTAATTTTTTATAATTATCGGTCGCCATTTTGGATCCGCCATTTTGAATTTTTGAAAACGGACATCGGATTCGTAATCAGCGACCCCGAAAACCCCCAAGTAACAATTTTCAAGCGAATTTATTAATTTTTAAAGGTTTTGGTTTTTAGGGGTAGTTTTAGTTATTTTTCTGCACCCTCGGGTTGAATTTTTAATATTAATTTTTTTTTACAAAGGTTGCAATATTTTTAAACATATGTTACTATGAAAGCCTGAAAAAAAAATTTCTTCTGAAATTTATACCTGTTTTTTCATTTTTCTCATTTTTCGGGTTTTTTGAAGGGGTGTATTTCAAAGAGGGTAGTTTTTTAAAAAAATACATGTATTTACATTTGTTACTCTATCCCTCCCCTTCAAAATGAGATCTTAGTGGAGTTATTCGATTAAGTTTTAAGAAAGTTATGATTTTTTGAAGTAGGTGGGACGTATGTGTCCCACTGGCCATGAAAGGGTTAAACAATTGTCGAAAATGAAGTTTGAAATTTAAGATACTATTGCAATTGTAAACAGCAGAACTACTTGCAAAATTAAGGGGGAAGAGCAACTTTGTAGATACATTTAAACACTAGTTTTAAAATAACAAAAATAATTTGTTTAAACAATTTTTGTTGACATTTTTTTAAATAAACTGTTATTTATTGCAGTTCATGTCAATAAAAGTTATAAAATTAAAAAAAACATCATTTTCCAGATATTTTTAACAACAATTTTACAGTAACAACAATATATTGTTTAAACAAATTGTAAATTATTGAAAAATACGATTAAAATAGTATTTGTTCAATTTGTAAATAAAAAATCTTGCAAAAAAGACTATAAAAAATATTAATAAACATTTTTTAACGATTTTTCCCTGATTTTGCATTTTTTGAGGGTTTTTAGGGGCTGTTTAAAAAATATTTGTTATTAAAAATTCATAAATAAATTATTGGATCTTATTCTTTGAACATAAATGAAGAAAAACAAAGTGGTCCGATAAAAAAATATTCATTTTTCATCATTTCATAGCAAATCTACGAAAAAACGTTTTTTCCCCATGCAAAATGCATGTAAAAATTCAAGTGCGATGAGGCACCATTAAATATTAATTTAAAAAAAAAAAAAAAATACGTGTCTCTTATTTTTCCATGCTTAACAAAATGAGGGGTTACGAACTTTAAAATTCGAAAATTTGTTTTTTAAGGACCACCCTAATATATATATATCAAAGTAATATTGAGGGAATATTCCAGTGATATGGATGAAATATTCTACGGTTATATTAAATTAAATTTTTTTTAATCTTCCTGATTATTTAAATAACAATTTATAACACAATTCCATGATTTCAACACTTTAAAAAAGTGGTTCCTTTAATGACAATATTTAGCTTCCTCATCTTGATTAACAGAACTTATACTATTAGTTTTAAAAAATTTTCATTTTTTGTGAAAAATAATGCCAGCAATTCAATTCTGACAAAAATCAATTAAAATTTTTATATAGGAAAAAGTTATTTAAAAAATTCAATTAAAAAATAAGGAGAAATGTAAAAAATATCGAATTAAAAAGAAAAAAATTGACAAAGATGGTCAGTTAAAAAATAAAATTAAATGTAAGGAATATCGTAAAAGTATTAAAAAAAATTGAAAATGATGTGATGTTAAAAATTAAAGATGAGAAAAATAATAAACAATTGCAATCAAAAAATATGGATAAATGTAAAAGATATCGAAAAATTTAAAAAAAATTAAGAATGAAGAAATAAAATTACAAAATATTTAAAAATGTAAAGAATATCGAGAAAATTGTAAAAAAAGAAAATTAGAAGCCAATAATAATATTAATTCAAAATGTTTGAAGTTAGCAAATAATATAGTAATTTCACAGAATAAAGTTAAGACAACAAACAACAAAAAAACCTTTTAAAGATATTGCAATGACCAAACATGAAGATAGAATTACAGAAAGTTTTTTACGAAATTTGGATGTTATTTGTTAATTTTGTACAGCTAAGCATTTTCTTTCAGAAATGCCAGAGGATAAAAAGTTTAGTACATGTAGTCATAAAGGCAAAGTATTGTTAACTGAAGATCCATTACCCCCGGTAGAATTAAAGGAAATGGTTTGTAGTCAAACTGCAATTAGTAAACATTATAAAAAATGTATAAGAAGCTACAACAATACAATAGCGTTCTCAACCTTTATGCAACATATGCTTCTCTACAAAATAAAGGTCCTCAAGTCTTTAAAATTTGTTGTCAAATTTACCATAACACATATTCATTACATCCCAAAGAAAATGAATGCAGAAAGAATGGTCAACTGTATATAATTGACAATGAATTAGCTACACAAAGTCGTAAAGATATTGATAATAACTGCAGAAATAATATTTTATCTAATTTGGATAAGTTGATCAGAAAAATTAACCCTTATGCTAAGGCGTACAAAATGATGTACGAAGCAGAAAAAGAAGAACAAGAATTTGCTACTAATAATAATAATCTACCTCGAGAAATTAAAATGATTATGAAAAGAGATATTAATTTAGATAAAAACCGATGTAACTCTCCTGTTACAAATGAAGTTGCTGTTGTATTTGTTGATGAAAATGATGAACCTTCAATAAAACGCAATTTTCGTGTATATTTTAAATTTGATAAACCAATTAGCATCCTTGCAATAAGTAGACATGTAGATCCAATGACATATCCTTTAATATATCCTGCAAAAGGTAGTGGTTGGATGCCGAAATTATTATCAAAAGATCAAAGAAACAATATAACATCTTTACTCATTTAAAATTAGTGTTAGAGATGAGTTTAGTCCATTTCTTAATTTAGGTAAATTAAGCCAACAATTTATTGTTGATGCTTTTGTAAAAATTGAAGGTGCAAAATTATATTTCATAAAGAAACAACAACATATCTTGAGAACTGAATTATACTCTGGATTAATGGATTATTTACATAAGAGAAATGAAGAGAAGAAAAATGTTCAAATTGGTAAAATGTTTATATATTGCCATCTAGTTTTGCTGGAAGCCCTAGGGCATTACAACAAACTTTTAGTGATGCAATTTGTTTAGTTCAAAAATATGGTAAACCTGATTTGTTTATAACTATGACATGTAATCCTAAATGGAAAGAAATTACTGATAATATTAAAAAAATGAAGATGTAATAAATAGGCCAGATATAGTTGCAAGAGTATTTAAACAGAAAGTAAAAGAATTACTTCATGAAATTACTGTGAAAGAAATATTTGTTACAATATCATTTTTACAATTTCTCGGTTTCATAATTAATTTCGATAAAAGCAATCTTGTGCCATCTTTCTCTTGTAAATTTCTCGGCTTCATTATCAACTCAGTTGATATATCACTAGAATTGCCCTGTAAAAAACGAGATCAACTTTTGATCTTAATCAAACAATTCCTTGACAAAAATCGATGCAAAATAAGAGATCTTGCCAAGCTCATCGGTAAGTTAGTTTCCAGCTGTCCCGCAGTCACTTACGGGTGGCTCTATTACAAATCGTTAGAAAGAGCAAAATATTTAGCTCTAATAGTAGGAGCAAATAATTTCGAAGAACACGTTACCCTTGATAAGCCTTCTATTTCCGAATTACAATGGTGGAAAAAGAACATTCCCCTTTCTTCCAACCCGATAAGAAGCTTTGTTTTTCAAAGAGAAATCTTTTCCGATGCCTTAAAATCTGGATGGGGAGCGTTCTGCGATGGACAAAGAGCACGCGGTTTTTGGTCGGACTTAGAAAAACAGCACAGCATTAATTTTCTAGAATTAATGGCTGCCCTTTTCGCCCTAAAATGTTTTGCCGCAGATTTGCACGATTGCGAGATCTTGCTTCGCATCGATAACACAACTGCAATTGCATACATTAATAAAATGGGAGGAATACAGTACCCTAAATTACATAATATTGCGAAGCAGATCTGGCAGTGGTGTGAACTGCGAAAATTATGGATATTTCGGATATTTGCAAGCTACATTTCTTCACAAGAAAATGTTGAGGCAGATCAAGAATCTAGATCAACAAATATCGATGCTGAGTGGGAAATCGCGGATTATGTTTTTCAAAAAATAAAATTAAAATTCGGCGAAGCAGTGGTGGACATTTTGTCAAAATCAAAAAATTGACCCCTACGAAGCATCGGAAACTTTTGTCTTGGAATTTTTAACTACTCGGTTCAATTCAGGCGCGTCTTACGCAACACTAAATTCGGATAAATCGGCCTTAGCAATTATCTTATCGACAAACATCTCAGAAAGCTTAATTATTAGCCGGTTTCTAAAAGGCACTTTTAAACTTCGTCCACCAAACACACCTATCTTTAACGAAGAAAAAGTTGGTCCCCGATGCCGAAAAAAAACTCTTATATATTT
This sequence comes from Leptopilina boulardi, assembly GCF_019393585.1. NCBI lineage: Eukaryota > Metazoa > Arthropoda > Insecta > Hymenoptera > Figitidae > Leptopilina > Leptopilina boulardi. The sequence goes on from NW_026137966.1 coordinate 455,053, forward strand.
TGAATCTTTGGACACTAAATAAACAAAATTTCAAAGATTCAAAATCGTAACCGATCCTCCTGCATAACTTTTTATGTATTTATTGTTTTTTTATGCATTATAATGAAAAATTGCTTCATTACTATGTGCAGATCAGTTGAAATTACAAGTGCAATTTTTTTATACTTATTAAATGTAAAAATAATAATAATAATACATAACTATAATTTTTGGAAATAAAAATTGGATGATCAATATTGTAATTTTAAGTCCGCACTGTCAACAAAAATAATAAGAGAGTATTTTCCCTAGAACACCGCAGATGCAAACATTAGATTATCCAAATTTTCTATCATTTCTTATTCTTATTAATATACGCAACATTAGTTACTGCTATTGGAATTTGTATTCGTATCGTGTAAGAAAATAAATGATAACAAGTTGGCTAAAATTAGTTAAAAGTTTTGTAGAGTTTTGTAGTTGATTTATTTTTAATCACGCGTTTTGTCATGATTAAAATAGAAAGTTTGTACCTTATGTCGTAAAAAAATTGTTCGCAAAGACGGTAATTTATAAACTTTTTTCTTCACAGAAAGTCATAAAAAGATCTTTCAAACTTTTATGAATAAAAGTTATTCTTTAAGTAATTTGAAATTTCCAACGATGGAATTGCCGTTGATAAGTTCAGATAATATTGTTTGAAAATTTACACACATGCTCGATACAAAATTTTGAATTATTACAAGAAAAATTTCTATTCTCATAAGTTTTGATCAGCTTTTCTTGGTTTACTGTGATGAAAAAAGTTTCTAAATTACCGTCTTTGCAAACAATTTTTCTACCACACAAGGCACAAATTTTTTTATATTTCAATCATGACAACAGGCGTGATTTAACTTGTAGTAATAAGTCATTTTTAAATAGATTAAAAATAAATCAACTACATCTACAAAACTTTGAACTGATTTTAGCCAACTTGTTATCATTTATTTTCTTACATGATACAAATACAAATTCCAATAGCAGTAACTAATGTTGCGTATATTAATAAGAATAAGAAGTGATAGAAAATTTGGATAATCTAATGTTTGCATCTGCGGTGTTCTAGGGAAAATACTCTCTTATTATTTTTGTTGACAGTGCGGATTTAAAATTACAATATTGATCATCCCACTTTTATTTCCAAAAATTATAGTTATGTATTATTATTATTATTTTTATATTTAATAAGTATAAAAAAATTGCACTAGTAATTTCAACTTATCTGCACATCGTAATGAAGCAATTTTTCATTATAATGCATAAAAAACAATAAATACATAAAAAGTCATGCAGGAGGATCGGTTACGATTTTGAATCTTTGAAATTTTGTTCATTTAGTGTCCAGAGATTCAAAATATATAAGAGATTTTTTTCGGCATCGGGGACCAACTTTTTCTTTATTTAAGACAGGTGTGCAAAACCAAAATATTCCACCATTTGGGATACTTCAAAAGTTCTCAACGTGATATCCACATGGTATCCTCTACGCTGAATTTGAAACAAATTACTGAAAAATTAATCATTTTGCTTGCATTATCACCTTTACATACCTTGCCGCAGAATGTAGAATCGAAGATCGCGTAAAAACATCGAACAGCACAAGACACGCGGCCACGTCTGCGGCTTACGCTAAAGGTTTGAATCTTGATACAATAAGAAATACAACTGGATGGTCTGCCGAATCTCAGGTTTTCGCTCGCATTTATAACAGACCAATCCAAGCTGACAAAAATGCTTTCGCGGAAGCAGTATTACTTTAAGTTAAAAGTTCGTTTCTTTTTTGTTCGAATTTATGTTCACAATAATTCATAATTAGAGTATAATCGATATAAAACATGTAAGTTGTTACTTAAGTTTATAAATATATAAAAAAAAAAAAAAAAAAAAATATACAACTACGTGAAAGAAAAAATTGATTTACTCTAAACATCTACATTGTAAACTATTATAATCATCTCGAACGAAGCGGGAAATATAATTAATGATCAAACGAACTTACCTGTGAAATTCGATCATAATTATATGACCGCTTCGTTCGAGATGATTACACCCCACCCATCATAACGAAAGTAATTTTTCCCGCTCCTACATAAAATCAAATTTTTTCTTCCAACTTGGAAACTGTAAACAAATGAAACATAGAAAGCGTCGAGTGGGGCGGAGACGATTTTTTCTCCTGACTCTAAATTGTGATGTCACCTGGTGTGAAGTAGCAGTACTACATTGTAAACTATTATAATCATCTCGAACGAAGCGGTCATATAATTATGATCGAACTTCACAGGTAAGTTCGTTTGATCATTAATTATTTAACTTATTTTCCTCTGCACTTTTTATTAATATTCAAATCAATATTCAACTCACAAACTATTACTTAACCCATAAAACAACTTCAACCCTTAAAACAATATTCAACCCTCTTTCATTCTATTTAAATACTTTTCCAAAAGCCAGCATCCACTATTATCAAACAGTCAATTTTTTTTGAATATCGAAATATATTCAATACCAATGTTATCCAATATCATATTTTATTATCCTCAAAATCCAAATATCTTTAATACCAATCTTATCCAATACCAAAAAATTTTTCCAATAACCAACTTCCACTATGTTCAAATAATCAATTTTTTTCCAATATGAAAATATATTCGACTCTAATGTTATCCAATATAATTTTTTATCCTTAAAATCCAAATATCTTTAATGCTAAAATTATTTAATACCAAAAAATTTTTCCAAAAGCCAGCTTCCACTATTATCAAACAATCAATATTTTTGTTGCATTATCAAAATATATTCAATACCAATGTTATCCAATATCTTTCTTTATTCTCGAAATCGTAATATCTTTAATGCTAATGTTATCCAATACCAAAAAAAACTAAAAAAATTGAAATATTTTTTATATGAAACATTTAAGACAACCAAAAGAAACAAATATCTTCTATACCAATATTATGCAATATCCTTTTTTTATGCATAAAAAAATTATTCAATAATCAATGTTTTATCCTTAAAATACATATATAATTATTAATACTATACAAAAATAGGAATTGATTTTTTGGGCCCAATACAAAAATGAAAAAGACAAATATAATATAAGAAGATTCAACACATGCAGTAAGTTATTGATCGACAAATTGCAGAAAAATATTATAAACTATATAATAATCAAGTAAAAGGGAGTAAAGTATTAATAGGAGGAGACCTGAACGCGTGGACAGGAGAACTAGGAGGAGGAGAATGGAGTGAAGAAGAGGAAAAGAACACTAGAAATTCAAGACATAAAGAAGTGGACAAGGAGGGAATGAAATTGATCAGCATTATAGAGGAAATGGTATGGAATATATGTAACGGAAATGCAACAGGGGACAGGCATGGAGAATATACGTATGTGGGGAAAGGAAGTACGGTTATTGATTATGTGTTAGTAGATGACAAAGTAAAAGGAAGTATAGCCAGTATGGAAGTAGGAAGGGAAATTGGATCGGATCACTACCCACTTATAGTACAAATAGAAGGGACAGGGAGAAGGAAGGGCCGAGTAGATAGGAGCAGAGAACAAAGAAGAGAAGAAATTAAGATGGGTAGGTGGGAGATTGGGTCGTTACTAGAATTTGAGGATAGAATGAAGAAAGAGTGTTTAGACTGGTCAGGGAAGGAAGACGTGAACGAGAAATTGGGCAAAATAAGAGAGTGTATAAATAAGGGCAAAAAAGAGACGGAAATAAGTGAAGTGGAAGGAATAGGTGGCAGGAGATGGTGGGATGAGGAATGCAAACAGAGTAAGGAAAGGATGAGAGGATACATCAGGGAGTGGAGAGAAGGGAGGATGGAGAGAAAAGAGTACAATGAGAGGCACAGGGATCACGCTAAACTCATAAAACGAAAAAGGGAAGAAGAAAACAAAAGATTTATAGAAGAAGTGGAAAAGGCAATTAAAGATGGAAGAGAGTGGGAAGTAATCAATAGAGAGCGAAATAGGAGGAAAGTAATAAATAAAGAAATAAAAATGCCAGAATGGACGAAATTCTTCAAAGATATGAGCGAAGGGGTGGAAAAGAGAGTTAGAGGGGAAGGCAGAAAGATAATAGAAAATGATGGGGAAGAGGAAATAAGTAGAGAAGAGGTAGTAGGGGCTATAGGAAAATTAAAAAGGAATAAGGCAGCAGGGCATGATGGGATAGAAGCAGAGAGTTTGAAATATGGAGAAGTGGTGGAAGAGCAGTTATGTAGTCTAATGAACAGTGTATGGAAAGGAGAAGGATGGCCTGAAGAATGGAAAACGGGAATTATAGTTCCTTTGGTGAAAAAAGGGGGGGGAAAGAAAATTGATGATTACAGAGGAATAACGTTGATGCCAGTTGCATACAAAGTGTATGCTGAAATATTAAGAGGAAGGTAGGAAAGGAATGTAAAGAGAATGGGAGGTATACCGCACAATCAGGCAGGTTTTAGAAGAGGAATGGGAACTATATAGCATATATACACTGTAAATTATGTGGTGAATAGGAAGTTAAAGGAAAAAGGAGGGAAGATGGTGTCTACATTCGTTGATTTTAAAGGAGCGTTTCCATCGGTAAATAGAAAAATATTGTGAAAAGCGCTGAAAGAGAGAGGGATAAATGACGGATTGGTAGAGAGAATAAAAGAGCTGTATATGGACGTGAGGGCGAGGGTTAGAGTGGGTGGGATGTTGGGAGAGGAATTTTGGATAGGAAGAGGTTTCATGCAGGGATGCCCGTTGAGTCCAATTCTCTTCAGTTTATTAATAGCGGACATGGAGGAGAGACTGCAAAAGAGAGGGAAAGGTGGTGTGATCCTAGGCAGAGGAAGAGTGTATTCGTTAGCGTATGCAGATGACGTAGTATTGATGACGGAGAATGAGGCAGGAATGAAGTTAATGTTGAGTGAGCTTGAAAAGTATGCGTCTAATAAAGGTCTATGGGTGAATGTGAAAAAAACGAAGGTCATGAGATTCAGGAATAGAAGAGGGGGAGAAAAAGAAGTGTGGAAGATAAATGAAAGAATGGCAGAGGAAAAGGATGAATTTGGTTATTTAGGGTTTTGGTTTAGTTATAATGGAAGACATGAATTGAATGTGAGAAGAAGGGTAGAAAGAGCATGCAAGAGTATGGGGCAAGTATGTGGAATAGGGAAGAGAAGGTTTAAGGATGCTTGGAAGAAAAGAGTGTGGTTGTTTGATGTATTAGTGTGGTCGATTGTGAGTTATGGTGTAGAAGTGTGGGGATGGAAAGAATGGAAGAATGTGAAAAGGATGCATGAGAGGTTTCTCAGATGGGTGATGGGGGTGAGTGCAAACTGCCCAGGATACATGTTAAGAGAAGAGTTAGGAAGTGAAAAAATGGTAGTGCGGCAAAGGAGGAGAGCTTGGGGGTTGGAAAAAAAATGAGACTAGAAAGAGGAAATAAATGGACGCAATTGTGTTGGAGGATAATTAGAGAGGGAGAGAGGAGAAGTGAGAAAGAATGTCCAGTATGGGAAAGAGAGAGACAGGAAGCGTTAAGAGAAGGAAAGAATGGGGTGCGTGGATGGATGGAAATGAGCATAGGGTGGGTGGACAAGGATGAAAAGGATAGATGGGGTAAGATAATGGTGTCCAGATACAACGCATGGTATAAAATGGTGAAGGAGGAAGGAATGTCTGAATATTTGAAAAAAAGAGCGAGAGAAAGTAAGGGTGTAGAGTGATGAGATTTAGAATAGGGGAAGGAATAGGAGAGTGTAAATATTGGAAGGCTGTGCAAGAAAAGCTATGTAGAGTGTGTGGGTATGAGGAGGAAGATTAAGGACACGTGTTGGAAAGATATGCAAAAGGAATGGATGAGAATATTGCGGTAGATGAGAGGGTTGTATGGATATTGGATAGAAGTGGGCAAGGAGAAAAGTGGATGAAGGATTTGGAAAGAGTGAGAGAGGGACAGGGTAAAGTTTAAAATTCAAAGTGGGTGGGCGATTACGAAATAATTCAAGTCAAGAGGAACGGGAAACGGAAGCCCGGGCACAGGCAGAATAGAATAAGTTTAGAATAAAATGTAATTAGGTTAATTTTAAGTTATGCGTGCGATTAGGTTTAAATAGTACTAAAATCATATACAATAATAAAAAAATTTTCCCTCAACCCAAGGCTGTTTGGACGAATCGAGCGATCACGGATTGGGTCCTGTAAAGGGAAGTGGTATACCTTCACTCTATCGGCCTGTCTCGGACTGAGACCTTGAGTAAGTCAATTACAGCGGTGAGCCTGTGTGGCGTTCTCGGGCTTGATGACAATATTATTTTATGACGCTTAATGAGTTTTTCAAAAAAATTATAAAATTTTTAAATATAAACATTGTTTAATTTATTTTGATATATTCGTTTTCCTCAGAAGTTCACGATTACGAGCATATATTGCTCCAATAATAATAAATGTTAATATTCAAAAGTTTTATAATTTTAGTTCAATTCAATAAGCCTACATGATGTGTTGTAAATCGATTTAACCCAAAGGTGCTTGCACAAAAAATTTTCTTCTTGCTTTTTATTCTCCAGTACATATAACCACATGGTGATTGTTTGAACCGGGCTGGTAAAGTGGGGGACACAACTTCACCTTTCAGTATTTAAAAGGTCATCGACCATCTTACGAACCCTCAACCGAAAGCTGTTTTGACAAAACAAATTTCAGGTAGAAACCTTCGAGAACCCTAATTATCAAAGTATAGATAAATCTAATAATAACACAGCCACACAAAAAAAAAAAAAGTTCTGATCTGGGGGTCTGACTATATATTTTCTATGTCTTTTGGGTCGCTGAATCCGAATCCGAGGCCCATTCAACCCCATCACATCAGGTTTTTGAAAAAACCTCAAAAAACAAAAATGGCGGACACTTTTTTGGAAAATTTATCGGATTCGCTTGAAACTCGCTACTCGGGGGTTTTTGGGGTCGCTGATTACGAATTTGAAGTCAGTTTTTAAAAATTCAAAATGGCGGATCCAATATGGCGGACATTTTTTTGAAAAATTTGCCGGATTTGCTTGAAATTCGCTACTCGGGGGTTTTTGGGGTCTCTGATTACGAATTTGAAGTCAGTTTTCAAAAATTCAAAATGGCGGATCCAATATGGCGGATATTTGTTTGAAAAATGCTGGATTTGCTTGAAACTTGCTACTCGGGGGTTTTTGGGGGCGCTGATTACGAATTTGAAGTCAGTTTAAATTTATCATATCAGGATTCGGACTTAATCTAAAAAAACCTACAATTTGTGCTATTAAACGCGCGTAATATCTTTAGTTTCAATGTTTATGTTATCACGTCTATTTTACTATATAATGTACCGTCGGCATTTGCGTTACCCAATGTACACCACGTGGAGGTGCCCTGGACGCAGGCACACGCAAGATACAAAGTAAATACGGGTGAATTAAAACACTCAAGTTTTTGATTTCTCAAAAGAACATCTTTATTGGATTCGACATTTTAAATTTTGTAAATTGGTCTTCAAATTCGTAATCAGCGACTTCAAAAACCCTCATGTAACGAGTTTCAAGCGAATCTAATAAAGTTGACAAAAAATCCTGCCATAATGGAACCGCCATTTTGAATTTTTGAAAACTGACTTCAAATTCGTAATCAGAGACCCCAAAAACCTCCGAGTAGCGAGTTTCAAGCGAATCCGATAAATTTTCCAAAAAAGTGTCCGCCATTTTGGTTTTTTGAGGTTTTTTCAAAAACCTGATGTGATGGGGTTGAATGGGCCTCGGATTCGGATTCAGCGACCCAAAAGACATAGAAAATATATAGTCAGACCCCCAGATCAGAACTTTTTTTTTTTTTGTGTGGCTGTGTAATGAGAAAATTCAAGTACTAAGAAAATGTGAATGAATGAAGGAATGAATACAAAGATTATTATTCTATAAGTTGAATTAAATAACAAAATTCTTGAAGGAATGAATTTATGCACAAATAATTACTAGAACTTATAAAAATGAAATTGTACTTTTGCCACGAATAACATTATCACCTTCTAATGAGGAAATACCATTTCAAATGTCAAGAAAGCAATTCCCAATACGGCTGGGATTTGCATTAACGATTAATAAATCTCAAGGTCAATCGTTTAAAAAAGTATGAATATATTTACCATCACATGTTTCTAAGCATGGACAACTATATGTTGCATTGTCAAGAGTAACTTCTAAACAAAATTTGAAATTTTTGTTAACTAATGATTCACAAATAATAAATAGAGATAACAAAAAGAAAGACAGTAAAGGAGAAATTTATATAAGAAACATTGTTCATCAAGAAGTTTTAGATTAAAACATAACTTCTGTTTAAAAGTTATAAATTAATTAATAATTTCAACTGTAAAGAAAGTAAATAATTCAAAAGAATAATAAAATGCACTTAACATTAAAGGCTGCACTTTACGAAAAAATTTTATTAAAAAATAAAAGGCTGCGCTAGAAATTATCGGCTGCGCCTTTCAAAAGTTAAAAAAAATACAAAGCTGCGCTGAACAAGAGCGGCTGCACCTTTTAAAAATTTTAAGAAAAAATAAATGGTTGCGCTCAGAAACATCGGTTGCGCTTTACAAACAAATATACATATAAAATGGCTGCGCTGGAAAATAGCAGCTGCGCCTAAAATCAATGTCGTAAAAAACACTTAAATATTAATTATTCTAGACAGGTTACTTTTAGTTAATTAATTACACAGCCCCACAAAAAAAAGTGTCGTGCGCGGCAGACCAGACTAGTCATTTCCTATGTATTTTGATGCGCTGAACACGAATCCGAAGTCCGTTTTGCTCCATCACGTCAGGATTTTTTTCTAACCTCCAAAAACCTGTCGGATTTTGAGAGGTAGGCTATTTTTTAAAAAATTGATGGATTTACTTCAAACTTGGTATCTAGGGGTTTTTTAGGTCGCTGATGACGAATTTGAAGTCAGACTTTCAAAATTCAAAATGGCGGCTCCAATATGGCGGACGAATTTTGTAAAAATTGATGGATTTACTTCAAACTTGGTATCTAGGGGTTTTTTGGGTCGCTGATTACGAATCTAAAGTTAGATTTTCAAAATTTAAAATGGCGGCTCCAATATGGTGGACGAATTTTGTAAAAATTGATGGATTTATTTCAAACTTCGTATCTAGGGGTTTTTTGGGTCACTGATTAAGAATCTATACGAATCTTTCACATTTTGAACCCCTTGCATGGGATTCAAAATGTGACATTTCATAACAGTCTACCAAAAAACATTTTGGTGTAGCCATGGCTACTCCGAAATGTTTTTTGGTAGACTGTTATGCAGCGGGAACTGTAACTTTTTGTTTTGTAATGAATCAGTTTACTATTCTTAAGAACTGACAGTTAGGTCTCATTGCTTCGTAGAGATCAATTTGGCAAATGCACAAAACTTTTTTCATTGAGGTAATAATGTGACAATAAGATGTAAAAGTTAAATAATAAATTTTTAAGCAATGAGATACAAAGGAACATTAATATCCTCCATCCATCACTATCTTATTCCTTAAAAATACATTGTTTACCATGTACGTTTTGCACTTTTATTGTGTTTCGGCACAATACTAATCCTGCTGCTTCGATAAATGTAGTAGGCGATGACAACTGCCCCGAAAGGGGATATGTAGAATGATTCGCTTCCTGTTTATCGAAGTAACGAAGCCAGCGTAGGCGCGCTGCCCTGCAGGGGGACGTTAGGGTGTGAGAATGATGCCGTAGTGTGTCCGACGACGAGTTGACTTTGTCCTCGTCAAAGTCGGAAAGCTCTCATACTTAGGCCTGGGGAGGTATGAGGGTTATCACCCCTAGGACGGCGGACTCACCTGCGATCGGGCCAGGATCCCTAACGTGCGGGTTTTCACATAAATCATGGCTTCTCAAAATCAAAACAATAATAAAACTCCAAAGGCTTTAAAACTTAATTTTGCAGTAACAACGTCGGAACACTTATGCGACAGCAATGCAGATGCATTTTGTTACATATGTGGACAATTCGATGTCCCCAAAAATCGTAAATCAATAAATGAAAATATCAAACAGATCTACAAAGATTGTTTTGATCTTGAGATAGCCAATCAGGATAAAAATTGGGTTCCACACAAAATTTGCAGTTCCTGTTACACAATGCTAACTCGTTGGAATCACACAAATGAAGATAAACTAAAGTTTATAAAGCCAACTTTGTGGGAAAAACCATTAAATCAAAAAGATTGTTATTTTTGCAACACCAATGTGCAAGGATATAATAACAAAAATAAAAAAAACGTATTGTATGCGAACGTCTCAACTGTAAAAAAACCAGAAATTTCATGCAATCCACCTTCCTCTCCCAAAATCTTGCAAATTGACAGTTCAACTGAAGATGTTCTAGATTTTGAAAATAACGACATGAGAACCGATGATGAGGACGACTATTACCTTCCGTATGATGAACAGGAGATAAAGATTCCACAAACATTTAATCAAGAAGAACTTAGCAATCTCATTAGAGAATTAAAATTACCGAAGGATTGTGCAGAACACCTAGCATCAGTGTTAAAGAAGAAAAACTTGTTATCAAAAGGCACAACAGCTAGCTTCTATCGAGACAGAGAAAAAGAATTCCGACAATATTTTACAAAAGATGAAAATCCGTCGTTGGTATATTGTTCAGATGTTGTCGGACTCATGAATAAATTAAAACCAAATATATACAAAGATGAAAATTGGAGACTATTTATTGACTCTTCGAAAAGAAGTTTAAAAGTAGTACTACTACATAATATTAATATTTATGCCCCAATTCCAATAGCGCATTCAACGGAAATGAAAGAAAACTATGAATATATGAAACTAGTTTTGGATAAAATTAGATACCGAGAGCACAACTGGCAAATTTGTGGAGATTTCAAGATTTTAAGCATACTACTTGGACAACAATCAGGTTTTACAAAAACACCATGTTTCCTGCGTTTGTGGGACAGTAGAGATCGAGCAAATCACTACATTAAAAAACAATGGCCAAAAAGGAATTCTTTCGAACCAGGTTCAAAAAATATAATAGAATATCCCCTAATCGACCCTTCAAAGGTGATAATTCCGCCCTTACACACGAAACTAGGAGCAATTAAACAGTTTGTCAAAGCCTTAGATAAAAAAGGAAACTGTTTCAAATACCTGGAACAAAAGTTTCCAGATATCTCTGATGCGAAACTAAAAGAAGGGGGTTTCGACGGACCACGTATTCGCAAATTGTTAAAAGATGAGCAATTTATCACCAAGATGAAAAAAAGGAGAAAGCCGCATGGCTTAGTTTCAAAGCAGTTGTCGAAAATTTTCTGGGTAATCACAAGAGTGAAAATTGGGAGCAAATAGTTAGTGATATGATTAAAAACTTTGGTAAGTTAGGATGCTTAATGAGCATAAAGTTGCATTACTTAGACTCGCATCGGGATCAATTCCCTGAAAATTTGGGAGATTACAGTGAAGAACAAGGAGAACGATTCCATCAAGATCTGAAAGAATTTGAGCGTCGTCATCAAGGAAGATGGGATGTAAATATGATGGCCGACTACTGTTGGATGCTGAAAAGGGATATTGTACCTGGAGGCACCAATTTGAAAAGAAAATCATTACACAGATCCTTTGAGGACAAAAGAGTGCGCTACCATAAAAAGACGTGAATACCTTACTTATGTATATAAGAATTTCCATTTCTAGTTTTGAAAACCTAACTTCAGATTCGTAATCAGCGACCCAAAAAACCCCTAGATACCAAGTTTGAAGTCAATCCATCAATTTTTACAAAATTCGTCCGCCATATTGGAGCCGCCATTTTAAATTTTGAAAATCTAACTTTAGATTCGTAATCAGCGACCCAAAAAACCCCTAGATACCAAGTTTGAAGTAAATCCATCAATTTTTACAAAATTCGTCCGCCATATTGGAGCCGCCATTTTGAATTTTGAAAATCTAACTTCAAATTCGTCATCAGCGACCCAAAAAACCCCTAGATACCAAGTTTGAAGTAAATCCATCAATTTAAAAAAAAAATAGCCTACCTCTCAAAATCCGACAGGTTTTTGGAGGTTAGAAAAAAATCCTGACGTGATGGAGCAAAACGGACTTCGTATTCAAGTTCAGCACGTCAAAATACATAGGAAATGACTAGTCTGGTCTGCCGCGCACGACACTTTTTTTTTGTGGGGCTGTGTTACGTTTCATACAATTATGTAAATTTTTTATTCTAATAAAAAGACATTTTCTAAATGAATTTAATAATTAGTACTTTTACTTAGTTAATTACTTTTCATACATTTATGTTTTTTTTAATAATAAAAACACATTATTTAAATAAATTTCATAAATATTATTTATTTTCTACCCTTTTAATTAAAAATATAAAAAAAGACAAAATCATTAAATATTAAATACAAGTTTCATTGCAAAATTTTTTTGCAAAATTCATGCACAAAAAAATTTGGCATTTTTTTTGAAGAGACATGTATGTAGGGCATGTGATTTTAAATTTTAAAAGAAAACTGTAAACAATTTTTAAAAGAAAACGAAAAATTTGGTTTTGGTGTCGGTCGTATTAGAACTTAATATAATAAGAAGGAAAGAAGATAAGGGACATTGATTATCGCCATAACTTTCTAGAAAAGAAACTTCTTTAGCTCACATTAAGAATAGTGACGTATTTTATGTGCTATTAGCGTAAAAAAATACAAAATTGCAAAACATTTTTTTTGCAAAAAATAGCACACAAAAAAATTTGGCATTTTTTTTTAAATAGACATGTCTGTAAGGCATGTGATTTCAAAATATGAAGGAAAACTATAAATATTTTAAGAAAGAAAACGAAAAATTTAGTTTTGGTGTCGGGCGGTTTCGGTCGTTTTAGAACTTAATATAACAAGAAGGATAGGAGGGGAAATTAAATATCGCCATTACTTTCTAGAAAAAATTTTTTTTAACTGAGATTTAAAATAGTAAAAGTAGTGATGCAAGGCGGGTTCTGGCTCACTTACCGACCGAGGTCGGTAATGTAGAAATCTACTTTACCGACCGAGTTAGTTCCGGCTGCCACCGCTAGATGTCGCCACCAGCCAATTCAACCCCCCTTGGCGAGAAATTTGAATTTTTAAAAGTGGCTTGGCATTTTACCGGCCAATTCAACCCCCCTTGGCGGGAAATTTGAATTTTTAAAAGTGGCTTGGCATTTTACCGACCAATTCAACCCCCCTTGGCGGGAAATTTGAATTTTTAAATGTTTAATTTAAAGTGGCTTGGTGTTCTACTTTACCGACCGAGTTAGTTCCGGCTGCCACCGCTAGATGGCGCCACCGGCCAATTCAACCCCCCTTGGCGGAAAATTTGAATTTTTAAAAGTTTAATTTAAAGTGGCTTGGTGTTCTACTTTACCGACCGAATTAGTTCCGGCTGCCAATGCTAGATGGCGCCACTTTCGATTACCGACCAATTCAACCCCCCTTGGCGGGAAATTTGAATTTTTAAAAGTTTAATGTAAAGAGGCTTGGTGTTCTTCTTTACCGACAGCGTTAGTTCCGGCTGCCACCGCTGTATGGCGCCACTTTCGCTTACCGACCAATTCAAACCCCCTTGGCGGGAAATTTAAATTTTTAAAATATTATTTTCAAGTGGCTTGGTGTTATAAATTACCGATCGCGTTAATGTTGGCTACAACCGCAAGATGGCGCTATTTTATTTTTACGCTAAATTAAAAATTATTTTTTTCTATTAAATTAATGTGGGGTTTTTAAATTTCCCGCTTAAATTACCGACTGAATTAGTTCAGGCTGCTTTCGATAGATGATACCAGTTTATTTTCGCGCTGAATTTAAATTAGTTTTCAATATGGTTAATTATTTTTATAACGTTTATACCATGTTAGTTCCAGCAGTAGATGATGTCACTTTTATTGTTAATGAATTCAAACTTCTTTGGTGGTAAGTAATAATTTTTTATTACTTAATTTACAATTACTTGGTGATAGGTATTTTTAAAATTTACCCGCTTAAATTACTGACTGCCACCGTTTGATGGTGACAAATTAGTTTACTACTTTATTTTAAAACATATTTATTTATACATAATATTTTATTTTAAAATTAAAAAACCGTTAATAATATTGTTTATAATTTTATTGCTATGTAAATTTTTAAAAACTTTAAACAGTTAAAATAATATTAAGTTAAAATGGTTTGATAGTAGGTCTGTTTAAAATTTTCCACCGTGAGTATTGTACTGTATATTTTAATATGTCAAAATTAGTTTTCTCATGATGTCGTAAACACCTTGGCGCTGCAGTCATTAATTGTATTATAAATACACTTTTCGATTGATACACCATTATGCTTGATTAAATTATTGATATTAATTTTATTTCATAACTCTAGTCAAACTTTGGTTTAGAGTTTATGAATCTGTACTCTCATGGTGTAATCGATTGATGATTTATAGATTTGATCTTTCTTTCTTAAGGTGACCATCGTGAGGAAGAGTTTATATCTTTTATAAACGGTTATATTAAATAGAAGCATGGTGAGCAATATTTATAAAATAAATAGTTTTTATATTCTTTTTATTAATTTTTTTATCAATTATTTTGTATTTTTTTTTAAATTTGACTTTTTTTCTATTTTTTTATCAATTATTTTTTATTTTTTTAAATTTGACTTTTTTTCTTTTTTTTTATTAATTATTTTGTATTTTTTAAAGCATGGTGAGCAATATTTATAAAATAAATAGTTTTTATATTCTTTTTATTAATTTTTTTATCAATTATTTTGTATTCTTTTTTTTAAATTTGTCTTTTTTTCTTTTTTTTTTAATTCAAGAATTTTAATATGAGATATTGTGGAAGGTGTTGCTTCTGCAAATATATGATGTCCTGTTTTGTAAGTATTTTTGTTTATTCTTTGATTTCAATAAAATATATTTAGTTTTATATTCAATTATAAATTTATTTATTCAGTTATATATTTAGTTTCTATTTACAATATTTCAAAGTTTTAAATTTCATATGCAAAATTTATTTTAAAGTGTGAAAGCTAAACTAACAATTATTTTTTATAGATGCAACATAGTACAAATCAGGTGCTACCTATTAATCCTATGAGGTATCCAGAACCTACTTTTTATAGTGGAGCTCAAGCCACTTTACCTCCAAGGGCTCAACACTCTACACCTCCAAGGACTCAACACTCTACACCTCTAAGGACTCAACCCTTATTTTCTATACCTCCAAGGATTCAACAATCTACACCTGTAAGGACTCAACAACAACATCATCCGCGACAAACATATTCCGAATCGAGACAAGAAAATATACAACCAAATCAGGTAATTTGAAGTGTTCTTTAAATCTATATTTTTAAAAGCTTAAAAATTTTTTTTAACAACTAGAAATTTTAATAATATTTAAACCAAGTTAAAATTCACTAAATCTTTGAAAAAAGTCTAATAAACATTTGTTATAGGAGCAACAGCAACTACCACCAAGAAAAACAATACTTATTGAACCACAAAAAAATTTATTCAACCTGCGAAAACAAGATACTAAACCAAAAGATGAAAAACCAAAAGATGAAAAACCACTAGCTGGAAAACCACCTCAAGAAAATGAGAAAATTATTCAACACGCTGAGAAGGTATTTTAAAAATGTTTATTAGACTTTTTTCAAAGATTTAGTGAATTTTAATTTGGTTTAAATATTATTAAAATTTCTTGTTGTTAAAAAAAATTTTAAGCTTTTAAAAACATAGTTATTCGTTTAATTTTATTTACATTTTATGATTACAGGACAAAAAGTCCAAGCCAGGAAATCCAAAGCCGAAAAGTCCAAATTCATTAAAATCCAAAATTAAATAAATTAATTTACTTTCGGCGTGGATATTTTGGATTGGACTTTTTGACGCACTTGGTACAAAAGTCCAATTCTTGAAGTCCAAAATCATAAGTAGGTAAAAAAGAATTGTAATAGTTTCATTCGGAATGAATTTGTCACTTTTATACATTCGGTTGTCTTTTTGTTGTTGTTTATAATCCTCTGTCATTCTAACCGGTGCATACAACAAAATTATACCTATTTGAAACGTGTTAAATTATTTCAAAAATTTTTAAGTGATTATTTACATCGATTTTACAATGGCATTACGTGAGTTGGAAATCATTAAGAAAGGTCGTAATGTGTATGGTCACCTTGGAGGTTTTTTATATGTCGGATCTGATAGTAAAGGATCCGTGAAGTATTGGAAATGTAAAAATAACTCTACTTGTTCAGCACGATTGACAACCGTAAATACAGGGCGAAATTTGTTGGTTCGAAAGGGCGGTTCAGCAACCTCACACATTGGACATGCACCTAACCCTGAAGAAGTTGAGGCTTTACGTGTGATGGCATCTATTAAGGTACATTAATGTTGAATGCTAACAAGATCATTAAATAAAACATTGAATTTGAATTTTGAATAAAACAAAAAAAAATTGAATTTGAATTTTGAATAAAACAAAATTTTTATGTTCGTGTAGCGAGCTGCACAGGCTCATCCAGACCGCCCACCTTCTGCAGTTATGCGAGAAATACAAAATGTTGAAGAACCTGTACAAGCCCAGTTACCTGAACTAAATAATATTCGAAAGACAATTCAACGGGAACGCTTGCGACTCATGCCTGCTAACCCCACAAGCATAGAAGAGCTGCAACATATACCTGACAAGTTTACGACAACTCTAGTTGGGGAAAAATTTTTAATATACGACTCATATGAGGATCAGGATTATAATTTGAGTTGTGGGAGAATTTTGATTTTTGCAACGCGCGAAAATTTGGTAAAACTTTTTAAATCAGAAGTGTGGTATGTAGACGGAACCTTTCAAACCGTTCCTTCAATTTTCTTTCAACTATTTACGATAATGGGATCTGTCCTCCAAACCAAAAAGGGTGTAGAACGAAAAATTGCTCTACCTCTCGTTTACTCGCTATTACAATCGAAGACGGAGGAAGCATACTCAAAAGTGTTTCAAGTCGCATTGTCCTATGCTGAAAATGCTGGCATTTCTGTCGTACACCCTATGACAATTATGTCTGATTTTGAATTGGCAATAATAAATTCTATCAAAATTCATTTCAGCGCAAATATTATAAGGTGAAGGTACGCTACGACCCGACTCTTTGGAATCATTATGACTCTGTGCTTCAGAGGTCAGCTCGCACGAACAATGCATCGGAAGGATGGCACAACCGGTTCCAAATATTAGTAGGACGAAATCACCCAAGTTTGTATCATTTTCTAACAGACCTTCAAAAAGAACAAGCTGATGTGGAATATATGTTTCGAGAACTGGCTTTGGGGAAGGGAGTAAAAAATTTACCCAGGGGAAAGCAACGGCGACTGGAAGAACAAATTTTTAATATTGTAAAAACGTATGCGGATTATGTCGATGAAAGCAAAGAACAAGAATATATAAAACTCATTGGTCACCACATTCACATGTAAAATTTAATAATAATATACATTTCTGTAATACTTATTTGCATATCTTTATTTTGGTCATTTTCTTTATTTATTTTGGATTTATTGATTTTGGACTTTTTGACTCCTGGACTTTTGTTTCTTTGGACTTTTTTTCTTGGACTTTTCGGTCTGGATTTCTTGGTTTGGACTTCTTGTCCTGCAACGACATTTTATTTACATTTTATTTACATTTTATTTAGATTTTATTTACATTTTATATATATTTATTTTAACTTATTTAAATCTTAAATATTTTTTTACTTATATTTTATTTGTTTACATCTTATATTTTTATTTTTACTTATTTACATCTTATTTGTTTATTTTAACTTATTTATTTACACCTTATATATTTATGTTAACTTATTTATGTCTTATATATTTATTTATGTATAATTAAATAGGAAGAAAAATTGGACACCACTCAGCGCAAATTAACAAGATGGGAGCCAGTTGAAAAATACGTTCCTACTTCAATGTCTACAATAGAAGGAGTTTACTTTCCAACTCCGAAAATTGAAAAAAACCTGCTTCACCTCTTACAGTGAAATCCGATTCATCCTCAAGCTCATCATCATCATCATCTTCTTCATCGACATCCTCAGGTTCATCCAAGTCTTCCAAATTAAATGATAAATTATCATTGCCATCAATTGAGCAAGTCATTTCAGAAGATCCTTGTATAAGAAAAAAAAACAAAACCTACTACTGTGACTGGGAAACGGCAGAAGTCTGAGAAGAAGCAGGAGGATGATGAGTGTGACAAGAAAAAAGGAAAAAAAAGGATAAATATAAAAAACAAAAAAATAATGTGATTTTAACTGTTTTTTAAATTATAAGAAGGGCTGTGACAAAAAAAAAGAAGTTTTCTTTTCTGTTTAATTTAATTTTTTTATTTAAAAATACAATTTTTTTAATGTGTTATTCTTCACATGTATTTTTTTCACAGTTTTTAAAATGGAACATTTAAATGTTTATTTTTCTTATAAAAACATTCATATATATATCTAAGCGTTAAGGATATTAACAAAGAAATGTGTGACAATTTTCTTTTTTCAAATAAACAAATTATTATGATTATATAAATATTAATTTCAGTTTATTTAAACCTTTATCAAATGAATATACACTTTAAAAACTGCTTATCTCTAGTCTCATGTTTTACTTTTATTTTAAATTTTATTCATTATTTTAATTTCATTATTATATATATTATTATTAATTATTATATTCATTATTTTACACTTTAAAAACTGCTTATCTCTAGTCTAATGTTTTACTTTTATTTTAAATTTTATTCATAAAATGAATAATTTTAAGTTAAAAATTTATATTTCTTTAAATATACTCTCTCTTCTATTTATATATATAATCTGAAAAAGTATTTCTATAATAAAAAAAACTACAATTAAGCTTTATTTATTGGAACATTGAGAATATTTTATTTGATTCAAATCATTGATTATTTGATAATTATCTTATAAACATTTACTGGAACTTAGTATACAAAATATTTTTTTTTTTAGTTGAATTCTATAATTAAATTGAAACAAATAATTTTGTATATGTAACAAATAACTTTAAGTTGATTTGAATAATATTTGTTCGATAATTTTATGTTTTAGTAATATATTCAAAAACTGTAATTAATTTATTTAAATAAGTAGTAGAAATTTTAACTAAAAATTGATTTGGTAAATTCTTAATTCTTAATTATTATAAAAGAAAATTAACATATATATATAATGATATATGGGCAAATCCACAGAACCGGCCGATTTTTACTTATCAAGATGATAATTTTTCAAATAGCAAGCACACCTTTAATTTATGGTTTACTTTCTTTAAAATATATTCAAGAACAATTATCTTCTTGCGTGATTCATTTTATTTTAATGCCGTTTGAGTTAAAAGCAAAAAACGAAAATATTATTTTTCTTCTGGAAATTATAATTTAAAATGGCATTTCTTTGTTTTTTTATATATTATTTGAAATATGTGCAAAACATTTTGAATAATAAAATATGATAAAATACAAATAATTAATTTTTTAATTATCAAAAATAAATTATTTATATTTTATCATATTTTATTATATATTTTATTTATTAGCATTTAATTTTTTATTTCTGTAAATTAAATTGTTTACTTACTAATTTTCATATTAACTATTTTAACAAACAAACTGACATTATTGACATCGATTTTGATATAACTTTGAAAATAAAACAAATGAAAGGATAATTCATTTTTCACGATTAACTAGTTTAATTTCGATAAATTTTTTTTTATTTTTAATTTTTGGACGTTATAAATTGAAAATATAATTTGGCGTTTGCATACAAGAATTATAATAATGTCTTTATATAATCACACATGTTTTCAACTCATCATATTTTATCCTGTAGTTGTGCTACTGAAAAAAGGCTATGTTGAAAATGGTTCACGCTTAAACATAGAGTGATAATTATTGGAATATTTTCTTTAATTCTGATTGCACTCTATTCTATGATACATACATTTGTTCGTCTGTTCACAAGCAATAAGCTCCAATTTGAAAAATTCAAATCGAATAATCGCCGCAAAATATATTCACAAAAATGTATAGACATTTCATTATTATAAAATAATGAGTAACGCTACTTTCAACGACTATCATTTCTTTTTATTTAAGAGCACATATTTTTTATTACTTTCAAAACATTCTTCAATAAGTAAACTATAATTCACCACAGTTTGGAATCGTTCGCATCTATGCCGAACAAGTTATACCTATAAGAATTAAAATTTATACCTGGAGTAACACCGTAAATTTCATTTTTTAAGTTACTTAATTCGATTTTATTTTTTATAAAAGACTAGAAGGTTCACATTTATTCAATTTTCTTATTTCAATAGGTTCTCAGAGATATTACAAAATGGTTGAAGTATGAAAATAATTAATATAATACTTCTAAAATAGAAAGATATGTGAGTAACATGAAATCGGCCGGTTCTGTGGATTTGCCCATATAATAATAATAATAATAAGAATGATATTATAGTATATAATATATATCATAGCAGGAGAGTGTACTAAGAGTGTAGCGCGCCGCCAGGCGCTTCGTAGTAGGGAGCGCCGTAGTGGGGACCGCCGTGGTGGGGAGCGCTGGTATACAGTGAAGCCCGCCAGCCACCAGAGTCATTCATTCTTTCAGCTTCCAACAATTTAGCTATTTCTTTTTTTACTTTAATTTTCATGTGTTCTTTTTCCTTTATGACTTGTTCTTTTTCAGATTTTCTTCCTTCTCAGATTTTTTTTCAATTTTCTTATTATTTCTCTTTTATCAGCTATTTCTTTTCAATTTTCATGTTTTCTTATTGTTCTTTTGTGTCAGTTTTCATTAATCTAATTCTACTTATTTCTGTTTTGGCTTCTTATTATTTATCTTTTATTTCAATTTTGTTTTAAAATAATTAATTTTTTTTGTTTTCTTTTAGAAATAAACATGGATAATTTTAATTCTCCTCCACCAAATTCTCCAAACGCATCCGAGTCAAATGAGAATGAAGATAATGATTCTGTCATAATTATTTATGACGAATTCGCTCACAATAATTATAAAGACGATGATGATGATCATGATAATTGTGATGATGAGGCCAATTATGATAGTGCGGGAGAAACTATCATCATTACCGATGATGATGATGATGATAATGATGATAGACTTGTGATTGATATTGATCCCGAAGAAGTTAGTTTAAAAAAAAAAAAAAAAAAAAAAGTTATACTTTAAATAAAATTAATTTTTACAATTAACCTGAAATTTTTTTTACTTTTAGATGTCGGAGTTGTTAGAGGCCTATCCCGCGACTGCGGAAATGGTGCAAATAATTCAAATGAATTTAGATATTTCAATCACATCACCACCACCTTCACCATGAATTTTAAATAATAAATTATGTTTTTTAAATTCGTGTCTAATTTCTTTTTTTAAATAAATGTAACGTTTAATTTTAGTATGTATAATTTAAACATATATTAAGGCGTGGTTTGTTGCATGCGTGCGCAATGTAGTGTGTGTGTGTATAGTGGGGATAAATTTGCGCGCGCATTCTAATATGTGGTGGGATAGGAAAGTGGGGGACTAGTAATATAAGACAACTTCCAGGCTATCAAGATCATTCTTTCTTACAGGTCTCTCCAGTAATAGTAAGTATAGACTTCTCTTTTTAGTACAACACTTTTTTCAGGTTTTCTTTCAGCTTTTACCATTTGCAGGTTTTATTTTTATTTCAGCATTTTTTTTCTATGTTTATAAATTAAATTATTCTCTTTTAATTTTTGTTTTCTTTTTAGGCCTTGTTCTCTTTTTTCAGGTTGTTCTGTTTTCAATTCATTTCAGCTTTTACCATTTGCAGATTTTATTTCAATTTCAGCTATATTTTAATTTCAGATTTTTTTATATTTATTTAGGTTTTATTTTCTACAACAGCCACTAAAAAAATGGATCTTGAAAAAGTCAACGCAGTTGGACGTTTCGAAGGTTACTTGCCGACGAAACCTCTATCTGAGATGACGAAAAATGGTTTATATTATATTACGAAAATGAAGAAGGTGCAAACTAAATATGGACCAAGAATCATTGTAGAAGTGAATGCTGATTTCATCACCTATTTACCATCGAGATTCGCCAAACACTTTGAAGAAGAACCCAGCTCTTTGGAAATGATGCAAGAAGCAGCAATAGCCAAGCAGCTTCAAATGAAATATCTTGGAGGAACATACAATATTGTTGAATTTCAATTTTTAAAATAAAGAATTGTATATATATTTATTACAAAAAGAATGTTAAAAATAAAAACACAAAGTTTTACCTATACATTTGTTTTAAATTTACTTTTTCCCTAACATAAGTTAATTTTAAGCAATGGAATTAGTTTATTTTCATGAATTATAAAATAAAATTTAAATTAATTAAAGGGATAGGTTTTTAAAATTAACAGAGATTTTTATTTAAATTTAAAATTAATATTTATTTAAAAAAACTTATTAAATATATTCACAATTTTCATAGAAAGATTTTAAATTAGTAAACGTAGAATCAACTTCATCAGTTTCTTTAACAATATTACTTATATATTGGTTTGGAGGATCCAAAAACCAATCGCGAAGAATCTTTACATTTTTTACAGCACAATTATCATTATAAAGAGTATGATGTGTACATGTTAACAAATCACTTTTAATTTTTTTCAACGATGGACATTTAAAATCTTCTAAATTTTGTACATTTACTAAATATTTTTCTAGCCATGTCTTTTTCTCCAATCCTTTTACATAGATGACACTAGCATTTCGAAGTACGTCTTGTAGAATTGGACGAAGTTCATCGTATGAGACGTCTCCAGCTGTCCAATCTATTCCATGGTAATTGTGTGTTAACCAGCGATTTTCACTTTTATAGCGTCCTGGCAATGAATTCCACGTACAAGTTGATTCAAATAGGTAGACAAGTGATTGAGCATCTGGTTGAAGAGGAAGTATTGCCAACTCTTTGAAAATAAAATCATTGTAGGGTCTTTTGAAACCTTGGACGTCCACAATGAACTCCATGTTGAAACAGAAATGAATTTTTGACTGAAAACTACTGCATTTATACCGAATTATACCCCCACTCCTCTACAGCAACTTCTTGACGACGCCGCTGATGTTTATATTGAACAACGCGGTCATGGATAATGAGGCAATATGCAGTGGTCTCAGCCGGCATATTATTTCCTGATTCAAATTCTAAACGTACATCTACTGATGCTTGTTTAAGAAACTCATTTTGTTTTGAACAATCAATAACAATTAGAGGAAATAGTTGTTTAAAAATAGCCCTCGTTAAAATAGGTTCTGAGTCTTTTCCATAGTAAGATGTTTGAAAATTAGCATACATTTCATAAAGCAGAGCATACTGATTTTGATCAAAGTTTAGATTTAAATTTCCATAAGGGTAATATTGTGAATTTTAAAATAGTTTAACATTTGTAATGTTACAATGATCAAAATGACAGGCATATTTTTTTCGTTTATCTTTTCTTGCTGTTTGAAATCCTACAATTACATATCGTGGTTTCTCCAATTGTGTTGATGTTTTTATTTGCCATAGGACTTTTGAACTTGTTGGAACTAACGGATACTCATACATTTCCCATGATCGAAAACTTATTGAAATTAAAGGATCTTTTTCAATAAATTTCAATAATTTTATTTTATTATTATCAGCAGGTAAAACGTATGGTACCATCCATTCTAGTTTATTGATGAAAATTTTAAATTCTTCATCAGCTCCTTGTCCTGTTTGAATTATGGCATTAGTGTCATTACGTGCTCTTGTTAAAATAAGTTCATGTTTAGCGTTTATAATAATTTTCTTATAATCCTCAGCAAAACCAAAAATCATGCCAAGTGGTATTGTAACAGCAAAGTACCCATTTTCTAAAGAAATTCTAGCATCAGCTGTAATTTTTGAAAACCCTGCATTTTCAATTAGATTTAACTGAGGTGGAGTCAGAGATACTAAATTTTTCATAATAGTTGTATGTCCAACGTATTTGCATCGATCAATCTCGATACCATTTAATTCATAGCGAATTTCATCAAATAAAAAACATATTGCATTGCTACTCAAGTGCACGTTTTCTGTAACGGCAATACCATCATTTTTAGTCAATTTTCCAAATATGTGCAATGAACTTTTACTCGGTAGAATACATAAATCTTGATGTTGAACTGCAATTCGAATTTCATCACTATTGTTAAAAGAGGATGAAGCATACGGTTGATGAGCATGAATTTCATAATGAGCTATGGACTCATCAAAATTCACTGCTGCTGGAATGTTGAGAATTTTGTCCATTTTTGTTGCAACAACACCCAAAAAATATATAAATTATTTGTCTTGGCGTTTTCCTTGAGGTATAACTTTTAGTCCTAGTTTTTTCAGGAACAGGCGATTCAACAAGTGTTAACACCTTGTGAGACAAATTTAAACTGATTTGTCTTTGGCATGTTGGTTGACTTTTATAGTTTCCACCAACTTTTTGATTATATACAATTCCCATTACATTGACTTTATGTGCAATCGGATAGTTATAGTTTCTCCTCGAAAATTAATCAAATCACCGTCCTGATCGACAATGCGGAGTTGAATATTATGTATTGTCTTGACAACAATCGGAAGGTAAATGACGTGTGCTGGCACTTCCACAATCTTATATCCTGGTGGAACGCTAGGGAAGAATTCATGGATGGTGTGGGCCTTTTGATTATTTATATACGCTCCAGATGTAATGCTACACTCAACTCTGACTGAATTTACCTTGAGAATTGTTACAGGTAAATCAGAGATGTGTGTTTCATTAGGTGATAATTTCCGCGGCATAAATCCCAATAATTTACCAATTGAATCTTTATGTTTAAAATCAATTGGTAAATTTGATTCAACTAAACTGCGTAATGTATTGTTATTAGGTTTTATACTAATAACAGTTCCAAGTTTCACAGAATCTTTTATACATGATTCAATATCTTTAATTTCATAACTTCCAGTTGGTATATCAATTATATGATTACCAATGTAAAATTTATTGTTACCTTTATCAATATTGGGAATAGAATTAAAAGTCATTAATTCAACAAGACCGAGGACATAATTTTTATTTGGATTAAGTTCTATTGGTGGGAAATATTCAGCTTCAAGAACTGAATAATTTCCCGTCAACGTTAATGTAAACGAATCACTCATGATGCTGTCAGTTTCTATACTAAAAGATTACAAAAGTTACATGTTCTTATATAGACTAAAGCTGCTCTTAACATTAAGTTGTTTACATAAAAATTTTAAACATAAATGTCCACACACATAAGTATCATAACTTTGATATCTCTCATGATTATATTTTATTAAGCTACCATCACCCAAGTATGTGATTAGATCTGTTGGTGGAGGAAGGTTGCCAAAACTATCAAAATACATTATTTCGTTATTACATTTTTTATATGCCACCCAATGTGTTCCTGGACCTTCTTTATTATCCAAGTTAATAATTCCAGACTCATGTCGATAAGATCCTTTAAATGGTAGTTCATTTCGCATGAAAACTCCACGAAAATATGGTATTTTCATAGTTTTAGCATATTTCAACAGATCAAAATCAGTTAGAGGACGGTGAGGTAGCTTCAATGAAAGTTTTTTTTCTTTCTTGATGTTTGTTTCTTCTTTTTTAATCCTTTCCCCTGAATGTAGGGTTTAATATGAAGACCAAGTCCTTGTCGGTAGGGTTTCAGATGTAATCCTTTTCCAAGAGATATTGCTTCCATTGCTTTATTATGTCGTTGAGCTTCGGCAAGTTGTTCCTTGGCAGTTTTAGCCTTGTTTACAGCTTTCACTATACCTGAAGCTCCACCAGCAAGAGCTCCCAAAGCACTAAGTCCAGAAAAAATGGGAACTAGTGGTAAAATACCACCAACTTTAGAAGGTACAGGTAGAATTCGCGGTGACAAAATTTTTGATTTACCACCAGCATTCTTTATTGCTTCTTTTGCACCAATCAGAGCAGCTTGAATTGATTCTCCAGAATTATGATTGGGTAGCATACTTTTTCTAGCAGCATCAACAACTATTCGTAATGCTAGTCGCTTTTTCTTACACATGGTTTTTCTTTTCTTCTTTATTGTACACTTTTTCTTCCTTTTCATTCCCATACCTAATGTTGATTTAGCTTTCATCGTTCCTGATATCGCTAAAGCTGCTGCCTTTTCACTAATACTAGAATCCTTAGATGTAACACGTTGCCACGCCTTTTCAGCTAGCTCTTGGTCTGCAACGTTTCTTGCTTTAATGTTTTCTCGATTTTGCGAATATGCAATATCATGTGCTTTACATGCAGCGTCTAATGGGTTAACACCTTTATCACCACGTGCTAATCTTTTTGTCAACTTTGTACCGGGTCCACAGAATTGGTATCCAGGTAAATGTAATTCAAAAGGTAAACTATTGATAATACGGTTAACTAATCCTCTACCACGACAAAGTTGTTTTTTATCACTTCGATGTAAAATCATTCTACACTCTATGAAGTTTGATATGCAACTGACCGTAAGACTATAAAAGCCTAGTATTTTTAGTTTTCAGAGCAGTTACTGTCAAGATGCAGTTCACGAAACAACCTGTAGCACTCCCAATCACAAGTATTGACGTTAAAAGTAGTGAGAAAAATGTTCAACGTCATGGTAGTTTGTTTTCAGATAGCATCCGAGCTGTCTTTTGTGGTCCCTCAAATTGTGGTAAAACAAACGCTCTTCTCTCTTTAATCATACATCCAAATGGTTTAAGTTTTGAAAATATTTACCTATACTCTAAATCTCTGCAGCAGTCAAAATATCAATTTTTGAAAAATGTAATTCATGACGTGGATGGAATTGAATACTTTCCATTTAGTGAGCATGAAGAAGTAGTATCTCCAAAAGATGCTAAACCAAACTTAATATTCATCTTTGATGATATTGCTTGTGAAAAGCAAGACAATGTTAGAGCTTTCTTTTGTATGGGTAGACATGTAAATGTTGACAGTTTCTACTTGTGTCAAACATATGCTCGTATTCCAAAACATCTAGTCCGAGATAATGTAAATTTACTGGTGCTTTTTAGACAAGATGAAAAAAAATTAAAACATGTCTACGAAGATCATGTAAATACAGACATGTCTTATACTCAATTTCGTGATTTATGTTCAGAATGTTGGAAATCTGATAAATATGGATTTGTCGTTATTGATAAAGATAGGAATTTTAATGAGGGAAGATATAGAAAGGGATTTGATTGCTTTATTTCACTATAAATATAACTACTTTATTTCATTTTAAATTAGTATAGTTTATGTTATCAAGACGGAAACATGTATCGAAAAGAGCAAGAAACACTTCGTCAAATAGCAAAAGCAAGCGACGCTATTAGACGAAAACATCGCTTACTTAAAATGGGTAAAGAGGCTGCAGAGACATTGTTAAAAGAAACTCTGCAACGAATAGTTACACCTCTTCAAAAATTGGCAAATGTAACTGAAACTCCTTTCAAAAATGTTAAAATTGAAAAATTCAAGAAAGATGATAATGATTTCTCTTTTTCAACTGCTGTTGACGATGATGAAGAATTTGATAAAACTCTACTAAATTCAACTTTACTTGATAAGAGCAATAACTTTGAAAAAGAAGAAGAAGATTATGAAAAAATTACAAATAAATTTATTTTTATGTTAGATAAAAATAGAAAACTGTTTTTAGATACGGTTTATGGAGTACGTAAACTTGCCAACGGTTCTTTTATGATTGGTGATACACCTATTGAATTTGAAGGTTCACATATTAAGCTTATTGGAAAGAAAAATTATTTGAAAACTGCTGGGTTACTCGAACTATTATTTAAACAAAAACCAAAAGAAGCTTTAATAAGTTCAGATGATTTTTCAAATTATAAAGAAATTCTCATTGCTACGAATGCACATCGAAAAAATTATAGTGCAAGTGAATCTGTCAACATAAGTAGAACTTCCAAGTACACTGATGTTGTTGCAAAACTTATTAAAAGTACACCAAAGAAAAGTGGTGGTGGTTCTTTAAAGAAGCATAAAAATATATTACCACAATTTATGATTGCAAAAAGACAATTTAATCCGGACTACATCTATTGGGATGATCCAAATGAACTCGTTGACCGTTTACGACTACTCATAGGATCACAGCAAGCTGGTAATCCAAGTCATAATAATGAGATTATGTCAATTATCGAAGAACTTCGTGAAGCTCGAATTATATATTAAGAGAGAGCATTTAGAAAAATTGCTTAGTATTACAATGAGCATTGATGTGTTCGGACATTCTTTAACACGACCTGTTGCAAGTCGTGGACTACCTGGACCTTCTGGCATTGGATTTAAAGTTACTCCAAGTGGAGATTACAATATTGAAGGCAAAAGACTTTGTAACGTTCAAGACGCTGAAGAGCTTCATGATGCAGTAAATTTACGACTTGTACAACAAATTATCCGAAACGAGATAAAAACTATCTTTCAAATTACATCTTCTTTAAGATCAGCCATTGATGATTTAAATATTTTAATACAAGTTGTTGAAGATAGAGTTAACGAAAAACTAAAACAAATTGAATTCCAACAGAATATTATTATCAAGGAAACTACATTTATTCCAAATGATGAATGATAAAAAGTTAACAGTTGTAACTGAACTGCATAAACAAGCGAGAAGGAATTTTCCTAGTCGTAAAGTTCAAATGCGTGGCATAGATGAAACCTGGCAAGCAGATTTGGTAGAAATGATACCTTACTCCTATTCCAATAAAGGTTTCAAATACATGCTCACAGTAATAGACATATTTTCTAAATATGCCTGGGCTGTACCTGTAAAAAGTAAAAATGGAAAAGATATTTCTTTAGCAATGAAATTAATATTAAAAGAAGGTCGTATTCCAAAAAATTTACACACTGATAGAGGCAAGGAATTTCATAACTCTGAATTTCAGAGTTTAATGCAAGAATTCAATATTAATCTCTATTCGACTTATAGTAATTTAAAAGCATCAATTTTTGAAAGGTTTAACCGCACTCTAAAAAATATGATGTGGCCTGAATTCAACTTACAAGGCAATTACAAATGGTTTAATCTTTTACCAATTCTCATATCAAAGTACAATAATAAAAAACATCGTACGATTGGTATGAAACCTAAAGATGTCACCGTAGAAGATACAAGAGAACTGATGAGACGCATCCGTAAACTAAGAAGAATTCCACTGAGAAGACAAAAATTTAAAGTTGGAGATAGAGTTCGAGTCAGCAAACATAAAAACATCTTTGAAAAAGGATACACCCCCAACTGGACAACGGAAATATTCACTGTAGATCAAGTTAAACGAACAAAACCAGTTACATACAAACTTACAGATTATGAAAATCATCCAATCGAAGGTGGTTTCTACGAAGAAGAACTATTAAAAGTTAAATATCCAGATGTTTACCTCGTCGAGAAAGTCCTTAAAAGCCGTGGCAACAATGTATATGTAAAATGGCTTGGATTTGACAACTCACACAATAGTTAGATAAAAAAACTGATATGTAATATATATATATATATAGTTAAAATAAAGTCAAATATAGTTAAAAATAGTTAAAGATAAGTTAAAAATAGTTATAAATAGTTAAAATAAAGTTAAATATAGTTAAAAAAAGTTAAAATAAAGTTAAAAATAGTTAAAGATAAGTTAAAAATAGTTAAAATAAAGTTAAATATAGTTAAAAAAAGTTAAAAATAGTTAAAGATAAGTTAAAAATAGTTAAAATAAAGTTAAAAATATTTAAAAATAGTTAAAATAAAGTTAAAAATAAGTTAAAAATAGTTAAAGTTAAGTTAAAAATAGTTAAAATAAAGTTAAATATAGTTTAAAAAAGTTAAAAATAGTTAAAAATAGTTAAAATAAAGTTAAAAATAGTTAAAATAAAGTTAAAAATGTAACTAGATTAAGGTTCTAATAAATAAACATAATATGAAATGTACAGTATCTTTTATTAAAACACCTTTATATTTCCAAATCATCATTTATTTACAATTCCATAGCTTCATCATTAATTTGTGTAATTTTACAATGTCCCCATGCAAGGGTATCGGTACTATTGGATAACAGAAATCTTTTATCGTCGTAAGGACTTAAAGCTATTTTTGTTTGTTTTAATGTTTGAACATTGTAAAGTTTCGATCTGATACAATATTGAGTTCGCGATTGCATTTTAACATTTCGTAAACAATATGTGTAGTCATCAAAGGTAATAGTTTTCTTTACAACCGCAGATTTCACACCTTTTGCTTTTTTAATAAAATCTTGATCTTCCACTCGCACACTGTACATTTTGCTCCGCAAGCCAACAAATTCAGTAACAATTTTTCCACTGCACTCATCTTTCATTAAACCTAAAATTTTTTTGTTGGCTTCCGGAATACCGTAAACGTTATTTACAGGGTAATCGGAAGTGTCGTATTTGTGGATATCTGCTTTCATGTCTGCAAAGATGTCGCAACATTTAATTTCATAAATCAGACTGTCGGTGTCGGTATACAATAACTTACAGTTTGTTTTGTCATACTTTTTTAAAATATAATCATAGTGAAAATCGTAGATTAAAGTTTTTGAAACGTCTAAAACGGTTAAGCCAACATATAGTGGCTTGTTCATTAGAACTTCTACTTTTCTAAGTTCCACAGCAACCAAATTTTCATTGAAAATGGCCCTGCTGTGGAAATTAGGTTTTGAGATTAAGGCTTCAGCTCCATATCTACCCTCCCACTTTGTCACAAGTTTAATGTCTACATGTTTTCGCACGTTCTCCATTGTTTTTCCGAATACCGCATTGTTCATTAGTTTAAATAAGTTTTTCTCGAATTCATTGTTAGCATTAGTTCTTCGCATGGTATTGAAATCAATGTAACTTTTTAACCATGTGGATTGATTAAATTTTAAAACGCGATGAATTTTAATTAAAATAAGGCCGTTGGTAATAGCTTGTTTCAATGCTCGGTAATGGAGAACGTGCTTTCTCTTTGGTAGAAGGGTAGTTAGGAGCTTCTCCTCTTTGGACCCTGGTGGCTTCGAGCGTTCAGGGCAAAACGGAAAGTCACTATGTTTATCATGTAATTCCTCGGGGTAATCTAAGTCGACTTCTAAAATGTAACTAATTGGTGCATCATCTGCAACATTAAAATCAAAATTATTGTCAACATTTTCTACCCACTCGAAGCCACAAAAGGGAAGCGACTGAATCATGGCCCAACCATATAGGTTGTTTGCGTCAAAGTATACGATATGAGATGTCTCCTCACTTGCATAATATAATATATAATATGTATTGCATGCTTCTTGTGGTGCTTCCGCAGGAATCAAAAGACTCTCACAATCAGCATAAATGATAAAATTGTTTCCTCGTGTTCTGTAAGCTGCAATTTGTCTCTAAAATAATGGAGACAACGATCACAAATAAACTTTTTATTTTTCTTCTTCGACAGCTGTGATCCAACCAATCTGGATAGATCTTTTATCCAGACATAGTGGTAGTTAAAAGATATGATTGGTAAATCATCTTCCTCTTCTGCGCTAAGACTTCAATGCGTAAAAGATTAATATGATTTACTCTCTTTTGTGATGTATGATGTAGAGGATAGACACTAAAATTTTCTATCTTTTTCGACAAACCATAGACATTAACTGAAATATTAACGTTTTGAGACTCAAATTTTGAAATATCTTTGAGGGCAACAGGAAACTCAATTCCTAAAAAATTAAGTTCAACTTCATAAGACTTATACTTTGAAACTCGTTCCGCGTTCTTTTCAACTGGATGTAAAGCAGATAAAATTGCCCATTTAAAGCATTGGTTATCACTATTTTTAATATTAACACAAGCATGTTTTTTATTAATAGAAGATGGTAAATTAATGTAGGAACTTGCGCGCATAGGGTTAAATTTGTTAATGTTAACCTCTAACCTATGAATTGAATCAAGTTTCCAGTTAGAGTCCTTCTCCTGGAATTCTTCGATTCTTTTCAAAGTTATTTGTTTAACATTAACATTGTACCAGTCATCTAACGGGGTTGTTAATAAAATTTCATCCGTTTTCGCGATAAAAGTTTTTAAGTCGGATTGTTCTTCTTTACCATTAATTAAATCTTTTTTAAATTTCGCACCCAACACAGTATAAACTTTTAAAGGACCATACTTGTTTAATGCTTTTTCAATATTTAATTTAAATAAAGCGTAGGCATCATCAAGGAACTCGTTAATAACCTTGTAATCTAAATTTATAATAGCACTGGTTTGCAAACGATTATCGAATGCTTCATCAAAATCCACCCATTTCATTCTAGCATTAGTCACTTGCACACCCGCACCACGTTTCATTAGAGCATCAAAATGGCAACGCAAGTATTCTAATTTTTGATCTAAATTCAAACATCTAGATCTTTGAGATGTAGTTAAATCTGATCTTAGCAAAAAATTTCTAAAAATATTTTTATACCTTTGACACTTATTTTGCCATTCGAATGCAGTAATGAGCTTCTCATCAACCGCCATTGACATTGTAATAATGAGCTGCTGCTCCGCGGATTTAATAAAGTTGTCAGGTTCCTGACAAATTTCAATAAATTCATCAATCTCGATTCGTTGCCGAGACTTTTTTACCACCTTACATTTAGGCATCTTAAAAGATAAATCTAAAAAAAATACCTAAAATAGAAAAAAACCCACCACCTCCTGAAAAGAAAAAAAAACCTAAAACTAAAACCAAAATACCCACCACCTGAAATAAAAAAAAAATAATAAACGAAAAACAAAATCTGAAATAAAAGAGAGAACCTAGAATAGAAAAAAAGCTGAAATGCTGTGGAAGTACTGCGCTAGACCTGTAAACAGAAAGCAGTGATGCTGGTGGCCCGAGCGCTGTGCTATATACCCTACTTCCCACTATGAGGCAACCCACTACCGCGCTCCCCACTACGACGCGCCTCACTACTCAAGCGACGCGCGCAACCAGGTGTGACTGCCGCTGCGCGCTCTGCTGTAGGCATGGGAGGGAGTCCCCGGCTGAGTTCACATCGATGCGGGGAGAGACGATACTCAGCATATGAACTCAGCGCTGGCAGCGGCATAGACGCAACCAGCAATGGGGATCCCTCTCGATGTTTTTTCCATACAGGTTTAGATATAATTATATACATTGAAATTTTAAACTTTAAATTAACTTTAAAACAGGTAAAATAAAATGGCGCCATCTTGCGGTGGCAGCTGGAACTAACTCGGTTGGTATTGCAGAACACCAAGCCACTTGAAAATAATATTTTAAAAATTTAAATTTCCCGCCAAGGAGGTTTGAATTGGTCGGTAATCGAAAGTGGCGCCATCTAGCGGTGGCAGCCAAAAGTAACTCGGTCGGAAAAGTAGAACACCAAGCCACTTTAAATTAAACATTTAAAAATTCAAATTTCCCGCCAAGGGGGGTTGAATTGGTCGGTAAAATGCCAAGCCACTTTTAAAAATTCAAATTTCCCACCAAGGGGGTTTGAATTGGCCGGTAAAATGCCAAGCCACTTTTAAAAATTCAAATTTCCCGTTAAGAGGGTTTGAATTGACCGGTGGCGCCATCTAACGGTGGCAGCCGGAACTAACTCGGTCGGTAAAGTAGAACACCAAGCCACTTTAAATTAAACTTTTAAAAATTCAAATTTCCCGCCAAGGGGGGTTGAATTGGCCGGTGGCGCCATCTAGCGGTGGCAGTCGGAACTAACTCGGTCGGTAAAGTAGATTTCTACATTACCGACCTCGGTCGGTAAGAGAGCCAGAACCCGCCTTGCATCACTACTAGTAAAGTATTTTATATGCTATTAGCGTAAAAAAATACAAAATTGCAAAAAATTGCAAAAAAATTTTTTTCAAAAAATCGCGCAAAAAAATTGGCATTTTTTAGGGTTCCGTACCCGAAGGGGGAACCCTATTAATAAGACTAGTGAAGCAAGGCATGTACCCCCCCCCCTAGCGGTCACACGAATTTATCTAGAGGGCTGAAATTTAGTATACATATGTATTTTGGCGTGTAGATTACAGGAAAAATATAGCAAATCTCATAGGAATTGATTATCATAGCGTTGTCAAGGAAAAACCATGAATTTTTACGAAAAATCCCTGAAAATGACTACGTACCCCCCCTCTGGTTGCCACATCTTTTTACATAGAGAGCTCAAATTTGGTACACTTATGTATTTTTACGTGAAAATTACAGGAAAAATATAGCGAACATGATTCGGATCAATTTACATAGCGTTGTCAAGGAAAAATCAAAAATTATGAAAAAAGCGTTTAATCCACCTAGCGCACACACTATTTGACCAAGACAGTTCATATTTGGTATACTTACGTATTTTTGCGTGTAGATTACAGGAAAAATATAGCGAGCACGATTGGAGTTGATGATCATATTGTTTTTAAGGAAAACTCATATTTTTAGAAAAAATCATGGATTTTTCGAATAAAAAAAGAAGAAAATTTTATCCTAAGAGATCCAAATTTATACTTTTTTACGTATTTTTACGTGTAGATTATAGAAAAAATATAGCGAAAACGATTCGGGTTGATTATCATATAGCGTTTTCAAGGAAAAACTGATAATTTTCTTTTAAAATCATGAATTTTCCTCAAAAACCGAAGAAAATTTTATCTAAAGAGTTTCAAATATACACTGCGACCCGAGTTTAGCGAAATCTCGCAAACGGCAACAATAGGATGGTAATTAAGCGGTAAGCGTAAGATGCTCCGACTCGAGCAGGAGCGTAGAAGTAAGGCAACGCGGTTCCTTCTAGTTGAAAATGAGTACCAAGCGGAGACGTTCGTCTGGGAGGTACAAGGTTCTTTAATCTTTAATTTTAAATAAAAAATTTGTTAAATTATAAAAGCTTATTTATATACATGTATACAAATTTTATTTTTGTTTTCACTCCCAGCAAATTTATAAATTTACTTTATGAAAATCTTAATTTTAATATTTGCTCTCAATGTTATATTTGATGAAATTTATATTATTTAATTTCAAATAAATTTAAAATTTATAAGTCAAATGGTGAGTTTTTCCCCTTTCTTGTCTGATGTCAGTACAATTATTTGAATTTTTATTAAAAGTAATTTTAAGTATTACTTATTAGTGTTTATAATTATAATAAAATCTAAAAATTAAAATATAATTATAATAATTATTGCAATAAAAATATTATGTATTATAAGATGAAGAATTTTCAAAAAAAGAGTTTAAGGATTTCGTATTTCAAGTAGTTCGTACGGCCCTGATTGCTGACGCCGATTTCGGGAAATCTCATTACTGAGTTTAGCGAACGACCCACCAAACCTGCCGCTAAACTCAGGTCGCAGTGTATACACTTTTACGTAATTTTGCGTGTAGATTACAAAAAAAATATAGGGAGAACGATTGAAGTTGATTATTATAGCGTTTTCAAGGAAAAACTAATAATTTTCGATAAAAATCATGATTTTTCACCAAAAAAATTTTTTAATTGAGTTTTTTCAAAACATACAATTTTTTTAAAAAGTGGACTTTTTCCTTAAGTTTTACAATTTTTGACCTAGAAAGATAAAATTTTCTTCCTTTTTTTGGGGCAAATTCTTGATTTTTTTTCAACTCCAATTGTGCTTGCTATATTTTTTTGTAGTGTTTTGCCATTCTTTATAATTTGCCATTTTCTATTTTTTACCATTTACTATTTTTATTCTCTTTTGACATTTTTTATTTTTTGATATTTTTATTATTTTTTAGTTTTATTAATTTATTTTCAAATCTATGCGCTCACATTATTTTCAAATTTATGCGTAGATTATGTTCTATGTTTATGTCTATGAATATGTCTATGTTTTCTATCTAGGCCTTCAAACTTTAAACCCCTCAAATTTTAGGTTTAAGGGTACGGAACCCTCGGTTTTAATGCGAGTGTAACTCGCACTTGTCCGATTTTTTTTTAAATAGACATGTATGTAAGGCATATGATTTTAAAATTTAAAGGAAAGCTGTAAATAATTTAAGAAAGAAAACGGAAAATTTGGTTTTGGTATCGGTCGTATTAGAACTTAATATAATAAGAAGGATATGAGGGAAATTGAATATCGCCATAACTTTGTGGATAAAATTTTTTTTAGCTGAGATTTAAAATAGTAAAGTATTTTATATGCTATTAGCGTAAAAAAATACAAAATTGCAAAAAAAATTTTTTGCAAAAAATCGCGCAAAAAAAATTTGGCATTTTTTTTAAATAGACATGTATGTAAGGCATGTGATTTCAAAATTTGAAGGCAAACTGTAAATAATTTAAGGAAGAAAACGAAAAATTTGGTTTTGGTGTCGGTCGTTTTAGAACTTAATATAATAAGAAGGATTATTTCTACATAATATAGTAATATCAAGAAATCAATTCATAAACTTTTCAGTAACTGCATGCTATTCATGACAGTTGTACTTTGATACAAATTTTAGGTATCAAAAAATGATTCGCATTTTCGTATGATTTCTTGAAATGATCCAACTAATGAAGATCAAGTTGATACCATTTATAGGTAACAAAACGCTGTAAGTTTAATTGATACCTTTACCATGATTTTTGTACAAGGTCTTGCGTACGACCTTGTACAACGTTTTTAAGCTGGATCCCTTTTTGTAATTCCTTTTATTAATATATGATTTTGGGATAATTTTCAGCTCTTTTATGTTAAAAATTAGATCATAATATAAAATTATAAATATACTTACTACTTGGGAAAGGTAATTCACAGAACCAAATCTGACAAAAACTCGTTGTTCATGCCATGAAATTGGCACAAAAAATTTTTTTTCGTACCAAACAGAACCAATGTGATCTCTTAATTTTCTAGAAGTTGTAATATCGTTATAGGATGAAGGAACAGGCATTTGCATCACATTTCCTACCTATACGTAATTTAAGTAACTAATTAGTTGACAATATAGTATACTAAAACATGTTAGAATGAACAATTCTTCAAGGCGCTTGTATACCTCACCGATCCCGAGTATACTTTTGTCGTGTACTATTGGAGTAAAAGAGACAAAAGATATTTCCGTCTCTTTTACTCAAATGGTACACGACGCAAGTATACTCGGGATCGGTGAGGTATACAAGCGCCTTCAGACTATTTCAAAAGTTTTATGTTTAACTTACTTTACGTAAATCATGTGCAAACCAAGATTCATTATATCCTTTCATAGCATTTTCTGAAGGTCCCATTAAAAAGTCCCATAATCCATCAAGAGATTTTATCTATGAAATAAATCCACATCTGTCACTTTTTAACAATAATATAACTAACAAGAAAAAAATGTGTAATAATATAAATATTTTTATTCAACAATGACACTAGGGGAAGGTGGGGTTATGAGAGAAGGCGGGTAATGGGAGCTTTCAAATTTCAAGTACTTACACTATAAAAAATTTATGGTAAATTTGACTAAATTTTAACTATTTCTCCTAGTTCTAGGAGGCGCCTATAAACAAACAGTAGTTGAAACAACTATGTAAAAATTGTCAGATTAACTGTAAAGTATAGTAAAAATTACTACTTTTACAGTAAATTTAACCAAATAAAGAAGTTAATACAATGATTTTTCTGAGTCACATTAACTGTTTCATTAGGTTGCAGTAACTAATTTTCATAGTTGCAGGAGGCGCCTATTAGCAAAAAGTTGTAGAGACAACTATGTAAAAACCGTTAAATCAACTGTAAAATTTAGTAAAAAAAACTATTCAAAGTAGTAAAATTATAATTATTAATATTAGTATTGAGATTTATTTTTTCATCCTCTCCCCTACTACTTTCGTTCATTTATGCCTTATAATATTTAATTTTTATATACCTAACAGAGAAAAATCCCGACACGCTGGGAATTGAACGCACGACCCTAACATTCGCAAACCAACAACTTAACCAACTAACCACGTACGCACTCTAGGATGGCTTGCATAATATTTGAGGACATTCTTGTCACTATGCAGTTAATTTTACTATCCAATGTAGTCAAATTTATTACTTTTAATAGTTATAGGATTATCTTCTTTTAATTAATACTTCTCAAACTTTACATAAAAACTTTTTCAAGTGCTAAAAATAGTAATATTTACTACAAAATAACAGTTAACTCTACAACAAAAATTATAAGTTAGACTTGAACGATAGTCTTTGCATTAATAGTGACTACATGAAAACAGTAAGCCTAATTGTTTTTCTGCAATTAGGAAGAAATGGTTTCTTCAACTACATAAATCATAAAAATAACTATTTTCAACACTTATTTTAACTACATGAAAACAGTAAATCAAATTTTTTTCTGCAACTAATAAGAAATGTTTCTTCATCTACACAAATCCTAAAAATAACAATTTTTAACAGTAGTTTTAACTATTAAAATGTTGTAAAGCCATTTAAAATTACATGACAGTTATTGCAACTACAAGTGTTAGTAATTTTAACTAGATGAAATTGACTACTAAAATTTAGTACCACTAACTGTCTAAGTTTAGTTAAAATGGTTCTAAATATGGTACTTTTAACTGCTTTTTTTTAACTACACATATTTAGTCATTTTTACCAATGCTATTTTTTGTATGTAGAGACTTTAAATTTCGCGGAAATAACTAGGAACACTTCGACAATATTCCTGTATGTCATTACGAAGACAAACGGTCACATTTCTGACAGATTTGTAAAAACTACAAGGAAAAACATAGTAAACATGGACTAACTTTAATCCAAAGGGCCCATGTCGGCCCATTTCGGCTTTTTTCATATGAGAGATTCTTTTTCAATCGCCCCAGCCCAAAAAGTCAATGTTCTGGGATTGGCTTCATACTTTGGTAAATTGTTCTCCTATATGATAGTAATAATTCCCTAAAATATAAACTCATTAAAAAAATATTTGTAGAAAGTAGAGGGGGTTGAAGTTTTGACGTTAAGGGTAACATTGTCATTTTCAAATCCGTTTAACTATGACAAAAGTTAATGGATTTTAATTTATCTATAATGAATTTTATTGCATTTTTCACGTACTTTTCAAAAATGTATACGAAATTTAAAAAAAAAATTTTTTAACCCCTTTTTTTTCAAAATCAACCCTTATTTTTCGATTTTCACCCCTTCGGGTATTTTTTTTTTTTTTTTTTTTTATTTTCATTGGAAAGCTGAGGTTTTTTCCGATGAGCTATGTAAATATGAAAATGGGACAACAATAATTTTGTGAGTAACAGAATATTAAAGTAGGCGGTGCCGATAAGGGTGCCGTTAAGGGTAACATTGTCATTTTCAAATCTGTATAACTATGACAAAAATTAATGGATTTTAATTTATCTATAATGAATTTTATTGCATTTTTCACGTACTTTTCAAAAATGTATACAAAATTTAAAAAAAAAAATTTTTGACCCCTTTTTTTTCAAAATCAACCCTTATTTTTCGATTTTCACCCCTTCGGGAATTTTTTTTTGTTTTTTTTTTATTTTCATTGGAAAGCTGAGGTTTTTTCCCATGAGCTATGTAAATATGAAAATGGGACAACAATAATTTTGTGAGAAACATAATATTAAATTAGGCGGTGCCTATCTAAATCCTCAAAGATGATCTCCAGGTACACCCCTTATCGGCACCGCCTACTTTAATATTCTGTTACTCACAAAATTATTGTTGTCCCATTTTCATATTTACATAGCTCATCGGAAAAAACCTCAGCTTTCCAATGAAAATAAAAAAAAAAAAAAAAAAAATACCCGAAGGGGTGAAAATCGAAAAATAAGGGTTGATTTTGAAAAAAAAGGGGTTAAAAAATTTTTTTTTTAAATTTCGTATACATTTTTGAAAAGTACGTGAAAAATGCAATAAAATTCATTATAGATAAATTAAAATCCATTAACTTTTGTCATAGTTAAACGGATTTGAAAATGACAATGTTACCCTTAACGTCAAAACTTCAACCCCCTCTACTTTCTACAAATATTTTTTTAATGAGTTTATATTTTAGGGATTTATTACTATCATATAGGAGAACAATTTACCAAAGTATGAAGCCAATCCCAGAACATTGACTTTTTGGGCTGGGGCGATTGAAAAAGAATCTCTCATATATTAATTTTACATTATATTCTGAGTAATTTAAACCTTAGATGAAAAAAATCGATACAGGGATTTTCGAATAAACTCGATTTTTGTGTATTTTTTACTTTTTATAGAAAGTGCCGTTGACGCGAACAACCTGCCGTCTCTTACAAAAATAAGAAGAAAACCACCCCAAAGTAATGTCAGAAACGCCATAGGCCCTGAGTTTATACAACAAAATGCCATGATCGACTTTATCAAACGCTTTTGAAAAATCGGTGTAGATCGTATCCATCTGTAATCCACTTTCTAATGAGGACGCTGAGTATTGAGTAAAAATACATAAGTTTGTCGATGTAGATCGTTTTCTTCTGAACCCATGCTGCTCCTCAATCAAGAAACACCGAGTAAATTTGATCATAAGTTAAACTTTCAAAAAGCTTAGGTATTGCACTGAGAATTGTTATCAGTATATAGTTTTGGACATTAGATTTATCACCATCCTTATAAACAGGGGAAATTATACCCAACTTCCAACACTCAGCAAAATAATCCGCTAAGAGAAAAGAGTTGAATATAAACAAAAGAGATTCAATGATAGAGGAACAGCATGACTTCAGAAACGAGTTCAGAATACCATCGGAGCCCGCTTCTTTTGAAACATTGAGAGTCCGAATCTTTGCCTCAATATCCTTTTTAGTAATCAAGTTTAGATTTAAATCGACATCATCATTGCATTCAAAAGAAAAATCATCCGTATTATAATCAGAAGTGTTATAGACTAATTTAAAAAATTCTGCAAATAAATTAGCAATATTAAAATTATTATTAGCTGTTTGTTGTGAAAGATACATCTCGTTAGGAAAGACAGATTTATTTTTATTTTTAATAATAAAATTCCAGAATGCTTTTGGAAAGTCAATAATATTATTATTAATTATTAATATTTCGTGATTAGATTTTAAAGGTTATTTCAAAAAAAAAAAATATTTCGGCATTTCTTTTCGGATTTTTCAGGTTTAATTATGTGCGGGTAGATTTGAAAAATTAGCGACAATTTTTTTAATAAAAAAAGAAGATTGAGTTTCGTTATTACGCGGTTTATTTAAAAGGACTAAAAAAAATTTCCGGCATATTTTTCTGATTTTCAGGTTTAATATATATATATATATATTTTTTTCAGGTTGATATGAAAAATTATTGACAGTTTTTTCACAAAAAGGAAGAATCAATTTGGATATTTTGAGATTTACTTAAAAGAAATTTTCAAAAAAAATTTCGGGTATTTATTTTCTTTTTTTTCACATTTATTAAGTGCGGGTAGGTCAGATAAATAAGCAATAATTTAAAAAAAAAAAAGATTTAATTTGGGTATTTTGCGATTTATTTCAAAGGAATTTTCAAAAAAAAGCATCCGCCATTTATTATCGGATTTTCAAGTTTAATTATGTGCTAGTAGGTTGGAAAAATTAGTGAAAATTTTTTCAATAAAAAACGAAG
Organism: Leptopilina boulardi; assembly: GCF_019393585.1. NCBI lineage: Eukaryota > Metazoa > Arthropoda > Insecta > Hymenoptera > Figitidae > Leptopilina > Leptopilina boulardi. Next base: position 496,879 of record NW_026137966.1, read on the forward strand.
ATTGAGTTTCGTTATTGTGCGGTTTATTTCAAAGGAAATTTTCTTTAAAAAGTTTGCGGCATATTTTTCGTGATTTTCAGGTTTAATAAAGTGTGGGTTGATATGAAAAATTATTGACAATTTTTTCACAAAAAAGCAGAATCAATTTGTATATTTTGAGATTTATTTCAAAGAAATTTTCAAACAATGCTTTCAGTATTTATTTTCTTTTTTTTCAGGTTTTAATAATCTGATTTATTAATCTAATTTTTTTTAAATTCCTTTAAAATCTATTCACGAAATATAAAAATTGATTCTTCTTTTTTTCTTGAAAAAATTATCGATATTTATCTGACCTACCCGAACTTAATTAAACCTGAAATATCCGAAAAGGACTGTCGAAATATTTTTTTTTGAAATAACCTTTAAAATCTAATCACGAAATATCGATATTGACCCTTCTTTTTTCTTGAGAAAATTATAGCTTAATTATCTTACCTACCCGCACTTAATTAAATTTTCAAACAAAAAATATTCCGGCATTTCTTTTCGGATTTTTCAGGTTTAATTAAGTGCGGGTAGGTCAAATAAATAAGCGATCATTTTTTCAAGAAAAAAAAGAAGAATTAATTGTGATATTTCGTGATTAGATTTTAAAGGAATTTAAAAAAAAAGTTTCCGGCCTATTTTTTTTTAATTTATCAGGTTTTTATTATGTGCGGGTAGATAAGAAAAATTATATTATAAGAATATAAGTATTCTGCATATTTTTCTCAGAAATTTCACGTTTAAAAAAGAGCGGGTAAGTAACAAAATTTAATGAAGAAATTACTGGGAGAGCAGCAAATACATTATTTCAACATTTTAAGGTATTAGTCGCGCGCCGGCTCTAACCAAAAGTTTGTCTTGAGTCTGACTCAGTCTGTGCTTAGCAAGAGGTATAGTTCTGAGTCAAACTTTTTGAAGGGTACAGGTAACTTCCACTCAGAGCGCCGCGTTATCGCACGTGTAGAACTAAAGTTTTGATCGCGGCAACGTCGCAATCTGAATATTATTAAAAAAAATTCAAATATGCTTCTTTAAAAGCTATTTTTGAATTATTTATGATTAATAATTATGTATATAAATGCTTAAACTTTTTAAAAGTATGAGACTTACTAAGAATAATTAATAATTAAAGATGTGAATATTATTAAAAAAAATTCAAGTATGCTTCTTTGAAAACTAATTTTTAGTTATTTATAATTAATATTTACATCAATAATGTATTATAAATTGGTTTATAAAGTAAAAAATAAATATTTCATCAAAAAATGTTTTTATTTCTTAACTGTTGAAATATAACCAACCAATTTAACGTTTCTCATTCTTATTTTTCTTAAAATATATGATTTAATTTAAAAAATTAAGAATTATTTAATACTAATCTATGTTGTGAAATTTTAAATATATTATTTTTTTATTCTACTCTATGAGATATTCCTACTTTCTAACTGTGTACTTTGCATGATTTTGAATTTTGTATGCATTCGCGCGCTACAGCGTTGCCAAGTTTACTGCTTTCCAGCAGTGGAACTTCATATAATTTAAAATTTTGTTAACTTTCTCCTAATATATTTATAGTTTGGTACGGTCAAAAAATTTCAGTTTTTTTGTATGCATTCGTTTCATGAGAATGTATTATGTGGTAGTTTTATTTTAAAATCTGACGACTGGTTTTCATTTAAATAATTATAAAGCAAATTCCTTACATGCATTAGGTGCTCCGTCCATGTAAAAAGTATCAACTTTGAAATGATATTTTAAAGCTTAGGAACGGTCAAAATCGATGGGATTGGTCTTATTTTGTAGATAATTATGTCAGAAACACTCATGCAAAATTTAAAAAATATCTGACGAAAATGATTTTACGCGACTAATACCTTAAGTAATTTTATGACTAAAATGTAAATTCCCTGGCGGATTGGGAAAACCGAGTTGTAACCGAATTGGGTTACGATTCGGTTACGTTTCGGTTCATTGTGAAATATTATCGTTAATCGCCGAAATATGTAGTAAATAACTATTAGGAATGGTTAATATACATTTAGAGTGCTTATTTATGCAATAATAATAATAAATTAATATATAATTAATTAATAATAAGTGTTTTAAGTGTACAGTGCATACAGTTGTTGAATTACCATATATATGGTAAGATTAATTTTGACTCAATAAAAACTTTTTCTCATTAAAAAAATTTTTGTTCGTTATAAAAATTTTTTTTTATATTTGTACAAATCAAAAAAGTTGTTTTAATAAATTGATCTATTTTTTTAAAACTTATATATTCACTTATTCATTTGACACTCAAGGGCTTAATTTTAGAAATTCATTCACAAAGTCATCTTTAACGCCATCTAGGGTTTAACGCGCGTATCACAGCTGACGCTGATGGTAATATACATATATATGGTAATTCAACAACTGTATGCACTGTACACTTAAAACACTTATTATTAATTAATTATATCTTAATTTATTATTATTATTGCATAAATAAGCACCCTAAATGTATATTAACCATTCCTAATAGTTATTTACAACATATTTCGTCGATTAACGATAATATTTCACAATGAACCGAAACGTAACCGAATCGTAACCCAATTCGGTTACAACTCGGTTTTTCCAATCCACCAGGGTTATTCGAAAAAATGTCGCATTTGTTGTGTTTCTAGGTTCAGCATCGTTAGGAGAATCTAAAAAAATAGGTCAACAATTTTGTATCCTATAAATAACGGTTAAAATTCGATTTCTTGGATTTTCTTAAGTGTTAATTAAAGTTTCGCAAAAATTATCAGTTTTTTTTATTTGCGTTTTCATGTATAACAATTTTTGATGAATTGAAAAAAATATGCAAAAATTTTTTTACCTTCAAAGTTATGTTAAAATTCGATTTTCTCGGTTTTTCTTGAGTGATAATTAAATTTTTGAAAAAAATGTCCGGTCTTTTTACTTGGGGTTTCAGGTTTAAGAACAATAAAAACAAAAAGAATGGGCAAAATTTATTATAAATTAAGAGGATGCGTTAAAATTAGATTTCTAGGGTTCATTCTTGAGTGATAATTTAATTTTTGAAAAAAGTGTCAAGTTTCTTTATTCGTATTTTCAGATTGTATATATATATATATATATATATATATATAAGAGGGGCTACGCCCCCCTGCGCGCTTCGCGCGCCGACCCCCCTATTTTAATCATTTCTTTTAATTTTCCATTGATCTTATTTTTCCAAATGAACCACCTATTTCAAAGAATTATTATTATAAATTCATTGAAATCTGAATAAATATTATTAAAATTAAAATTATTAAATTTTAATTAATAAATTAATTATATTAATAATAAATACTTGAATAATTTAATAAATTAAAATCGACATTAAGAAATTATTTTTAAAAATAATTGCCTAAAAACCAAAAAAATATTATTAAAAAGTCTTGAAACGAACATAACCTTTAAATTCAAGTCATTTTTGGCGGAAACTCCACCTTCACTTGCGGCTATATTGAAAGTCTTGAAATTTACATAACCTTAAAATTTATGTCATTTTTGGCGGAAAATATAGAGAGAGATGAGGGAAGGGGGAAAGACTTACTGCTTTATTAGGGTCTTAAAACAAACATAACCTCAAAATTTAGGTCAATTTTTAGCGGAGGAGGGGAAATGAGAGGAGGGAGGGAGGACTTGCGGCTATATTCAGAGCCTTGAAACGAACATAACCTCAAAATTTAGGTCATTTTTGACGGAGGAGGGGAGGGGACTTGCGGCTATATTCAGAGTCTTGCAACGAACATAACCTCAAAATTTAGGCCATTTTGGCGGAGGAGGGGAGGGGACTTGCGGCTATATTCAGAGTCTTGAAACGAACATAACCTCAAAATTTAGGCCATTTTGGCGGTGGAGGGGAAATGAGAGGAGGGAGGGGGGACTTGCGGCTAAATTCAGAACCTTGAAACGAACATAACCTCAAAATTTAGGAGGGGGGAATCCCCCCTCCTAGGTCAAGAATTCTTGAAACAGCAGAGGCGGCGGCGATATCTTTTTGTAATATAGGAAGATATATCTACCTATATTACAAAAAGATATCGCCGCCAACGCCGCCGCCGCTGTTCCAAGACTCTGAATATAGCCGCAAGTCAAGAAAAGGGGGGGAGAAGAGAAGGGAGAGGGGGGGACTTGCGGCTATATTCAGAGTCTTGAAACGATCTTAACCATTAAATTTAGGGTGGGGGAGGGGAAAAGGAGGGAAAGAGAGGAGGGGGGTGGGGGTTGGCGCGTGAAGCCGCTGCCGCCGCTGTTCCAAGACTCTGAATATAGCCGCAAGTCAAGAGAAGGGGGGGTAGAAGAGAAGGGAGAGGGGGGGGACTTGCGGCTATATTCAAAGTCTTGAAACGATCTTTACCTTTAAATTTAGGGTGGGGGTGGGGAAAAGGAGGGTAAGAGAGGAGGGGGGATGGGGGTTGGCGCGCGAAGCTCGCAGGGGGCATAGCCCCCTAGTATATTAGAGGGCTATGCCCCCTGCGCGCTACGCGCGCCAACCCCCATCCACCTCCTCTCTTCCCCTCCACCACCCTAAATTTAAAGGTTAAGATCGTTTCAAGACTCTGAATATAGCCGCAAGTCCCCCCCTTCTCTTCTACCCCCCTTCTCTTGACTTGCGGCTATATTCAGAGTCTTGGAACAGCGGCTTCGCGCGCTAACTCCCATCCCCCCTCCTTTTCCCCTCCCCAACCCTAAATTTAAAGGTTAAGATCGTTTCAAGACTCTGAATATAGCCTCAAGTCCCCTCCTCCCTTTTCTTCTACCCCCCCCCTTCTCTTGACTTGCGGCTATATTCAGAGTCTTGGAACAGCGGCGGCGTTGGCGGCGATATCTTTTTGTAATATAGGTAGATATATATATATATATATATATATAGATGTAATATAATCATTGATAATAATCAATTAATAAATAATTTAATGAAAATAATAATGAAAATAAATTATATATTTTATAAAAAAAATAATGACAATAATAATGATATAAATATAATAAAATTATTAATATTATTATTATTTTTATATACTTTAGTACATTAAGGAAATTAATATTTTGTAAAAGAAAATAATATAATTAACAAGAAAAACATTAAATTCAATAGAGAAAATGTGTTTTTATTGCTTTCTTAACATTTTCTTATTCTATTAAGTATTTTATATATAAGCGCGCTTTTTTCGACCTATCAGAGAGTTGTCGTAGCGCAAGCGCAGTTGCATTTAAGTAGCCATTGGCAACTCTGGTTGCAACGCCTATTCGTCTTGTAAGTTACTGCCAAGACCGTATACACTTTGTCTAGACTGCTAAGATTTGTTGGTTATGTTAAAAAAACTGCAGTGATAACTTATGACATTTATTATAGTGCTTATAAAAACAATCCATGGTATGAAGTATTTTATAAAAGAGATATAATTTTATTATATTCTTTAAGTTTTTAATTTTATTAATATTATCCCAGAAATTTACTCTCAAGTAAATTTACTCTTATTTACAATCAACAAAATTGTAACAAAACATTTAGAAAAGAAAAATCCTTTTCTTTAAATATTAGTCAACTGCAACTCGAGAAAGAAAGGTTTTATTTGAATCTGTTAAAAACTTTTATTGTTTTTAACTTTAATAAAAAAATTTCTTGTTTTTATAATTTCAGAAACTTTTTTTGAAATTTTTTTAATATTCAAATAATAGGTTATAATTGACAATATGATAAAATAAATATTTATTTGCAGTAAATAAATATTACTTGAGTTAATTATAAATTGTCTTTGTTTAAATTCCAAAATTATTGATTCAATTACAGTTTACTTGGTTCAAAAAATATTTATTTGATGTTGTTCCTTATGACTGACACTTTGTAACAGATTTTCATAGCCTCCCTTGATCGAGCGCGCCTAGGCGCAGCTCCCATACGGTAGCAGGCGCAATAGGTGAAAAAACAATATGGTCATGGGTTCAAATCTCGGGGGTCGACTTACAGGATAATTCCGTAAACAAGTTGTAAATTCAGATGTTCATTACATGAACATTTTGCTTCCTCTTTACGATCAGCAAAAAAATTTGCTTCCTCGTGGAGAAAGCAAAATTTTTGTTGCCAAAATGTAAATTTTTCATTTTTTAACTCTTATTAATTCTTTAAATTTACCTCAAATGTATACTTTATATATATATATATATCGATCGATTCATCATGACGTAAGGAATACAATTATTATTATTATAGAATAATAATCTTTGTATTCATTCCTTCATTCATTCACATTTTCTTAGTACTTGTATTTTCTCATTATTATTAGATTATATATCTTTACTTTGATAATTAGGGTTCTCGATGGTTTCTACCTGAAATTTGTTTTGTCAAAACAGCTTTCGGTTGAGGGTTCGTAAGATGGTCGATGACCTTTTAAATACTGTCCTAAAAGGTGAAGTTGTGTCCCCCACTTTACCAGCCCGGTTCGAACAATCACCATGTGGTTATATGTACTGGAGAATAAAAAGCAAGAAGAAAATTTTTGGTGCCAGCACCTTTGGGTTAAGTCGATTTACAACACATCATGTAGGTTTATTAAATTGAACTAAAATTATAAAACCTTTGAACATTAACATTTATTATTATTGGAGCAATATATGCTCGTTTAATTCTTGCGAGTGGAAGTGGTGTATCCATACTAAACTTACCAACACCTATCCCCGAGGACGCCACTCAGGCCTACCGTAATATCTGCCTCACGCGAGAACTTAACATAGGCCCGGGTTGGAAGAGTGGGGGTATAACACTTCTCCTCAATGGAGTGAAACGGCTACTGCTGATGTAAGATAGACATAGAGCAACCGTCTACCGTTGCAACAACATTGTAGTAGTGTCGCTAAAAAAAGCTTCTAATAGTCTCAGGAAACTTAACTTGATTATTATATAGTTTATAATATTTTTCTGCAATTTGTCGATCAATAACTTACTTCATGTGTTGAATCTTCTTATATTTGTCTTTTTCAGTTTTGAATTGGGCTTAAAAAATAGATTCCTATTTTTGTACAGTATTAATAATTATATATGTATTTTGAGGATAAAACATTGATTATTGAATAATTTTTTTATGCATAAAATATGGATATTACATAATATTGGTATAGAAGATGTTTCTTTTGGTTGTCTTAAATGTTTCATATAAAAAATACTTCAATCCATTTAGTTTTTTTGGTATTGGATAACATTGGAATTAAAGATATTACGATTTTGAGAATAAAGAAAGATATTGGATAACATTGGTATTGAATATATTTTGATAATGCAACAAAAATATTGATTGTTTGATAATAGTGGAAGCTGGCTTTTGGAAAAATTTTTTGGTATTGGATAATTTTAGCATTAAAGATATTTGGATTTTAACGAAAAAAAATTATATTGGATAACATTAGTATCGAATATATTGATATTGGAAAACAATATTGATTATTTGAACATAGTGGAAGTTGGTTTTTGGAAAAATTTTTTGGTATTGGATAAGATTGGTATTAAAGATATTTGGATTTTGAGGATAATAAAATATTATGATATTGGATAACATTGGTATTGAATATATTTCGATATTGAAAAAAAAATTCTCTGTTTGATAATAGTGGATGCTGCCTTTTGGAAAAGTATTTAAATAGAAAGAAAGAGGGTTGAACATTGTTTTAAGGGTTGAAGTTGTTTTATGGGTTAAATAATAAGTTGTGAGTTGAATATTGATTTGAATAATAATAAAAAGTGCAGAGGAAAATAAGTTTAATAATAATCATTATCGAAAATGATGTAATGTGGAAAAAGATTAAACAACGCTAATTCACGTTCATAAAAGACTATCATTATTGCATTAGTTAGCTGAATTATAGTTAATGAAATATTTTATAGGTGAAACACATGTAAGTAAATTTTTTTAAAGCAAGAAACTAAAATAAACGATTAGTTTTGAAAATTGACTTTTATCAATTCTTTTTAATTTCTTTTTAATTCTTTTATCATTATGCAAAGTACTTTGTATTTACAAATGCTTGATTTAATTGTTCCAATTGGAGAAAGAGATAAACATATTCGAATAGTTTTTAGATGTAAAAACAATTCTGGTCATTGGATTTGTGTTTATTACGATGGAGTAAGACTTTATATTTTTGATAGCCTTAATGCAGGGTGTTTGAATATTCATCAAATAGAATATTTAATTAGATTTTTCCCTTTTAAACCCTGGCGGATTTGATTTACCTAAATTCGACCCAGCTGGGGCGAATCTAAGTCGAATTTAGGTAATTATCAAAAAAAAAAAGCTTTAAATTGATAAAAATTTATAAAAATTAGTATTGTGAGGTTAAATGAACATTTATAGAGTTAATTTTTGTAAGAATTTTAATTATTAATGTGATAAATAATAAATAATCACTTGATATATGCAAGTGGTAACTGTAGATTTTAACTCGTTGTCAGTTTTGATAATATTTTCAAGAAATTAGTGTAAAATGTGTGAAAATATAATTTATATTTAATAGAAATTGCAAATTTTATTAAATTATTTTATTATTTATCGAGCACAGTTTAAAATAATTGCAATTTAATTTAAAAAAAAAAGTTTTCTTAAAAGTGATAAGAACTCTACTATACCGACAGCAAGAGGATATTTTCAGGTAAGTAAAGTTATTGTAGCGTGTAGTTTTGTTGTGACTAAAAGATGTCGCTTTAGTTTCTATAGTGATCAGACAGGAACATCGAATCTCATGATCTAAAATTGAATAGGTAACGCATACCTTTCTTTCTTACACCAAGGAATATAACATAAGTACTTCTTTGTTTAACATTGCGTTTCTCTATCTAGACGATTGAAAACGGCAGAAGAACATCATCGTCTAAAATCTTTATCTTCTTCCTTTTTGTTTTAAAAATAAAAAAATATATACATATATCTGTATATATGTATATAGGAGAGAGTGACAAACAGTTTGACACTTTTTTTTCAAAGACATATTATATGTCAATTTTATATATTTTTGGACACTTTTTGGTATTACCATATAGTTTGAACTCTTTTCTACATAATGCATATATTCTATTTAAATTATATTGTGATTAAATAGAAAAATTTCAAGTTTTTGGAACTTGATACATTTTTCTTGTTTTGATGGTTTGTGTTTAACAGTGGGACACCTATTATTAAATAATGAATAATTGTTTCAATAATAGTATTCTGCTTCATACTTTGTAAATATATATGTTTTGCATTAAATAACGTTAACAAATGTTGCAAAACACTCATAATTTAATAATATTTTACATTTTTATAATACGATGTCAAGTTACATATGAAAAATTGCTATTACTTTTTTTTACGTTTACAGTACTGCTGATCATACGTAATAATTTGGTCATATCCTGAAAACAATTTGGAGAAAAAATTGAATAGTCGTTCTCTTATCAAGTGTTATTTTCAAATGTTGCCGAACAGTAATTGTAATAACTTTAAATTTTTTAATGTTTTTTAGCATAAAAAATCACATTTTTAGTCGCTGTGTAAGTATAAATGCGCATGCGTATAGCTGACACAACTTATAATTAGTGTTGTCAAAATCCACGTTTCATAAACTTAAATTTTTGCCTGTCCTAGTGTTTAATGTCCCACTGTTTAAATTAAGCAATCGCAAAAAATTATTTAAATAAAAATTGTTTGTAAAATTTTAAAATATTTTAAATTATTGGATATTATACTTAAAAACATGAGTAAACGAAGTAACAATTACACTTTTTTAAAAACTGTCCTATCTATATAAAAATCAGCATTGTATTTCAAGAAAAAATTTACTCCGTAACGTCAAAAACAGTTTTTTTAATTTTCTTTGTAAATAATGAAACAATGTGGCTAAAATTTTTGGAGATAGTGTGTTGTCATAAACATGGTTTACATTTAAATTTTGGTCGAGTTTCTTGAAGTCGTTTTTCAGGAAATTAAAGTGTCCTACTATTTAAACTGTCCCACTGTTTATCACTCTCCCCTACCTGTATTAGAGCCCAAGAAAATTTTAATAAAAAAAATTTAACAATTATTACCTGGCCCCTCAGAATTAATCTTCATTAACAAAGGCTCCATTGTCCAAGGATTGGTATTGCTTGTGGTAATTATTCTGAGGGTCTAATTTTGAAAACAGAAAAAAAGAAGAGTAAGATTTTTAGGCGAAGATATTCTTATGTTATTTTGAATCCTCTAGATAGAGAAATGCAATATTAAATGAAAATGTTTATGTGTTATAGTCCTTGATGTGAGAAAGAAAGATATACATTACCTCTTCAGTTTTTGACTTTTATCTTTTTATTTCCATGTGATAATACACGGAAAAAATTTCGAGACGTCAGGCGTGCCGATGTCAATGTAAACCTACAGCCCAAATAAAAAGGATTTTTTGAGATAGCAGTTCGGACAATTGAGCAAGCCGTTTGTTCAATTGTCTAAAATGCATTCGGACAATTTGAGTGTTTGTTCAATTGTCCAATGCATTATGCCCAATCATCCGAAATATTTCTCGTGTCTAAAAAGCTGATAAAATAATATGAAAAACTATTGAAACATTGAAAAAACGGTAGCAAATGCATAATTCTTGATATATACAGAAAAAGAAAGTATAAAAATACCTCGATCGAGGAAAAGGAAAGAGTTTTCCGAAAAATCACTTTTTAACTAACAGCCCTCACAACAAAAGGATATTCAGGATATCCTTGGGACGTCCTGGGGATATCGATTTGTTTTCGGCGGTTTGGATATCCCTGGGATATCTTAGAGATGTCCATGGATATCCAGAGGATATCTTAGGGATATCCGAATCGCCAAAAGCAAATGGATATCCCCAGGACGTCCCAGGGATATCCTGAATATCCTTGTGTTGTGAGGGAGTATACTGCTGTACTTGACATTTTATGGGTAAAGAAGAGAAGATTATGATAACACAGCCACACAAAAAAAAAAAAGTACCCGGGCCGGGAAATGAGACCATCATTTCTTGATGTATTTTGATGCGCTGAACACGAATCTGAAGTCCGTTTAGCTCCATCACGTCAGGATTTTGACATAACCTCAAAAAACATAGCTGATTTTATATGACAGGAGAAATTTTTTAAATAATGGCAGATTTGCTTGAATCTTGTTACTCGGGGGTTTTTGGGGTCGCTGATTACGAATTTAACGTCAGATTTATAAAATTCAAAATGGCGGATTCAATATGGCGGACGAATTTTTAAAAAGTAGTTGGATTTTTACGAAAATTGGTATCTAGGGGTTTTGGGAGTCGCTGATTACAAATTTATCGTCAGATTATTCAAATTCAAAATGGCGGATCCAATATGGCGGACAAATTTTTAAAAAGTAGTTGGATTTTTACAAAAATTGGTATCATGGGGTTTTTTGGAGTCGCTGATTACGAATTTAACGTCAGATTATTCAAATGTAAAATGGCAGATATAGTACGGTGGTCAAATATCTTTATGTTTCTACATGTGTCTGCATCCAGGGTACCTCCACGCGGTGACGGTGGACAACGGAGTTTGTCCGCTATCCGGCTAAGTCCCTGGATAATGGCTTTGATGCCGTCATGGCAGACACACGTAGGAAACGTATTACGATGCAGGGACTCGGAACCCCAGTATCGGCCAAGTTACATAAAAATTCAACTATTTTTTAAAAACTCGTCCGCCATATTGGATCCGCCATTTTGAATTTGAATAATCTGACGATAAATTTGTAATCAGCGACTCCCAAAACCCCTAGATACCAATTTTCGTAAAAATCCAACTACTTTTTAAAAATTCGTCCGCCATATTGAATCCGCCATTTTGAATTTTATAAATCTGACGTTAAATTCGTAATCAGCGACCCCAAAAACCCCCGAGTAACAAGATTCAAACAGATCTGCCATTATTTAAAAAATTTCTCCTGTCATTTAAATTCATCTATGTTTTTTGAGGTTATGTCAAAATCCTGACGTGATGGAGCTAAACGGACTTCAGATTCGGGTTCAGCGCATCAAAATACATCAAGAAATGGTGGTCTCATTCCCCGGCCCGGGTACTTTTTTTTTTTGTGTGGCTGTGTAATGAGTGACACTTCATTATCGACTCTCAATATTTGTCGAATGGTAAAATATAATAGTAGATTTCTTTCTGATTTTTTAAAAAAGGAATAATTATTGAATTAATTGAATTAAAAAGTTTCTTACTTTTATATTTCATTTACTGTTATGTTTTTATTATATGTTTATATTTTTTTAATACTACTTTAAATATTTTTATTTAAATTTTAATTAAATTATTTAAATTAAAAATTAGTTTAATTATTTAAAATTAATTTAATTATTTGAAATTATTTAGTACATAAGTATAATTATAATTATATATTATTATTAATTAATAATATTATATTAATATTATTTATACTATGTATTATAATATCATTCTTTTGGATATTTGGTAGTTTTATTGGATAAAAGGCAAAATTGGTTATATTGGATTAAAGTAAAAATTGGTTATATTGAATTAAAGGAAAAATTGGTTATATTTAGTAAAAGGTAAAATTAGTTGTATTGAATTAAAGGAAAAATTGGTTATATTTAATAAAAGGTCAAATTGGTTGTATTTAATTAAAGACAAAATTGGTTATATTTAATATAAGGCAAAATTGGTTATATTAGAGAGAGTGAGCAAAAAGGTTAAAGATATTTAGATTTTCATGAATCAAAAATAAAATTAAACGAAGTATACTATGGCCAACATAAAAGAGTATGTTATTTTAAGTGATAAAGATTTAAAAATTATTGAAAATAGAAATAAATTGTTAAATTACATGCATATATACAAATTTGAAGATTTATTAAGAAAAGATTCCAATTCTTTTTTCAATATGCAAAGTGCTTTGTATGTACAAATGCTTTATTTTATTGTCCCAATTAGAGAAGGTGATAAACATATTCAAATATTTTTTAGCGGTAATAACAATTATGGTCACTGAATTTGTGTCTATTACGATAGAGTAAGGCTTTATATTTTTGATAGCCTTAATGAGGGGTGTTTAAATGTGCATCAAATAAAATATTTAATTAGATTGTATATACAATAGCATTTGCAACATCTATATTATTTAACGTAATGCCAATCCGTGTAAATTACACAGCCCCACACAAAAAAAAGTGTCATGTACTTTTGACCGGAATACCCTAACCCTATGTATTTTGACGCGCTGAACACGAATCCGAAGTCCGTTTTGCTCCATCACGTCAGGATTTTTTTCTAACCTCAAAAAACATGTCGGATTTTGAGAAGTAGGCGATTTTTTAAAAAATTGATGTATTAACTTCAAACTTGGTATCTGGGGTTTTTTTGTGTCGCTGATTACCAATCTGAAGTTAGATTTACAAAATCAAAAATGGCAGATCCAATATGGCGGACGAATTTTGACAAATTTTAAGATTTACTTCAAACTTGGTATCTAGGGGTTTTTTGGGTCGCTGATTACGAATCTGATGTCAGTTTTCAAAAATTGATAATGGCGTATCTAATGTTTTTTGAGGTTAGAAAAAATCCTGACGTGATGGAGCAAAACGGACTTTGGATTCGTGTTCAGCGCGTCAAAATACATAGGGTTAGGGTATTCCGGTCAAAAGTACATGACACTTTTTTTTGTGGGGCTGTGTTATGAAACTGATAATGGGTGTTTTCGGCATTCACTCAGAGTTAACTCTAGAGTTAACAGTGGTGCTTAATGATATTATCTTTGAAAATTTATTTACCTAAATAAAATAATTGATTTTCTATTTTCATCACCCTGAGTTTGAAGTTAGTTGTCCTTGTTTGCTTACTTTTTTTTAATTTATACGTATTTTTTGTTTTTCATTTAAAAATGGAACATATTTTTGCTACCCATAAACGTGTTATTTTTTTAAAGTTTATAATTTTCAAATTTTTCATTATTTCCCTAACTTTAATTAATCTGAATTGTTTTAGAAACTAGATTATTTATTTTAATTAAAGTTGTTTTTTATAAATAAAAAGTTAAAATAATTTTTAATAAAAATAAATTATTATGTTTCAATTTACACTTTTCAAAACAAACAATCCGTTCACAAATTTTGTCGGCCATTAAAGGTTAGGACTGACCCTTTTTCTTTACTCTCGCAAGAAAACAGAGTTAACTCTGGGTCATCTAGTAATAAATTTTTGGGGACTTTTATGAAATCTAGAAACAAAAAATTTTATTTTAACATTACATTACTAGAATAAAAGGCCCGTTTCACATGTTGTTATAATTGCAAACCCTGCGCCAATCAAAATGAATCGTCTATGCCAAATTGCCAATCAACAACGTTCACAACCAACAGACGAACTGAAAATCAAAATTTAAATTTGAGCACCACTGCTAACTCTAGAGTTAACTCTGAGTGAATGCCGAAAACACCCAATAACAAAATGAGAAACCATTTTAAGTCAATGTTTTAAAATAATCGCTTAAATCATTTTCCGACAGTAAGAACGTCTAACAATAGGAATTCGATAATAGAAAATGATTAGAACCGTCTTTTCATAAATTGAACTCAGGAACATAAAAATTATATTTTTAGTAATTATATTCCCAGTAATAATATTAACAGAGTTCTATTAACACAAGATTTAAAAATTAAACATTCTCTAAATGACACTAGTGAAAAGAAAATAATTCGTACAACTGATAATAATGTGAATAAAATTTCACCACATGAATATTTAAAAATGAAAAATTTTCTGAGTAAAGATAATGATAAAAAGATAAATCGAGCAATTAAAGAGAAGGGAAGAAAAAGGAAGGCAAGGCGCAAAGTTACATATGAGCAGAAAATAATAAGACAGGAGAATGAGAGATTGAGAAAACGTAATCGTAATAAAACAGAAATAAAAAAGAAAGAGCGCAAAAAAAATTTGACATACAAAAAAAAGAAATTATCTATAAAAACTGAAGATGGAAAGAAAATACGCAAGGATAAAAATGTGGCATGTAGGAAAAGAAAAATATCAATGGAAACTCAAGATGAAAAGAAAGTGCGTCAAGAAAATAATTTGTCATGTAAGAAGAAAAAATTTTCTACGACAACAGAAGATGAAAAGAATGTGTGAAGAAAAGAATTTGACATGTAAAAACGATAATCAGAATAAAAAAAGTGCAGGAGTTGCAAGAATGTCTTTTGAAGATTTCGATGAAAGTAAAGTTCCACAGAATTATTTAGGTTTAATAAATGTAGAATGTAAGTTTTGTAATGCGTTACATTTTTTGTGTGAAAGACCGTCACATAGATACATCACCGAGGAATTTCCCAGTGAAGAGGACATTATGATATCGCCTGAATGTCACAAAATATTCCCGGTTGATATCAGATTGACATTCAAGCAATATTCCGTGCTACTTGGGTGGTAGATCCAATATAAAGAAATTCTTTTTTACATTTCTAATATTAAATTTTTTTGAAAAAAAATGAATAAAAAATATGGTTAATGCACACTAGTAACGTAGTCGGCCGCTTGCGGACGACAAAGTTGCTAGTTTCATATATAAACTTCAATTTAAAAAATCACAAAATTTTATAGCCATAATGTGAATTTTTGATTTTTTAACTTTCATTAATTCTTTAAATTTACCTCAAATGTATACTTTATATATATCGATCGATTCGTCTTGACGTAAGGAATACAATTTTATTATATAAAACCTTAAATTTAAAAATTTCTTCGATAAAAAAAAATTTTTGGAAAAAAGACGATAAAATTTTTTTTTGGGTATTTTTCAAAATCCTTTGGTCAGATTTGAGATATTAATATGATAAATGAATAACCTACCAAATTTTATCTGAATCCATTAAAACCTGTTAAAGTTATCTTCTAAACAAAAAAAGGATCCACACACACATACATACATCCGGACAATTGATCAGTATCTCATATAACATGTTTCTATAAAGAAAAAAATTTGTTTCCGCCACTTTGAAAAGTTTTATAAACGAAAGGACTACAAAGCTTCCTCCACGAGGAAGCAATATGTGGAAAATACTTTTTTTTTATTTACTCCGCATTGTTTACATTATATTAAAACAAAATGTAAAGGTTTCGTATTTTTTATATAATAATTATTATTTATTTTTAATTAAGCTAATTTAGATTGTACTAGCGCTGCTGCTTAGACCATGAGAGAGATGGCCAATTCAAATATTTTATAGAATTAGCTGCTAGGTATCGCTTATTAAAGATTAGTTCGCTTTGTTTTGTGGCAAAACACAATTAAAAGAAAAAACTTCACGAAAAATATTGAAAAAGTATGTAAAAATCTGATTTGTTAATTTGACTAGTTCGGAAAAAAAGTGATGAGTTTACGTTTCTCACTGGTGTTATGTTATTTTATAGAATTATTTTGAATTGCATGTTTTTTTGTAAAGTACATGACCCAAGCTTTGTCATAACTTTACATTTATTCAAAAACTTTATTTATTTATATTTTAGTTGTGTAAATTTGTTTCCTGACATTAGGAGAGATGGCCATGTTTTTTCGAGGTGAGATGGCGGAGGTGAGGTGATGGAGGTGAGATACTGTTTAAGTTATTGGCACCCTTGAGATTCGTGTGTTCGCTAAAAAAAATATTAATTCTGTAGCAAATGACATTTTTTATGACATATATTACAACAATACACTCCAACAAAGATTTTCAAATTTAAATATGATCAAATAAAATAATCACTATTGTGTAATTAAATCTTAAAAACGTTTATAAACAATCATAACACAGGTCTACAAAATAAGACTTTTTTATATATATAGCGGAGTGGTTTCCCATGTATTTTTGCATGCTGAACCCGATCCCGGGTTCCAAAATTGCGTATCACATCAGGATATTGAATAAAGTGGAGGTAAAGTCTCCAAAAACAGTGTTTTTGAGGGTTTTCATTATTTTTTTATTCCTTAAGGGGAAGTCCAACATGTGAAATGTAAACAAACATGAAATGTAAACAAACCATGCACATTTTTTCGCACTTCTCATTTGCGTAGAAAATAAAAATTTGTCGTTTTCTTTATGAAAATGGTAAATTAATGTATTAAAGTTGGTTACTATACTTTATTTAACTAATTATATGAAACAATAAGTACAATTATAATGAAATGAAAAGTACACTGAATTAGCAATTTTTTCAAGGTTTCGAAAAAAAAACCATTTGAGTATATCTGAGGCACGGACGTTGAGCGCCTAGGTGGGAGAAAGAGTTGAGCCATTGGACGGTCACATCTTGGAAAGGGTAAAATTCTGAAATTTTACCCCTTCTCTCACTTTCTCCCACCTAGGTCCTCAACGTCCGTGCCTCAGATATACTCGAATGCCTAAATTTTTCGTAACCTTGAAAAAATTCATATTTCAGTGTACTTTTTATTTCATTATAATTATACTTTTTTGTTCACATAATTTGTTCAATAAAGTATAGTTACCTAGTCTAATATATAAATTCACCATTTTCACAAAGAAAACGACAAATTTTTATTTTCTACACAAATAAGAAGTGCGAAAAAATGTGAGAAAATTGGTAATTCAGTGAACTTTTCATTTTATAATAATTATACTTATTTGTTTAGAAAAGTTGTTAAAAGAAGTATACTTACCTAATATAATATATCAATTTACCATTTTCACAAAGAAAGTTACAAATTTTTATTTTCTATTCAAATGAGAAAATTTGACATAAGAATTTCCGAATATATTCACATTTTTTTTTACAATTTTTTCAACAATACAAAAAAAATTTTTTTCAAACATTTTTTTCTGTGTAAATTTAATTTAATTTGATAAAAAGAACTTATTTTTTGCATTAAAACGAATCGTTTAAACTATATAATGTTCATATTTTACTGAAATCTATAGATTAAATAATTTTTTTGAATTTTTGGTTATTGATTTTTACATATTGATGTAAATAAAGTTTACATTTTATCAATAATTATAAAATTAATCGCTATTTTAATTGAAATCCTTCTTTTAATCTTGAATTTGTATAAGTGTATCATGATGAGGAAGCTAAATGGTCATAAAATGAACACCTAGTTTACACAAAAGGAAAGGTAATAATTGAATGGTTGGGTATAATAAGGGGACGCGCGCTCCGCTACACGCTCTGAAGCCAGTCAAACGGTTAAAGTAGTGACAAAAATTGAAAATGGAAATTTTGATTTTTAAAAAATATTACCATATAGGAAATGAAAACGCGCATATTTTTTTCCTTTGAGATTTTTTTGTAAAATAAATATTTTATAAAATAATGACCAAAAACTGAAAAATTTAAATTTTCAAAATTCAATCAATTTTTAAACATAAATCGTCGTATCTTCGGTAAATATTATTGAAATGACTTGTAATTTCGTATACAAACACATTTAGGTCCTTAGAAGGCGAAAACATAATTAAAAGTTAAAAAATAATTAATTGGTTATTAATTTTTAATTGTTAATAGAGACCCGGCGATAATTATGTTGTCTTATCTTTGCTGTAAAAAAGTCTGTGGGGAAGTTTGGAATTGAACAAACTTCCAGTGAGACAATTGTTCATTACTATTTGAAGAAGTTTTTTGTGAAGTTCCAGAAAGATTCCTCAATTATTTACTAAAATATCCTAGTTTTAAGAAACAGGCCGGCGCAGCGAACTTTCTTCTATATCGAGTCTCTAGTGACACTATTATTGGCAAAAAATTTTGCATTTTACAAGAAATTATTTTTTTAAAGATTTGTATATAGTAAAAGATGTTTGTATAATAATTTGCGAAAAATTTATTTTATTAAATTTTCATTATTTGTCATTATAGTCCACTTTAAAAGAATCCAAAGCGTATATTGGTATTAGTAATATACATTATTTGACGCTTTTAAGAATATCTTACAGTAATTCAGTTCGCATTTAAAATTTCATCTACGATTTAACAATATATACAATATATTTACTATATTTATAATTATGTCAGATATTGCAAAATATTTATTAATATTTTTCAATGCATGGAACAACATTTATATATACAAAATATACAAAATAAAAAAAATAAACTATAGAACAAAATGATTTTTATTTAAAATTTATTAAAATGTTTTTAAAGAGATAAATTAAAAAAATTATAACATAATTATATATATACATATATATATATTATATACTATTATATATTATTGGGAATAAAATATTTAACTTCATTTAGGTTAATAAAATAAATAAAAACAAGTTGTAAATTCAGATGTTCATTACATGAACATTTTGCTTCCTCTTTACGATCAGCAAAAAAATTTGCTTCCTCGTGGAGAAAGCAAAATTTTTGTTGCCAAAATGTAAATTTTTCATTTTTTAACTCTTATTAATTCTTTAAATTTACCTCAAATGTATACTTTATATATATATATATCGATCGATTCATCTTGACGTAAAGAATACAATTATTTCATATATAAACTTCAATTTAAAAAATCACAAAATTTTATAGCCATAATGTGAATTTTTGATTTTTTAACTTTCATTAATTCTTTAAATTTACCTCAAATGTATACT
This sequence comes from Leptopilina boulardi, assembly GCF_019393585.1. Classification (NCBI taxonomy): domain Eukaryota; kingdom Metazoa; phylum Arthropoda; class Insecta; order Hymenoptera; family Figitidae; genus Leptopilina; species Leptopilina boulardi. The sequence goes on from NW_026137966.1 coordinate 516,532, forward strand.
TTATATATATCGATCGATTCGTCTTGACGTAAGGAATACAATTTTATTATATAAAACCTTAAATTTTTCTATTTAAAAATTTTTTCGATTAAAAAAAAATTTTTGGAAAAAAGACGATAAAAATTTTTTTTTTGGGTATTTTTCAAAATTCTTTGGTCAGATTTGAGATATTAGGGTAACGGCACCAGTGAAAGAACATTTAAGGAAATGCATACTTTTATCATTTATTATTTTTGAATGCAGTTATTAAAAATTTTTTTACCAATTTTTTTTCGATATCTAATTAAGTGTAGAATGCGAAGGTCATATTTAATTTTCATAAATATAAGATGTCAATTAAAATTTTAATTAATAAGTAAAACATACCTATTTCACCAGTGAAAGAACAAATTGTCTAATGAAAGAATTTTCTGCATCCAGTGAAAGAACAATGTGAAATATATATTTAAAATATATTTAAAAAATATATTAAAACAAAGATAAAGTAATAAAATGTTTGTAATATACTAAAATAAAGGTAAATTAATGATAATTATGAATATTTTTTAACTAAGTTTGCAGAATCTTATTTTTAATTGAAAATGCATTTATAACCTACAATCAATCATCTACTTGCAATTTATTTTGACAATATTATTGTAACCTAACAGTGTTAACCTATTTGATTTTGTCATTTTTTTGTTTGACTTCACCCTATTGAAAAAAAACACGTATAATTATACGTATAATAATACGTATAATTATACGTATAATTGTACGTATAATTATACGCATAATTATACGTATTATTATACGTATAATTATATGTATTATTATACGTATAATTATACGTATAATAAGACATACGAATTTGAAACAAGAATTATACGTATAATTATACGTATAATAATACGTATAATTATACGTATAATTAATTATACGTATAATAATACGTATAATTATACGTATTATTATACGTATAATTATAATTCTATTAAAAATAGAATAATAGAATAGAATAGATTAATTAGTAGCAAAATTGCGCTGAAAATTTTTAGAAATTTTAAAATGCAAATTAAATTTCACGAAAAAAAATATCGTCGAATGTCAATTCAAGCAGTCACCCATCCAAGTACTAACCGCGTCCAACGTTGCTTAACTTCCGTGATCTGATGAGAACTTGTTCCTTCGCCTTGGTGTTTCCGCTGTCTTGTCTTGATTAATAACTTTGTCGTATAAGTATCACTAAAAGTGAGGTTAGGTGCGATACAATACTTATACGACAAAGTTATTAATCAAGACAAGACAGCGGAAACACCAAGGCGAAGGAACAAGTTCTCATCAGATCACGGAAGTTAAGCAACGTTGGACGCGGTTAGTACTTGGATGGGTGACTGCTTGAATTGACATTCGACGATATTTTTTTTCGTGAAATTTAATTTGCATTTTAAAATTTCTAAAAATTTTCAGCGCAATTTTGCTACTAATTAATCTATTCTATTCTATTATTCTATTTTTAATAGAATTATAATTATACGTATAATAATACGTATAATTATACGTATTATTATACGTATTATTATACGTATAATTAATTATACGTATTATTATACGTATAATTATACGTATTATTATACGTATAATTATACGTATAATTCTTGTTTCAAATTCGTATGTCTTATTATACGTATAATTATACGTATAATAATACATATAATTATACGTATAATAATACGTATAATTATGCGTATAATTATACGTATAATTATACGTATAATTATGCGTATAATTATACGTATTATTATACGTACAATTATACGTGTTTTTTTTCAATAGGGCAGACTATTCGTTGAAGGTGTTCCTTCATTGGATTGCATTGGAACCAGTGAAAAAACATTTCTGTTCTTTCACTAGTAAATAAAAAAAAAACCCCCAATGACGGAATTTGCTTTTCTTATGGCAAATTAATATTTTATTAGCTTTTAAATGAAAAGAAGTATTTCTAATACACAAGATAAATTTAGTTTAAAGAAGACCGACGATTTAAGGCAGTTTAAATTAGTTAAATGTGAAAGAAGAAATAACGTGTCAGAGAAGAGTTCTTATTGTTGAAGATAAATTTGCAACACAACATTTTTAAAAATTTTTTTTATAAAATTTACGTGTTAACTCTCTAGGTATCTTAGATACTAAAGACGTAAATTAAATAAGGAACATAAAAATATATAATTTATAATACCAAATTGCTTATTACACTAATTAGAATGCAAAACATGAAATTTGTTCTTTCACTGGTGTCAGTTCCTTCACTGGTGCCGTTACCCTAATATGATAAATGAACCTACCAAATTTTATCTAAATCCATTAAAACCTGTTAAAGTTATCTTCTAAACAAAAAAGGGATCCACACACACACATACATACATCCGGACAATTGATCAGACGGGCTATTCATGGTCTAAGCAGCAGCGCTAGTAAAATCTAAATTAGCTTAATTAAAAATAAATAATAATTATTATATAAAAAATACGAAACCATTATATTTTGTTTTAATATAATGTAAACAATGCGGAGTAAATAAAAAAAAAGTATTTTCCACATATTGCTTTCTCGTGGAGGAAGCTTTGTAGTCCTTTCGTTTATAAAACTTTTCAAAGTGGCGAAAACAAATTTTTTTCTTTATAGAAACATGTTATATGAGATCCTGATCAATTGTCCGGATGTATGTATGTGTGTGTGGATCCCTTTTTTGTTTAGAAGAATTTAAATAGAAATATTTAAGGTTTTATATAATAAAATCGTATTTCTTACGTCAAGACAAATCGATTGGTATACGTCTATAAATTACGTAAGACTTTTAGGGGGGAGGGGGGGTTAAGTATTTCTTACGACCAATAGGAAAAATGGCGCTAATGCATGTAAAAAATCTTACATAGGGGGGTGGGGGGGTTCAAATGACCAGAAGAAAGTCTTACGTAATTTATGGACGACCCCTAAAGTATAGTTTCAATTTAAATTTAAAGAATTAATGAAAGTTAAAGAATCAACAATTCACATTTTGGAAATAAAATTTGGTGATTTTTTAAATTGAAGTTTATATATGAAATAATTGTATGCCTTCCATGAAAACGAGTCGATTGGAATATATAAAGTATAAATTTGAGGTAAATTTAATAAATTAATGAAAGTTAAGAAAAAAAAAATTCCCATTTTAGCTGAAAAATTTTGTATTTATTTAAATTCAAGTTTAAATATAAAGTAATTGTTACGTACCAAGAAATTATTTACGATATTTAAAATAATTAATATGAAGAAATTAACACTATTATTTAAAACACCGTGGGCTTTTGAGATGGCCCAAATTTCTAAGGCACTCGGAGGTTTAGACTGCCAAGGCCTTAAGGGCCTTGTTTTTTTAGAATGAGATCGATTTATTCCCTAGTTGCCGAAAATCTCGTTAAAAGTGAGATTTTTCCTCTTAGTAAACTTGAATGTTTTTATTCTTATTGGAAAGGAGAATTAATAGTAAAAAAAGGAAGAAAATATTATCAAAGTTAGGATTTATTCATTTTTTGTTACAAAATTTGGAAAATTTAGAACTAACTCTTGTACAATTTTTTTTTGAGAGAAGGTTAAAAAGAAAGATTGTAATAAGAACGATACAATTTGTTACCTGACACTACCGCCGAAGATGGTATCTCCTCAACGGGCGAAAATTCCTTTTCGCGCACTAAATTACGCGATTGTCTTTAGGCCTTTCTCCAATAGGATCCTAAACTCTTGCGTTGCGTATGCATTGCGTCGGTTGCTATTGGCAACCAATGCTAAAATCAACGCGTCAGTCACGCAACGCAAAAGTTTAGGTTCCTATTGGAGAAAGGCCTTTTAGTTCAATTTAATATGTAAATTGTTTTTCCAGCTGTCGCACACGAAACGAACGCGGGCCCTACGCGCACCCGGTCGGTCTCTCAACGGAATTCCCCCAAAAATTAAATTACTTTAAAATTTAAGAAAACCCTTTCGCACACGATTCCGAAACGGCCCCCGTTGACTTCGGAGTATATTTGATTTTATTTTCGTCCTGCCGAAATTAATCATATAATCATATAATCAATTTCGGGTCTCTGGTACCGGACGGGGACGCGTTGGCTTTTTAATTGGTGGAGTCACGGTGTTAACCCGTCTTGCACCAAAACCTTACTGAACATTGAATTATGGGCCAGAGACACCTCGTCAGTTCGCTTGGGGATGTTAGGTGGGAAATTAATGCTGAATTGGAATTTTGAAAATGAGTGGAAATGGTAGCAGGGGCGTTGGACCTGCGGCCATGCGGTTTTTAGCTGACTTCGCTTTTGACAGGAAGTCGCTAAAATAATTTTTAGAATTGGAAATAAAATTATTTCCAAACAAGTAATAATAAAATATTGCATGTTATCCTTATTAGGATAACTCATCAAAAATGGGAATTTTCCTTTTCAGGAAAACTCCAGATACATCCTTGAATGTACCCTAAAAATACATCCTTTTAATTTTCAATGCAATTCCGACATTGGGTGAATTATTTTTAATATTATTTCATGCCCAATGTTGATTCGGAATTGGATGCTGTGAGTGAATCAAAATAAATACATATGTTCTTATTCCGAGCACATGTAGTAGGGCTTGTAGGTTTGAGTGGGACAAAATTTTTTTTAACAAATCTAAATTATTAACAGATGATTATTGAAAATTGAGGTTGCAGCACCCTACGGCACAAGTTGGAGGGGGCTGCCTACCTACTCGGCATGGTATTTTTCAGTCTTTTTCTAAATAACATTTTATAATTAATTTTTTATTCTTGGTAATACTTAATATTCTTTTTTTGACACAGAATTAGATGATCTTCCAAATATAAAAAGAATTGACGATTTATCTTCATTTCTTCAAATGTTATTAATTATTTAAATAAATTTTTATTAATTATTATTAATTTAACACCCGTTTAGCAGAAATAGTTCATATAGGTCTCATTGGATGCGGATTTTGATAAGCATTTTAATGGTGTTTTTAAAATTACTCTAATTTTATTTGTTCGTAAAATATTTCATTTTTTATTAACTTTTGTTAGTTAATTAATTAATATCTCGAAAACAAAAAATAATGCCATCTCAAAAATTTAACCATCAATTTTATATGACTTAAACAATATTCATGATTTTTTTCGCGCTTCTAAATGAGGGAGAACATGTTTAAAAGTTATAAACAAAATTTATTTTTTAAACAAATTGTTTAAAAACTAATATTTTTTTAAAAAAATAAGTTTTTTCTAAAAGTTTAAGATCTTCTGCGTAAAAAACATTTACAACATTTTTCTCTATTTTTAGTAGGAAAAAAGTTATAAGTAAATTAAAAAAATATTGCCAAATTTGCTATTGTAAGTATCTCGAAAAATATTAAAAATTTCAAATTCAAAATTTGTACACTTATTTAGCACCACTATCACTACAATTTACAGAATTTTAGAAAATTCCGAGACATGACCCCGTATTCTCATATGAAATGCCTCTAATGTTTTTATAGATATTTTTTAATAAATAATTAATAAATATACTATATACGTATATACTATATTATAAATATAATATATTATATATACATAATGTAATATATAAATAGTACTGAAAAATACAATTAATGGTGATATTAATTAATATTTAATTAATTATACCTAATTATAATCACTATAAGTAAAAAAAGATATTTTTTAAAATATTGGCTGTGAAAAGTACATAGTTATTGTTATATCCCCAAAATCTGAAAAATTGTATCTTTTAAATGTTTTCAAGACTAGAAAAAATAAAAAGTACTTTTTACAGCCAATATTACTTTAAAATAATTTTTAGAAGTTTGCTTTGGAAAGTGCAATCTTTAAGGACTGATTTATTTTTCACTTAAAAATAATCATGTTTTTTATCTAGGTACTAATTTTACAACTTATGCTATTTTCATTAAATAATATATTCAATTTCACAAACCGAATGCAACTTCAATTAGTCCTCAAAGAGAAAAAAAACGCGCCACAAACTCTACCTCCATGGTGGTAAGGAAACGTGTTTAATAATATATATATACACTAAAAAATTTTATTTTTTTCAAATATTCACTTTCTTGTTTATTATAAAATATATACTTATTTATTTAAACAAAATAATTATTGTTAGAATAAAATATATTGTATTTGAGCCAATGATTTCCGTATTTGAAAGAAATACAATTTAATACGCTAAAATAATATTTATTATTCAATACAAATAAACACTTTCATTATAATAAAGAAGTAATCAATTACACAGCCACACAAAAAAAAGTACCCGGGCCGGGGAATGAGACCAACATTTCTTGATGTATTTTGATGCGCTGAACACGAATCTGAAGTCCGTTTAGCTCCATCACGTCAGGATTTTGACATAACCTCAAAAAACATAGCTGATTTTAAATGACAGGAGAAATTTTTTAAATAATGGCAGATTTGCTTGAATCTTGTTACTCGGGGGTTTTTGGGGTCGCTGATTACGAATTTAACGTCAGATTTATAAAATTCAAAATGGCGGATCCAATATGGCGGACGAATTTTTAAAAAGTAGTTGGATTTTTACAAAAATTGGTATCATGGGGTTTTTTTGGAGTCGCTGATTACGAATTTAACGTCAGATTATTCAAATGTAAAATGGCAGATATAGTACGGTGGTTAAATATCTTTATGTTTCTACATGTGTCTGCATCCAGGGCACCTCCACGCGGTGACGGTGGGTAACGGAGTTTGTCCGCTATCCGTCTAAGTCCCTGGATAATGGCCATTTTGAATTTGAATAATCTGACGATAAATTTGTAATCAGCGACTTCCAAAACCCCTAGATACCAATTTTCGTAAAAATCCAACTACTTTTTAAAAATTCGTCGCCATATTGGATCCGCCATTTTGAATTTTATAAATCTGACGTTAAGTTCGTAATCAGCGACCCCAAAAACCCCCGAGTAACAAGATTCAAGCAAATCTGCCATTATTTAAAAAATTTCTCCTGTCATTTAAAATCAGCTATGTTTTTTGAGGTTATGTCAAAATCCTGACGTGATGGAGCTAAACGGACTTCAGATTCATGTTCAGCGCATCAAAATACATCAAGAAATGTTGGTCTCATTCCCCGGCCCGGGTACTTTTTTTTTGTGTGGCTGTGTTATTTGAAACAATGTTTTTTAGTGTACTTTAATTATATATCCCTAAGTTTTACTTTTTTACGAGAAATCAATTTTTTACTTAAGACATTACACGTAAAATGCTTCGTATGTGTGTGTGGATCTTTTTTGTGAACACGATATCTTTAACAGGTTTTAATGAATTTGGTGTAACGTGGAGTTACATTTGGCGGATCTGTCAAGAGGTCGGCGATTGACACTGGAATCAGTCGAATTATTCGGAAAGGTCAGTCGCCGGGCCCTCAAGACAGATTCGTCACTTGTTTAACTGATGTCGCCGAGTCGACATCTTTCCCCCTTTTAATTTCTGGAGTGATTGTGTGATCTTCGTAGAATTGGAGAGAAAAGAATGAAATGTAAGTTAGACAAAATATATTTAATTATTATTATTAAATATTGTTGTTTTCTCTGTCCTCACTTCCAATCCTTTCCCCCCAAAAAAAATTTATCGTCTTTTTTCAAAAAATTTTTTTATTTGAAAAAATTTTAAAATTAGAAAAATTTAATGTGATATATAATAAAGACGTCTTCCTTCCTTAAAAATTTGATTTAAATTTAAAGAATTAATGAAAGTTAAAAAATCAAAAATTCATTTTAGCTGAAAAAATTGGTGTTAATTTAAATTCAATTTATATATAAATTAATTTTAATCATTGCATTGAAAGGAACCGACTGTATAAAGTATAGATTTGATTTAAATTTTAAGAATTAATGGAAATTGAAAAATCAAAATTTCATTCTAGCTAAAAAATTTTGTGTTTATTTAAATTCAATTTAAATAATTTTATTCATTGCATTTAAACAAATTCATTCGTAGGGGAGATGTATGCAAGTTGAGACGGGTTTTGTTTTTTGGGAAAATTTTTAAACAAAAAACATTTAACAAAAAGTTTTATATGCTGTTCAAAAGGTACTGTCCAGTGCTACAACATAATTGAGTCATAATTTTGTCTTCAAAATTTGTAATATGCTGTAATATTTGTAATATCCCGCAGTTACTGCCAATTTATTTAAATGTTTAGTACAACCTATTGTCATTTTTTCTTGAACATTTTGAATGTGCTCCCACATAGCACAGTATCTTGCTGTAAGTTTGTGGTGTGGATTAAACGTATGGTTTGTAAGCTTACGCGGTATACTTGTGGTAGACCTAGGGTGATCTAAAAAGTTCCTCCCTGATGGTAAGATTACATGTAAAGGTTGTAGTAAGCTTTCATGTAATGGGCGAGATAAGCATACATTTAAAGGTCAAGGTGAGCTTAAATATAAAGGTCGAGGTAAGAAAAAAAACATAATTTAGAAATATATATGTGACGCTCCATGAGAAAAGGGACCTTATGCGACAAAACAGAATTATACAGGAAAGGCGTTTAAAGTCGAACGTTCTGATTGGCTGATTGTGAGACGCGCCAGCGAAAATCAGCCCCACTACCTTACTACTACATCGTTCCTACGTCTCACGGATACAACAAGTATACTAGTAGTAGTGGTAGTGGGGATGGTTTCCGTAGGCCGTGCTGGAACGCAATTGATATGGTCATGTTTAAAGCTTTATTACAAAAAAAGTAATTAGAAAAATATCATTTTTGACAGAAATAAAGGCCTTTATCTTTTTACAATCATTTGAGGATAATAATTCTAGACAGTTATCGGTCTGAGATAAATCGTTACCCACTTGATCGGAAATAGAAATAAACATATGTCTACATGCCGGACAAGAAGTAATAATATGATGTAATGATTCTGAATCCAAACGGCAAGGCGCGCAAATTGCATCGAGGTGAAAGACAAACTTCTTTTCTTTATAAATTACTTTACAAACATGTTTGTTAATAAGTCTAATTTGCGCGAAAATTCTTTTGAAAAACATTGGCATATGAGAAAGTAGATAGGGTTGTGCATAAGGACGCACATAAAGTTCTGGGTAAATTAGTAAGCTTATAGAAAGAAAGCGGGTGTGTTCATCCTCGGCTCTCAAGAAGCATCTGAATCTCTCGAGCAAATATCCACTGTCTAGGTAGAAAGATTCTGTGCTTATCTCATCCCACAAATCTATTAACCCACAAGGTTCAAAGAAAAATATTCTCAGTTGATTTACCCAATTGAATTTATTTTTTGGATTGCACTTTGATAAATGTAATAATTTCTGAAAACATTATCTGGGATATCGAGTGCAATCCATTATAAAAATCTTATTTATCCACGATATAGCATTTCTAAAAACCCTGAGAGCGTGTAGGTCTTGAATATAAGGGAGGGCTTCCGGCGAACACCAAACAAGATCATTCACACTCGTACCAATGGGGGACATAAAAGTAAAGTTGGCCGGAGAGTCACTCTTAGTACGACCATTGAGCAAAACAAATTCATTCGCCTCCAAATTACTGGTTAAAATTTTACCTTTAGAGTTTACCACTTTATCCGTAGAGAATCATAAAGAAGATAAAAAATCATTGGCATAAAAGAAGTCAGCGTTCAATTGATTTAAATCCTCCACCCTGCAATTAAAATCCCCACCTAAAATAATCGGAACATTTCTATTTAAATTTGAAAGCAATAAGTTTAAATTATCCAAAAAAGTATCCAGTTCTTCAGTGGGAGAAATATATAACAAACCCAAAATCCAACAAAAAGGAGGCGATGATTGCTTGATTCTAACAAATATTTGGTTATGATGTAAATATAATACTTTAATAAAAAATACATTGGGATTGTAAACAATTAATAATCCTCCCTTTGCTCTACCCGTCTTGTAGGATCTTCTTGCAGGTGCTCCGATGTCTTTGAAAGAAGAATTGTTGAGAAATTGAAGATTTTCGGATTCAGCCCAAGTTTCACCCACATATAAAATGTCAAATAAATCAAGGTAGTCACTGATTTCATGTAGATTAAGAATTCCGTGTACGTTCCAGAAAATCAGTTTTCCACATTTGACCTTGTTTTCACTTTTTTGGGAAATAGAGGGTTGAAAGCACTCTCTTGGATGTTGAGTTGTAATTCTATTCCACTTCAATCGAATAAAGCTTTCTAGAGGTCGATTTGCGCTTCGAATTGGGAGAGTGGTGTTTTTGCTTTGGAGTTTCCAAAGATAAAAATTTTTTAAAGAATTCCTTTGAAGATTTTCGCTATCTGTAGTCAACCAAGGTTTTTTAGGACAACCTCTGGATTTGATCAATTTCTCTGGTAAAGGGAAATTATCAGGAGGTTTTGAATTGTGGGAAGGTGATTTGTCGGGAATCTCTGCTTGACTTGCAGGATCGGGAACAGGAGAGGATTGAGATGAATGCATACTAGATGTAACAGAATTATTTGTGATAATATATTTCCTTTTATGACAACTCTAATTCCCGCATCCTGAAGACTTCTCAATCTTGCAACCAAGAAGCGGCGTTCCTCTCTCTCAGCTTTAGAGCGATCATTTGCAATACTCAGGTTCATGCCTCCGAATTCCGCCAATTTTGAGAAAACCATTTTCACCCATCTGGTTGCGATAAACTTGATAATAATCGGTCGGTTACCTTCGACTCTTCCTAATCGGAAAACATCGGCGATCGCCAGCTCAGGTATATGTAAACCAATGGATGTAAACAAATTGATAATTGATTGAAATAAATTAATATTCTTTTCCTGCGAGTCTTCAAATTTGAAAAGAATGACATTGTTCGCTCTCTGTGAGTCATTCGAATTAATAAAATTTCTTTCAATTAAATTTATTCTGTTGACTTGCTTCTTAATTTTGCTCTCAAATCCTTCCAAAATTTTATTTGTGGCTATGGCTTTTTCGTTTAAGTCTGAGACAGATGAAGTCAAAGCATTTATAGAAGAAAACAATTTGTCCCACTTTTCACTGTCCTTCGAAGACATTTTAACGGATTGACACTGTCACCAGATTTTTTATGTTCATTAACGCGAACCCCCACCATTCTCTTTGTTTCACCAACATAATATGCAGTACAATTTTTGCAATTTAATTTATAAACAACATTAGTTACTTCTGTTTTTTTGTTTTTGTCCTTACCCTTTCTGATCAAATTATGCCTCATAGCATTGTTATTTGTAGGAATCGTTAAAATATTATAATTACTAAGCATTGAAGACGTTTTTTCATATAAATTAGGAACATACGGTAAAAAGACTTTGGGCGTTCGTTTGTATAAAATAATATTTGCATCGTTTTTTTAAGTATTGGACTATATAGAACAAGTACGTTTGTTAATGTATTTGTCTATAAAGTCAGTGAGGTAGTTATTGCGTAGAAGAACTTTTTTAACGTATTCAATGTTTTTTGAATGAAATTTTTTATTTGAAAGTTTTACTGCTCTGTCAATTAAGTTATAAACAATAGCAATTTTTTGAGTGATAGGATGCTATGAATCATAATTTATTGTTCGTTCAGAAAAAGTAGGTTTTTTATACCAGTCAGTAATGAGTCCATTATCGTCTTTAATTATCATAACATCTAAAAAATTAATTGAATGATTAATTTCAACTTCATGAGTGAATTGTAATCTTGGATCGTAACTATTGAAAGTATCAAGCATTTCTTGAATATTGTATTTAGGTATAAATGTGATAATATCATCCACGTATCTGTAGAAAAATAATGGTTTAAATGATAATTTATTAATGCAAAAAGTCTCAAGGTCATCCATAACGATGTCTGCAAATAGTCCAGAAATCGAAGAACCCATAGGGGTACCATAAATTTGTTTATAGTATTTGTCATTGAATTTAAAAAAAATGTTATTAAAAAGAAAAGAGCAGGCATCGAGTAGATCATCAAGAGGTGTATTCAAATTTTGTGAAATGATAGAGTAACGTTTAATGATACTATCAGATACATGTTTTGAACCAACGTTAGTGAATAAAGATTTAACATCTAAACTGATTAAAATGTGATCATCAGGTATATTAAGATTTTTAACCTTCTCGATAAAATCAAAACTGTTACGAATGTAAGACTTTAGTTTTGGTATAGATTCATTTAAAATATTAGTTAAATGTTTGGAAAGAAAATATGTTGGTGAACCAATGGTTGAGACAACAGGTCTGAACGGGTAATCCTTTTTATGTATTTTCGGTAAACCATAAAATTTTGAAAGATTCGTATTAGTCTGCGTTAAAAAATAATTATTGTATGTTTTGTTCAAATAACCGTTCATATTCCAATATTTTAATAATTTATAAGTGTCGGTTTTTAAATTTGGAAGTGGATCCTTATTAATAATTTTGTATGTTTCCAAGTCAGAAAGTAAAGATTCGGTTTTTGTAATATATTCACTCCTATCCAATGCAACCGTGACGTTTCCCTTGTCAGCTATAGTAAATAAAACATTCTTATGGTTTTTAACAAAAAGTTTTGAGTCATTAAGTTTTTTTAAAAAAATTCGGTCTTTGATACTAATATGTCCAGGAGATTTCTTTTCAAAGGAAGTTATGTTTTTTATAATTTTGTTTCTAATATCATTCGACATTTTATCATTTAAGTCATATGTACTTATAAATTGTTCGATGGATTTTATATATTCTATTGTTAAGTTTAAACAGTTGTTGTTGTTATTGAATTTGAAACTATTGCCAAGAGAAATGACGTCGATGACATTGTCTGGAATATCGCAATTTGACAAATTTAGAAACCAACCATGTTGTGAACTGTTTGACATATTTAAATTACAATTTCTATTTTGTAGAAAAGCAAATTTTTTGGAAACTTTTTCTTTTTGAACAGAAACAAAATGAGAATGTTTATTCTCATGTATTGTATATATTGATTTTGAGATATGTGTCGGAAAATTATTGTTAATAACGGATTTTAAATTATCAATTTTTTTGTTCAAATGGTGAATGTGAATACATTTATCCTCTATCATGATATTAAGAAGTTTGTTTTTAACTTTTTTTATTAACAAGTCAAATTTTACGTTACCAGTATTACTATGGAAGAAGAAGTGATATAAACTATTATTAATTGTGTCTATGTGTTTTGGTGTCAGATCGTACGTGCGGCATTGTAGTAAAAACTGGAGTTGCGATGAAAAGCGAGCAACCTCCTGATTGGTGTTGATCCAGTCTTTCAAAATTTTTTTTGATTGTTGGATGATACCAACTCAAATATATTCCGTGAAATCACTTGTGACCGTTGTAGATCCATGGTCAATAAATAATAAAATTTTGATTCTCTCACTCGGTAGTATTTAATAATATAAGAAGATGATATCGATCATTCCGAGTCAAGGATTAAATAAAAACATTATTCTTTACGTTTCAATGGCACAGCCATCCTCTTCAGAAACTGAATGTTTATTACAAAATATAAAAAAAAAAAAAATTTTAAATTTTAACACATTTGTAGAAAAAAAATATTTCTTATAAAAAAAAAATTAAATGACTAAATTTACCTTAAAAAAATGAAAACATTATTAAAAAAAACTCTTTTTGAATAAGTAAATTTAAAAGTGATTAAACGTCTCAATTTACACGATTGCTAATAGACACTGATCAATTACAAAGTTGTATGAAGAAGCGTAGAGTGAAATTAGGTTCATTGACCTTATTTCAATAATGTAAATAGAGAAACGTCAAGGTATTATTAGACAGGGATAAAAGTTATGAATATTTTCTGTCGTTGAGAAAATGGAAGTAACAATTACTGAGATTTTGAGTGTCATCTTTTATGTTTATTGCATTCTTTTGCAGATTAATATGAATCATTTCGGATATCAAGCGTTTGTTTTCATTTGATGAATTTCACTCTACGCTTCTTCATACAACTTTGTAATTGATCAGTGTCTATTAGCAATCGTGTCAATTGAGACGTTTAATCACTTTTAAATTTACTTATTCAAAAAGAGTTTTTTTTTGAATAATGTTTTCATTTTTTTAAGGTAAATTTAGTCATTTAATTTTATTTTTTTATAAGAAATATTTTTTTCTACAAATGTGTTAAAATTTAAAAAAAAAATTTTTTTTTATATTTTATAATAAACATTCAGTTTCTGAAGAGGACGTCTGTGACATTGAAACGTAAAGAATAATGGTTTTATTTAATCCTTGAATCGGAATGATCGATATCATCTTCTTATATTATTAAATACTACCGAGTGAGAGAATCAAAATTTTATAATAATAATAATTATTATTTAAGTCAATTAACTTTGAGTTTTAATGACTTACAATTTTCATTTCCATTACAAATCTTATTTGCTTTAGAACTTTCAAGCTCGTCATCCTTCGTGTTGTTGTCTAAAATATGTTCAACAACGCCTAAAGAATTTGTTCCAGGTTTGTTGTAGTCGGAAAAAGATTCCTCAACACTTTGAGGATTTAATTTAACTTTTTTTACTTCCGAACCACCATCTGTTTCTCTAAGATATGTAACAATATTATGATAAATAAGAAATATATACTAATAGATATAATAAAAATAATTAATATAATTATAACAATAAGTTGGAAAGGCAGATAATCGTAAAATATTTCAAATATTTTGAAGGTTTACCTGCAGTACTGCTATAGGAGAAATATTTTATGTAAAGTGATTGTCGAACTAAATATAATATTAAAAAAATATATGAATATTTAATACAAAAACAATCTTTATACAGCTTTCCAGGAAGCATAGAAAACATGATTATTTTACCACAAAAAATATACAAATGACGAATTGTGTCAAAAATGTTTGCCCTTGAAAAGGCACACTATTTTTATATAAAATCTTTACATAACCAGATACCAGTTTATATCATACTTTTTTGAATTTATTGTTAAAAAAATATAATTTTGTTTTTACTATGATTACATTATAAGAATTTTCTTTTATTTTCGCAAAAATAGCAAAGTGGTTTTTTGTGATACTCTTTATAACAATGATTTTAAAGCTTAATAACTAAACTTCCAGTTCTAGTTGGAAGTTTAAAACAGTCAAAATTCCAAGATTGTAGACTAAAAAGTAAAAAAGTGACCTTTTTACCTCGCTCTAATCTATAATAAAATTAGAATTTAAGAAATAAACAAATATATTATATTTATTTGACCTTTCTGTTTTTAAGAGAAATGGTCCAGATCGAAGTAAACTTAATTTCCCTTATTAGAAAATTAAAAATGTGATTATTTTAAGTATACACCATTAACCAATAAAAAATTATAATTATTACAAAATTACGTACCGGCAAAACGATAAAAAAAATTTATGGGCCACGGTCATCTGTCATTGGTCCACGTTTCGTCAAGATCGGGATTATTTATTAAAATATCTTTGAGATGTGTTACATTTTTAGCTGCGGGAGAATATGCAGACTTCAACTCGTTTTTTCATTAAAAAATGCACAGTTCGTGCGAATCACCTCTTTTGATCCGTCTTCGCCTTCAAATTGCACTATTGCAAATTTGTGTATTTCGGAATTCATTCTGCAACTTCAAAAATTGTGATTTTCAATAATCTTGTGGAAAAATAAATAATGAGTATTTAAAATAAAAAAAGTTATTTTATTGGAACTTCACACAAATAAAAATATTTCGTTTCATTGAAATACTATAATTTTTTAATAACAAATGCGTTATGAATGACAGAACGAAGATTATATTATTCCATTTTTACACCAATTGTAAACTTTACATATTTCAATCTAATAACCTTTTGAAATTTAAATATTTCTACTACAATTCTTTTAATATCTATTTTTAAATTTCAACTGATATTCTTTTCTAAATGAATTTTATCATAAATTAAAATTAATAAATATTAATTTTTTATTTCAAGTATGATCGCGTATAAATGATAGTGCAGGTTCTCAAAACGAATAGAAAGAAGTTTTTTACAAAAGTAAAAAAGTATTAAAATAGTAAATAATCGTAATAAAAGTAATAAGTTTTAGTAATTTTTTTAGTAAGAGTTCGAAACTTGTCAATTCTATTAAAAATGAATAGAAAATTTAATTTATTGTAATATGATTTTTCCTTTTACAATAAATTGTCTGTTAATTTTGGTATAATGAACATCATGTTGAAAATGAACTAATGATATAAAAGCACATGTTTCTAGCCGGCGTTTTAATATTCCCGTCGAAATCTATGTGATTACTTTAAGGTTATAAAACTACGAATATAAAAAATAAGTGTAATTACTTACAATACTCTCGGAATATTTATTCTTGTGAATCACATCAACTTATTCATTTAAGTCTTAATGTATGTCAATTAAAACACAATTTTGAAGTTAATAATTAGTAATGAAAAACTGCACTGAAAAAATAACACACGAGGAATGAGAGGAAGAAAATTCACTGACAAATGTAAATGTTTGGCGTTTCTTTCCATCTATTGCGCAACACTGTCGCGCAGTTACATTTTTTGTATATTTTACTAAATTTTTTTATATCTGCTTTATTTGGTTCTATATTTAAATATTTCTTTCTTGAAAAATATATTTTATATATATTCTCATGATATTCTCTATCTCTCTCTACGAATTTCCTATATTTCCATCGAACATGTGCTCAACGGAAAATTCCATAGAGAAGACGCTACAAAAATGGCGTTGATTACACACTTTTCCGATTTATAAATTCCACGCTTAGAATTTATAAAAAGTCCCACGGTGATCCGTTTAGAGGTTCCTCCTCAGCGCCAGGTAAAAGATTACCCGGATCCACGTTGACCGTTTCGAAGTGTAAACTCTACCCGGGCTAGCTCAAATTACCGCGAGTTCACACATTACATTAAGCGAGACATTTATTTTATTCTCAGGACGTGAGTTACACACACAGGTGAGAGATAACGACACACTACACCCTATTGAAAATTCCGACGTAGGAAACGACGTCGTAATCGACGTAATATCCGTCATAGTAAACTACGTCGCAAACTACGTCGTAAACGATGTCGTAAACGACGTCGGTTACTACATAGTAACCGACGTCAAAAAATGGGATAGTAAACTACGTCGTTTACTACGTCGTTTCCTACGTCGTTTCTCACGTCGTTTACCACTTTTTCTTCACGTAGCGTTGTTAATGCTATTTATTTACTTCCAATTTCGTTATTTCTTCGTTTATTATAATTTATTACGTAATAATTAATGATAAAAATATTTAATTGAAATTACCAATTTTCTTTGTATATCAAATCGATTGTTATGTCTTGACAGGGGCCATTCACAAAATACGTAACGCTTTTTTTCGAAAATTCCACACCCCCCACCCTCCTATGTAACGTACTATTGCATACATTAGCGCCATTTTTTCTGCTGATAATAATAAATGGCTTAACCTCCCCCTCTCCTGTTAAAGCGTTACGTATTTTGTGAACGGCCCCTTTATATAAGTCTATTACACGTAAAATGAAAGAATACTATTTTAAAAAGCAAGTTAGATGTTTATTTTAAAAATTCAGATCTACAAAGAGAATTTTATAAATTTTTGCCTATATAAATAAGTTTTCATTATAACAATTGTAGAACAGAAATTATTTTTTAAAATTAATTGATGCATGAAAGGTTCCCCTAGTATATATTTTAAAATAAAAATCACAGAAATTGAAGTTTTGACAATTTGGAGTTTCTCGTATTTTTTTAACATTTTACACGTAAAGTACATAGTCAATATTTTAAAAATAACCTTAGAAAATTTATAAATAATGAAGCACTAATAAGATTCTCTTATTCTAAAATTTACAATTTTGAAAAAATGTTTCTTTAATAAAAAAGCTGACATAATTTATTATTATAGTAGTCTTGTTAATGGAATAAATTAATTTTAATAAAATTTTAATTTCGCTGTATTATCTTCGTTTATTTATAAATTTTAAAGCAAAACAGTAGGAGTAATAAACAAACGTTCAATAAAATTTATTACTTAATACTACCAAATACCAACATTTAAATACTATCAAGAATTTCTCAGGAATCAACTTTCCTATGAATTTCGCAATAATTTTCAGGAAATATTTCTTTTTGGGGCCAAATGTACTGTATTTAGTGTTCTGAATATAGTAAGATTTAATAGTAGTGCAAATTTGGAACGGCGCAAAGATATTCACTATCATCGATTGCCATATATACACAAACTTTATCAATATCTTTTGTTAACACCGCTGTATATTCATCAGTGATTTGCACAATTTCTTGCAACATGTCGTAAACATTGTTACGGGCATTTTTTGTTATAATTTTTTGGACAATTGTGTATTCTGTCAGTGTTGCGGAATGTACTATGCAATTATCGAGTTTTACGTAGGAGCCGTTCATTAGTTTGGCGAAAGAGTTGTTTGATCGCTTGTTTTCCTTGGTTGCAGACATGTACACACATCTATCTTTTACAATCTTTTTATAGGAATCAGATCCTGGAGGTAGATTTAGTTTTACCAACCAAACGGGATCAACAACAAATGCACGACCAAAGTATTTAAATTGAATTGTTCGAAGAGATTCTTTCGACTTATTTGTTCTTCCGACGGTATTGCAAAATTTTTTGACCGCAAATGAAGCGAAAGGATACACGTGATCTTTAAGTGTTAAGAAAGAATACTTTAAACTAATTTGACGACAAATTTGATGGTGCACCCGTTTTGCTGCATGAATTACTTGTAACAATTTCCCGTTACCGGATTCAAACGAATATGCATTATTGGACCAGAGTGGTCCCCAATATAACACACTTCTTGCTAAGTGTAACAATAAGTGCACGTTAAACGTCATAGCGAATTTAGTATACAATCTTTCGGTTTCGACGACGAACTCATGGAGTAATCTATCAGCACGATCAATTTCACGAATTGTGATTCTGTTTTGGCTTAGTATGTAGATAGCTTCTACAAACAATGCCCAGTGAGCGAGATATTCGTCTGGTAATATTCCACTAAGAACTATAAGACTATAATACAGTGTCCAGTTTTCCCACTCACGAGCTTTCCAAAATGCTCTATCTGAAAATGATCGCGTGAGTCGCACAATTTGATGGGGTACTTTAATTTTAGACATGAGTTCATTGATTTCTGCAATTTGTGCTCTGGGAAACATTCCGGCTTTTTTACTAGTCCCGAACCACATAGTTGCGAATTGCTTTGCAATTCCCGAACAGCAGTGCAGAGATTCGGTCACGAAACCAAAAATAATATTAAAATGTAGCAAATTTATTAACGGAGATGGCTGTTTTACTCTAAAAACCGGTTTTTTAGAATTAGCAGCTTTTTTCATGTTCTTTACAGTAGCCTTAGCTTTTCTCTTTTTAGGAATTTTATCTGTTATAGGGTATTTTATGGTTCCTGATCGCGGATTTTGAGGATTACTTCTAACTGTTTCACCGGGATGAAGACACTGACCGCAACCATATTCCGCGTTAAATTGTTTGTTTCCCTGAACTGGTGCCCTAGCAACAGAATCTACAGAACAAACCAGAGGAAAAATCTTAATAGAAGTTTCTACTCCATTGATGTTAACTGGGACACCATTCTCTGAAATGTGATTCATTCGGTCAACAAATGGATCTAGGAATACGCTCATGTAAGGCTTGTCTTGGCCGAACCACAACCCAACAAGAACCAATTCTTCACTTCGAATATGATAAGGCAATTCGTTAACCATTAAAAAGATAGGCCAGATTGCATAAGTTGAGCTTTCAAAAAGGGGAGCACCATCAGTATTGAAAACCACTGAGGCATAATGTTTTCTGTCATATTCGTTTAAGGTAGCCAAAAATTCGCGATATTTTTTTCCGTCATAAATATCCTTGATAACGCCACTTTCATAAGGTCTCTCTTTTACAACATATTCCCAGTACTCGATATTATTCTCAATTAATTTAGAAATTGGATGCGTTACGTCCATCATAACAAAAAAATCTTTGTAAGCATAGTCTTTGCAATTAAATTTTAACTTACATATTTTGCATTTTAAAAAAGTATCCTTTCGTTCAAAAGTACTGTCACGTCACCGTAACTTTTACATTCAAAATTATAAGAATTCTTTTTTTTTAAATCAATACTAAGTTGAATGTCTCTGCGACTAACACCCGTGTTTTTGTTACGCATCTAAAATACCTTTCACTTAATTGTAAACTCCCGCCCCTTTGTCGCGTGGCCAAACATCTTTTCTTTTATGTATAAAGACCCTTGCGTTTTGTATCGTTCTACGTTTACATATTGTATTTCTAAAAATATACAATTAGAAGCAAGAAACTCAGTATTTCCTTAAAAGGGCATAAATGAGTGTCCCTTTCCAACAGCTACAATTCGACACGTAGACTTTCTCTTTCTAAATTCTATAATATAATCAGATGTACTACCCCTGTAGTGTTTCTCGCTTACACCTGCGATTTCGTGACAGAGGTGTGCTCTTTCTAAATTCTATAATATAATCAGACAAACCCTCGTTGTGGATAATAAAAAAGAAAGAGATAGTATTAGCAACACAAGACAATGGAATCATATAGACTCCCTTATGAAAAACTTGATATAAAAGGGCTACTTTTTTACGGAGAGTTCAGTTCAAAACTTCACCTCATCTACGTTATTTCTACTCGTCATTTTGGATACCAGTGCCAATTCATAGTGCTTATTTACGGAATCTAGTCATTTGAACGATTTCTATAACGAGTGATTTCTAGTCAAGTGCCATAAAATCCTACACAAAAGAAGTACTCATCTACTCAAGGATCTGTGATTTTCCATATAATTGGAAAATATCCATCCTTCCTTTTGTGGAGGAATCTCATTGTGGGTCTTCGTCACGGCAAATTGAACTCCGGACCTGTGGACATTACCTGGGCCCGTCAACCTTCCTGAGGCACATAAATCTTTCTGGTACCAGCCTTTTATCCTGCCTAAACAGAAGACACCGCAGTGTCCTTTTCACACATCTACTTCTAATTTAAAAGGTAAGTGTTTTTATATTTTCACCCCCAATTTTCCTACATTTCTCATAAATCTGAAGTAACCCTTGGATTCCTTGTTTCAGTGGAATGCTGAACTCTTTTCCTTGGATTGGTTGCTTCGAGATTCTCTCTCTCATAAGAACAAAATTTTCTCTTAAGTGTTTGTCATAAATAAAGAATAACCTTAACATTTAAAATATCTCTCTTTCTTACCTGTACCCTTAGCTCAGAGCCTTCTGCTCTGTAAATAAAACAGGATAAAACACTGAATCACCGAAGCGGAATAAAATAAAATAAAAATATTATTTCTAAGTTATTTCTTATTTTTGAGACGTAACAGTACCTACGTACGCACTGCATTTCGGACATGTTGCTTAGAGTTTGGTATTATTTTTTTGATAAAACAATTTATCAATAAGATAACGCGTATTTGGTAAGAAAGATTCACTAAAAATGCAATTAGTTAAATTAAATAAATCGGTAATTGCTGTTAATGAGAGGGAGTGTACAAGTACAAATTTTAAAACCATTAGCATTACTTCTCCCACTGTTTTGTTTACCGAGACATTAATAGGTCTTTTAAAAGCTTCGTTGCTTATTGCATCAAAGAGAGACTTATAATCTCTCGGTGATAAATGATCTTCCGTTTCCTCATTTGCTGATGAATCTCGATCGTCGTCAATAGTTTCTTCATATACTTCGTCGTTTACATCCATGAAATAGTCATCATCTTCATCATGGCAGAATTGCTCACACGGATTACCTAAAATTAAAGAATTTAATTTTTCGCCAAAAATATTTTTTTTAATTCTCTTTTGTTTAAATAAAATCTCTGAAATTATTATTATTATTATTATTATTATTATTGAATTTCTTAGCAGTCATAAATAAAAAAAAATTTTCTCGTGTTCTAGTTGACAAATTTAAAAATCGAAAAAAGGAATTTTCAGATTTTTAAATCGGTCTCAATACAGAGAATACTATTTTTTAAGATTTATTGACAAATAATATAAAAAATTATTAAAAAATAAATTTTTTAAAAACAAGAATTATTCTTGAATACTGGATTTCAAAACGAAAAAAATTTTCTCGATTTTTAAATCGGCCAACTAGAACTCGGGAAAAGAATTCTTTCATTTGTGACTACTAAAAAATACATTTGTTAATAACTTTAACTTAAATATTTTTTGATCTAATAATTTCGGAGACATTTTTTAAACATAAGAGGAGTCGAAAAAAATATTTTTGTTTAAAAATTAAATTCTTTAATTTTAGGTGATCCGTTTGGGAACTTTTGACCCAATTGTTCATTTATTATTTATTATTTAACTTTTATTCTTTTATTTTATATTATTAATTAATTAATATTAATTGCAATATTAATTGCTGGCCGATTTGTTTTTCTGTTGCTTTATTTATTTTTAAAACATTAAAATAATATTTTTCTTGTGTATCTATAGATTTTTGAAAATATCAAAATTTAAACATGTTGTTTTTATAAATAACAATTTTTTTAAAAATTGAGAATGCACTTGCTTTGCTTTTTAGGACTTCTTAGCCCTCGAAACTTTTTATTTTGAATAAGTAAATAAATAATTAAATCGAAAATTATAAATGAATAGAGGTCAGAATTTCTCAAACCGATCACTTAACAAAAATATTTAATTTTCTATATTTTTCTCCAATGTCATTAAAATAAGTTTATAAATGAATAAAAATTTTTACGTCTGAGATAGTTTTATTTTGAGGTAAATAAGTATTCGTTTATTTACTTCAAAAAGTTTGTAAAATGTTTTGGCCAAAAAAATTTTTTGTTACTTATAACCACTTTAACTTTTTAAGTTTTAAATAAAAAAAGAAATTTCTTGAAATGCAGATGATCGATAGAAAAATTATAAAAAGATTTTTTGTCTTGAAATGTAGGGTATAAAAAAATTTGAAACAAAAATTATTTTTGCAAACTATATTTCAAGACAAAAAGAATTTCTTTTTATTTTTAAATTGATCTTGAGAAAATTTTAATTAAGATTTTAAAAAAATTTTTAAATATTGTCTTTTAATAATAAAATTTTAAAAACTTAAATTGATCAATTAGGGAAATAAAAAATAAAAATCGAAAAAAAGTTTAACAAAATTCTCTAAATTTTACTATTATTAAACAAAAATTTGAAATGATTTTTAAACTTTATATCATTAAAATTTCCTTGTGTGTAATAAAATTTTTTAATTTCAAGGACATGTCAGAGAATTTGAAAAATGGATTTTTGTGGCAACTCAATTCAATATCCACAAAGAATGTTTTTTTTCTTTTAGTAAACCGTTTACATATATTTATTTTTTAAGGGGAGGCACTGGTGAAATTTCAGCCTATTGAAATTATTGTTGTTAAGGGGTGCGAATTTTTTTCTGACATAATTTAGGACCCAAAATTAATATATATTATTAAAATTAGAAAAAAAAATTTTTTAGCCATTTTAGAAAATTTATTTTTTTAAGAAAATTAAAATTAATTTTTAAAATCCATGCGATTGATTGTTCAGAATCATATAAAGGCGTATAAAAAATTTGGCATTGAAAAATAATGAAAATTGTGGAAGGAGTTGAATTTTTTTAGAAATGAACTCTAAAACTGAAAAAAATTAAAATTGAATATTTTTAGGAGTAACAATTTTTTTGGACATTTTTTCACAACCTAAAATCGTATTCCACTGTGAAAAATAAAAAAAGTAATTTTAAACTATTTTACAATTTTTCTTTATTTTTCAAAATTTTCATTTTTTTAAAAAATTAAAATTTTTTAAAGTCCATGTGCTTGATTGTTCAGAATTATGAAAAAAGCGTGTAAAAAAATCGGCAATGAAAAATAATTAAAACTGTGAGAGAATTTTAAATTTTAATTTTTCGAGAATTTTGAAGTTTATTGAAAAAATTATTAACACATTTATAGTTTTTGAATTTTTTAGAGTATATTATAATTTTAGATACTCAATATTGTTAGAAAAAAAATTGACGACTCTAAACAACAATGATTTCGATGGGATGAAATTTCACCAGTGCCTCCCCTTAAGTGATAAAAAATAAATATTATAATAAATAATATAAAATTAATAATATAAAATTTTTTAATATTGTACATTTAAATAAATATATAAATAATTTTAGTTAATATTGTAGTATAGTGTTATTTCTACTAAATGGATATTTTCAAAATGCTTTACTTGTTCAAAAACCATAATAATATGTAATTTATAAGCAGAAAATGACTTTAAATATTGTCGATATCACCTCGAAAAAGTGCTCCTTATCAATGTAATCGATTTCTTCTGTTAATGCGTTAATAACTTCAGATACTTTTGTCTCTTCACTCTTTTTTTCGCATTCAACCGTTAATGTTTCATCATTTGTCGATTGAGCGGTCTCCAAATTTTTAGCATTGTCCCAATCATGATTGGAAATTTCAATTTCCTGATTGCTTTCTATTATTGGATCTTGATCCTTATCTTGAATGTTAGCTTGAACGTTAATTTCCCTCTAAAAATAAAAAATAATTATCAACTTTTAAAAAATATATCATTTTATTTTAATTTAAACACAAATAAATAAGCTCAAATGCCTGCAACTTTATTCTAACCACAAAATTTTTAAGCTTTGTGCAAATTTTGCATGGCAATAACGTCTATAAAAGAATAAATAAGTTTAGAAATTAAATATTTATAAATATAGTAATATTACTTACTTTATAATAAATTAATTTTTATTTAATTTTAATTTAATAATTAAAAAATTTTACTTTTGATTAAAAAACATAAATATAAAAAATTGTTTGCTATGTAAATTCTAATAATTTTTAAATAAAAATTCGTGAACATTTTTATCCACAAAATATATTATCTGAATAACACTACTTACCGATTTTTCACGTTGCTTTTTATGTCTGTACCAAGAACTTGAAGGAATTCGATCATCTGATTCCGGTTCCAAATACTTTTTATACCTTTTTGGTTTTTTTGAAGTCATTGGGATATTGTTAAATTTTTCTTACATGCTAATGTGCACAAGAAGCATATAATTTTATTCTTTAAATTATTATTGTAAAATAATACAGACTTCCCTGTATTTTTAAGTCACGCATGAAATATTTTTTTATTTTAAATCGCTATAGCAACGAATCTGTCAAATTTAAATAAACATAACAAATGCAGAATATGTCAAAATAAATTGCATTTCTTTAGGCAGTTGAAAAGATTTCAACAAATTTTCAATTTCATACTGAAAAATGAGATTTAGTCATGCATATGAGAGATTCTTTTTCAATCGCCCCAGCCCAAAAAGTCAATGTTCTGGGATTGGCTTCATACTTTGGTAAATTGTTGTCCTATATGATAGTAATAAATCCCTAAAATATAAACTCATTAAAAAAATATTTGTAGAAAGTAGAGGGGGTTGAAGTTTTGACGTTAAGGGTAACATTGTCATTTTCAAATCCGTATAACTATGACAAAAGTTAATGGATTTTAATTTATCTATAATGAATTTTATTGCATTTTTCACGTACTTTTCAAAAATGTATACGAAATTTAAAAAAAAAATTTTTAACCCCTTTTTTTTCAAAATCAACCCTTATTTTTCGATTTTCACCCCTTCGGGTATTTTTTTTTTTTTTTTTATTTTCATTGGAAAGCTGAGGTTTTTTCCGATGAGCTATGTAAATATGAAAATGGGACAACAATAATTTTGTGAGTAACAGAATATTAAAGTAGGCGGTGCCGATAAGGGTGCCGTTAAGGGTAACATTGTCATTTTCAAATCTGTATAACTATGACAAAAATTAATGGATTTTAATTTATCTATAATGAATTTTATTGCATTTTTCACGTACTTTTCAAAAATGTATACAAAATTTAAAAAAAAAAAATTTTTACCCCTTTTTTTTCAAAATCAACCCTTATTTTTCGATTTTCACCCCTTCGGGTATTTTTTTTTTTTTTTATTTTCATTGGAAAGCTGAGGTTTTTTCCAATGAGCTATGTAAATATGAAAATGGGACAACAATAATTTTGTGAGAAACATAATATTAAATTAGGCGGTGCCTATCTAAATCCTCAAAGATGATCTCCAGGTACACCCCTTATCGGCACCGCCTACTTTAATATTCTGTTACTCACAAAATTATTGTTGTCCCATTTTCATATTTACATAGCTCATCGGAAAAAACCTCAGCTTTCCAATGAAAATAAAAAAAAAAAAAAAAAATACCCGAAGGGGTGAAAATCGAAAAATAAGGGTTGATTTTGAAAAAAAAGGGGTTAAAAATTTTTTTTTTAAATTTTGTATACATTTTTGAAAAGTACGTGAAAAATGCAATAAAAGTCATTATAGATAAATTAAAATCCATTAACTTTTGTCATAGTTATACGGATTTGAAAATGACAATGTTACCCTTGACGTCAATACTTCAACCCCCTCTACTTTCTACAAATAATTTTTTAATGAGTTTATATTTTAGGGATTTATTACTATCATGTAGGACAACAATTTACCAAAGTATGAAGCGAATCCCAGAACATTGACTTTTTGGGCTGGGGCGATTGAAAAAGAATCTCTCATATGTTAACTTCACGAATGGACAACGAAAAATCGTGTTGGTATCGTCCGTTTAAAATTTTTTGCCGAAACACGAGAACGATTTTATAAAGACAAAAAAATATGAAGTGTGGTTAACTGAAGAAATGCTGTTAAATGCCTATATATTACTATTGGGTAGTAAGTATACCAGTATATTTTCTATTCAAACGTTTGAACAAAATCCTATTTTTTAAATAATTGTTCCATAAAATACTTTTTTGTTATTTTTTAAGGCAGTATATATTTAAAATATATTTAATTTTAGCTAGTCGATCTAATGTGGAAAAAAAGAAAGAAACTACACGACTCAAATTTCCTAATAAGAGATTGCTGAGTTTTGATTCTGAAGTTGGTACTTCAAAAATACAACCAGGAAGAACACAAGGAAAACATGAATCAAATCGGGTATTAAGTTAATTTTAATATATATATATAGGAATAATTTATTATTAATTAAATTTAAAAACTTTTACTTCATATTAATTTTTATTTGGTTGGATACATAAATTATTTTAAATTTCAAGTAAAAATAAAATTTAGTAAAAAAATTACACAATTTAAAAACAACATCTGCCTAATTTTGTAATTATTTCATTTTTAAAACAGAAAAATAATTTATTTGTGCTACTGTTTCTATTTTTACAGAAATCGAAGAATTTGGCGAAAAAGCAGACTAATTTGCTTCAAAAAGAAGCTCAACACCAACAAAATGACAATATATTAAGTAAGCACACGAGGATGTTAAAAAATCGCAAAAAACTGGATGATATATTATCTGACTGGTCAGACTCGGACACGAACGAATCGAATAGTCTTTTGTCTGAACAGAGTGGAAGCGAAGAACTTGATTCTGGACTGCAAGAGCCTCAAGGTCTAAAAATATAAATTATTAATTAACTATTAATTAATTATAATTTAACTGAGAATCATTTTCAGCTAAAAAAGGGAGACAAGAAATCCCCGGAGTTAGTTCGCCATTTCAACAACAATTACTTGAATCTCCATTATCGGGAAACGGTACTCCAAGACCAGTGAATCCAGAAATCCAAAAAGAAAAATCAAAACTGGTATTATATTATTTTTATATTGTACTAATTATATTAATTAAATAATTTTATGCAGAACAATTTATTTCTAAAATTTCGAAATTCTGTAATTTATTAAACAAAAGGAAAAATAAATAATCACGTGTGTTCTAATTTTTATAGACGGCAAAAAGGAAGCTCGATTTTTCCGAAAAAGCTGCGGATGAACGAAATGCATATTCGGAAATTGAAAGGAATGGGACATCTGACACAGTTTTATTGCACGAGGTTGGACGTGAACGAAATTTTTCCTTGACGTTAAATTCTGAAGGTTAATAAATTATTAATTAATTAATTACAATATAATTGATGTTTCATTAAGTCTGTTATTTAGAAACAAGAAGAAGAGAAGAATTTAATCAAGGAGAAAATTCAACATTTCGAAAACAGTTTACTCCTCCAGGACCGGAAAATTCAAGGCGCATGTACACTCCACGCAGAGAGAATCACAACACGTATAATCGCTATATACAAAATGTTAATCGACCTGAAGATTGGGTATGAGTATCATATTATGTGTTAAACTTTCCAAAGATATACATTTTTTGTCACTTCAAAAATTAACTTGATTTTTCTAAACCAATATATGTAGACTTATCTAGAAACTTTTTTCCACGAAGATTTTTTTGTTTCATTTTTTCTATGTAAGCTTAGAAAATTTTTTTTCTACGTAGATTTACCTTGACGAAAATACACCAATTCACACTAACGTTTGGGAAGAAATCAAAAGTCTTGATGACTTAAAATTTGTCAGAGCAGTGGCACAAAAACTTTGGGGAACAGAAAAATTGAAGATGAGATGCTTGAGCCCTCGTAGAGCAAATAAGGGTAAAGAAGATGGCCCAGAAGAAGAATTGAGAAAACCATTAACTCCAGAAAAATATCAATTATTAAAAGGTTAAATCCTACACATCTTATTTAATTACCATGTAACCTTTAGCCTGATCTTTATTATATCTTTTTTATCATATGTAACCGTCCATGAGAGAAGCTACCTTAGCCCTCCAAAAATTTTTTGTTTTACCTTCATAAAAAATTTCTTTTAAATTAGAAAACATCTAAATTAATTTTTATTGAATTTTCTTAAGATAATGAAGACTTGAGCATAATTGTTTTGTATTAAAAATTATCTCTCTTTGTGTATTTTCAGTAAAATTATCAAAAATATACCTTAAAATTTTAGTGGGCTAAGGTCCCCTCTCTCATGGACGGTCACATATTTAAAATTTAAATTAAAACATTTATCATTAAATCATGCATTATAAAATAAAATTAAATTACTTACTTTTGAAAGAAATTATTTGAAGTTGAATCTCTCAAAAAGAACAAATCACTCGTTCACGGTTTTTTGTTCAAAAAGAATAGAATTTATTTAATTAATAAAAATTTTGTGCATCATTAGATAAGATTTTACAATTTTCAAACAGACCACTGAAGAAAAATTCATAAAAAGGTCAAATGACTGAAATATTGAATAAAATCTTGTGTTAGATTTTCTTTTTATAAAATATTTCTTATAATTATATATAGTTATCTTTCTTTTAATTGACGCTTTTGTTTAAATAAATTATATGGCTTCGAACTCTTTTGAGAGTACTTGTCTACAAAAAAGTTTGGTCAATTTGTTAATAAATTCAATTTTTCTTCTAGTTTTATCAAATTTAATTTTTTGTAGATTGCCTTGACAACAAACTTATCGAGGAAAAGGTGAAACCCAAACAACGAGATAAACGAATGGCGAAAGTTCCGAGTTACATGAGGGCAAAGTTATATGATGTTCGAAGAAAGTGATGAAAAGTGCAGTTTTTTATTATTTAACAAAATAATAATTAACATATTATAAACAATTTGTTATAACTTTAATTATGTTCGTTTTATAATATGTAAGAGTTGACAAATACATTATATTAAGAATATGTAATTGTTTATTATTCAAAAACATTTTTTAATTTACATAAAAGAAACCATGAAAATGATTGCAAGAGAAAAACAAAATGTTTTAATGTTTAATTTATTTAACATTTTTTATTTAAAAATGGTACTGTGATAACTTTTTCAGATTAAATGAAGAAAACAATAAAAAGAATACTACATTAATATTCTTACTTTAAAGATATATAGTATTTGATATACAAAACAATACTGGTAATTTTTAATTGAATATTTTTATCAATTATAACGTAATAAATTATAATAAACGAAGAAATAACGAAATTCAAAGTAAATAAATAGTAATAACAACGCTACGTGAAGAAAAAATAGTAAACGACGTACGAAACGACGTAGTAAACGACGTAGTTTACTATCCCATTTTTCGACGTAGTTTGCGACATAGTTTACTATGGCGGATACTACGTCGATTACGACGTCGTTTCCTACGTCGGAATTTTCAATAGGGCACTGAATTTAATAAATAAAATACTACAATTAAAATAATTTTTATATAAATTATTTCTGAATTTATTAAATAACTCAATTATTTCACTCGAGAAATCCACACTACTAGGCGGTGAAATCAGCCGGCGAGAACAGGTTGGCGTCCATTTTCCATGCCATACGGTCAGCTAATATTCTCCTGTTTTCCTTCGGTTTGTCCGTGTGAGTTCACAACAAATATGCCCACTGATAGGAAGAACTGCTCACAAACCTTTTATCTTGTTTAATATTTTTCTGTAATCCATAACTGCGGTTACACCGATTAAAATTATTAAATAAATAGAATAATACTTTTTATGTACTAATTGGTGAGTAGCCAAACTCGAACTGATTTGCAACGGCAGGGTCGCCTGACCCAGTGACCTGCGCAATGCGTGTGGCCCCTGAGGGTTGACATCCTCGGTATACTTCCGTGTCAGATCACAATCAATATCGGATGTGATTATTATTTATGTGAATAATTAATAATATAAAGTCCAAAAATGTGAAGATCTTCCTCATTGAAATCTTCTTTCTCACCCGACTGATCAAGTTTTATAAAATAACAAAAATAATAATCTGAGCAAATGTGGATTTCTCTATTCACTGAGAAATATAATATCGCTCCTTTTCAATAATAATTTGTACATATTTACTTTTACAAATTATTATAAAACAAATACATAAAGTAAGATTTACAAATAAAAAAAATACAATAATTATCTTTTATACAATAATAACCAATAAAGAAAAATATAAATGTTGAGTTCGGGTTTGGCTATTATTTTTCTTACTTTTTATGAAAAACGCGGTATTTAATTAACATTAAAAATTCCATTAATAATTTAGTTTTCGGCGAAACCTCTGAAAACTGTTTTTAAACGGGGTAATTATATAACCACGTTACAATATATTTCTATGTATATAAAGATTTTACACTTACATTCGTAAAGGGATTTACGAAATCATTTTATTGTTTTATTTCCTATTCGTATCAGGAAAATTACGTCATTTAACTTTTACAAATTTGAATTCATTTCCACAGTATGAATAGTAGAACTGACTAGCATGATTTTGCAAATCCCTTTACGAATAAAAGTATAACATCTATATAATCTGCAAATATATATTTTATTATTCAATAAATAAGTATTGAAATGTAAATCAAATGAAAAATAATTAAAATATCTCTAAACTAAAAAATTATACTATACTAGAAAATTATATAAAAAAATTTACTTCATTACGACTAAAAATTAAATTCATATGCTGACTTTAATTTGGTATTGTGTTGTACAAATATTTAGTTACATCACTTTTTTTAATGCTGATAATTGTTCAAAACTTTTAATAAGGGTGAGTATTTCCAAATTTAAAAATAACTATAATAACGTAAGTATATTTACAGGATTTTTTTTACCCCTCCTCTCTCTAAACATTTTTACTTAATAGTTAAGCGGCAAATATTGACATCTTAGACAATAATTTTAAACGAAATATTTATCTTGGGACTCTCTACCCTATTTTAAAAAAAGGTTAAATAGTTTCAAAAATTTTTGTCGCTTTTACTTGAAAAAAATAGTCTTCTGATTAATAAAATATAAGAGGTATTTCATACGAAAAGACAAGGTCATGTCATGTCATAACCAGTATAAATAGCATTTTTAACCATTCAAATTATTCACAAATGATTACAGAAAATCGATGTTTTAGCACCCCACGGTACAACTTGGTGGAGGTTACCTACCTACTCGGTATGGTATTTTTCAGTATTTCTTTTAGAGAAATAACATTTTTTAATAATTTTTGATTCTTAGCATTACTTAATATTCTTTCTTTGACACAAAATTAGATGATCTTTCAAATAAAAACAGTATTGACATTTATTTATTTAGCACCACTATCACTACAATTTACGGAATTTTTAGATAAATCCGAGACATGACCCTGTCTTTCCATATGAAATGCCTCATAAGATTTATCAGTTTGATTTCTCATAAAATGCTCCTAATGTATAATAAAGATAATACAATTAATATATAAGTAATTAATTACCTACAGCGACTATGGGGAAGATAACAAAAAAACAGGAACAATAGGTGGTATAACAAAACGCCGCGTTAGGAAAATAGTTAAAGAATGCGTTCTAAATGATCGCAAACTGTTACAATCTCGACTTGATTCATCAATAGCGTTCGAAAGTAGCAGTAGAGAAGTCTCTGATTTACATGTGATTCCATGAAACGTGGATTCAGATAACTTTAGCCATGATTGTCCGTCATTGAATATCGACTTGAACATCGACATTCAACAGTCTTTATTATTGCCCACAAACAATGA
Organism: Leptopilina boulardi; assembly: GCF_019393585.1. NCBI lineage: Eukaryota > Metazoa > Arthropoda > Insecta > Hymenoptera > Figitidae > Leptopilina > Leptopilina boulardi. Next base: position 549,074 of record NW_026137966.1, read on the forward strand.
AAAAAATTCAAGTGTATCACATTTGGAAGAAAAGTTTTTCGAAATAGAATCAACTACAACTGACAATTTTATTTTAAAGAGCAATTCTTATGATGACTACTGTTCGGATTCGGAGATCACTTCCAATCAAGATGCAAGAAAGATGAATAGTGAATTTGATATAGATTATACTGACGACGATGAAACAGAAATCAACACAGTTATGTAAGTCGGCATTAAAGTTTCATATAACTTACTTGCAATTTCTGCTTTTACTAAGAGTATATTTTAATGCTGACTTACCAGTGGACGCACAGACACTTCTTGGTACACTGAGAAAAACAGAAATTATTGAAATGTGTGGTGGAATTATCCACCACTTCGGATTACAAAGAGCAATCGAAAATATTGTTTTTGAAAAAAAACGTAGAGGTATGCAAACTCACAATTTAGAATTATTAATTAATGTTGGTGGCCTACCAGTTTCAAAAAGTGGAACCAACGCCTTTTGGTTAATCCTTCGTTCAGAAAAACATTCTGATACTGTCTACCCCATTGGTGCATTTTATGGAACAAAGAAACCTTCGGATGCAAATGACATCAATTCATTTGTGAAAGATGCAGTACCTATTTGTGAGAATGGATTGAAAAATACTATGGTGACGATAGAGGATTTTGTTTGCGATTCCTTGCCAAAACATTTATTTTGTATTTAAAAGGCCACACTGGCTATAATTGTTGTTCCATGTGTGAAATAAAAGGGAAATGTTATAAACCACCAGCTCCAACAAGAGCAAAAAAGAAGAAGTTTGTTTCCCTGGTGTAGGACCCTTTGAGTTAAAAAATGATAAGGATTTTTTATTCAACAAACACAAAGAATCAGAATCAGATAAACTAACAGTACTTTCGCAGCTTCCCCGGTTTTGCTGTGTTACAAGCATACCTCTGGATTACATGCATCTGATTTTGTTGGGAGTAATGAAAAAGCTGATTTCTTTTTGGGTAAACGGAAATTCAAAAGTAAAACTTCCCCATGATGTGTTGAAAACCATATCAGATAGATTAATACTACCTGAAGAGTTTAATAGAAGGCGACGGACATTGTTTGATTACAAATTTTGGAAAGCTACGGAGTTCCGTACATTTTCATTGTACACCGGCGCTGTTGTCCTTAAAAATTTAAAAGGATTTCCAACTCAACTTTACTTTCACTTTCTACTACTTCATACCGCTGTTTCGATATTGGTAAATGCCATTCATCTTCAGGATCCAAGTAACATTGATGCTGCCCATGAAATGATACAGATGTTCGTAAAAGAGTTTGAAATTCTTTATGGGAGAGAATTTATTAGTTACAATGTACATAATTTGTTGCACATTTGCGTCCTATTGAATGATAAAACATTCCTGATAGTTGAGAACATTTTGAAACGTGGCGCTAAAGATATTCGATTTATAGGATATAAGCTTTGTTTCAAAAAATGTTTATACCCCGTACATTCCGGGAGAGATGGCCAAACGTGTTTTTTAAAAAATATTAATTTTAAGATTGTTAACATTTAAAAAATTTATCATTTCTATTATTATTTGTAAGTTAAATGTTCAATGTTTAATTAGAAATAAAAGTTAATACATAAATCACTTTCTTCTTATTTTTACAGGCCTTTAAAAAAACTATGGCCAACTCCCCCGGACTTACCCTAATTTTAAAAATTTTAATCATATGTTAATTTTTTAATTGAATCATCCATGACTTTTTTCATTTTTATCAGTTTCTAAAGATCGTATGAGTACTTTATAAAATTTATTGATTGAAAATTTAAGTGTTCTGAAAGTTATAATATTGATTTCCGATATTGGTGAAAATTGAAATCATTATTGGACTGAATTTTTAAACCCCTCATTTCGTGATTTACTAAATTTATATTTTATTGTAATTTTTATGTTATATAGGTCAAAATCATAACTTTAAAGTTATAAATAAAAGGCATTATAAAGGTTTCTAATTAGCATTTAACTTTTAAAAAAATGTTCAAGACGAAAAATAAAAAACCATCAAAATACATAATTTACATTGGGGGCCATCCACATATTACGTCACACGAATTTAGACGTTTTTGGACCCCCCCCACCCCCTTGTCACAATCTGTCACATTTTCGAGCACCCCCCCCCTTTGTAACGTCACATAATTGAATTTTTTAATTTTACTTTTTATATATTAACATATTCTTAAGTTTTTTAATGCATTTTTATTTAAGTTATTCTAAACAGTATTGCATTTATTGTTTATTAACAATATTAATAATTATTTTTAAGATAATTAAAAAAAGTAATACATGTGTAATGAACGATCAGCCAATTAGATTTAAAAGTCTTTAAAGGTACTTGCACAGCTCTTTTCTGCAGCTGCCCGTGCAGCATGCCGAACGTTCCCGCGAAAGATTTGAATTCAACTAAAATGAAATATTTGTTTTTTAATGCAAATTATTAATAAAAATCAATAAAAGATAATAGAATTACCGTATTATTATTATTTTAAAGTAAAATGTGAATGAATATGGTAGAGAAATGAATTTTTCTGGAATGCGTTGGAACGCAAGCATGTAAGCACTGCCTTACACATATTACAGAAAAAAAACATTTTTTACAACATTAATTCCTATTTCACTTTAAAATAATAATAATAATGCGGTAATTCTATTATCTTTTATTTATTTTTATTAATAATTTGCATTAAAAATAAAATTAAATATTTGTTTATAATGAAAAACAATAATTAAAAATAAATAAAGGATAATAGAATTACCGCATTATTATTATTTTAAAGTGAAATGGGAATGAATGTGGTAAAAAAATGTTTTTTTTCTGTAATATGTGTAAGGCAGTGCTTACATGCTTTCGTTCCGACGCATTCCAGAAAAATACATTTTTCTACTATATTCATTCACATTTTACTTTAAAATAATAATAATACGGTAATTCTATTATCTTTTATTGATTTTTATTAATAATTTGCATTAAAAAACAAATATTTCATTTTAGTTGAATTCAAATCTTTCGCGGGAACGTTCGGCATGCTGCACGGGCAGCTGCAGAAAAGAGCTGTGCAAGTACCTTAAGTTATATATTTCTGACGTTATGAGCGGCAACTTTAAATGATTGCTTTAAATTTAACCTTTAAATACGATAAAAGTATAGTTACAAAATGCTTGTTTTTAACAAAACTAATAAATTAAATTGTAATTTGAAATAAAGATTTGAAAATTAAATTAGTGATACGTGTGACATCACAAATTTGTGATATCCCCCACCCCCCATGTCACACTTTGTCACATTTTCCTAGACCCCCACCCCCCCCTTAGAGCGTGACATAATATGTGGATGGCCCCTTGGGTTCGAGGAATTGTAGATTTGTCAGAACTGTAAAATCCTATCAAGATAAGTACTTTAAACTTGAAAGAAGTAGACAATTTTCTTTAAACTTGGTCTATAGAAATTAAACATTTATTTAACTACGAGGACAACCTGCAAATGTTCTGAAAAGAGGGTTTGTATATTTTTATTAAAACATTTCATCCTATTTTTTATTTATTTTCTCTTTTGCTTATTAAAAGGTACAAAATTTTGCCAAAGATTTATTTTTTTGTGTTTATCGAGATATTTTTCAAAAAGAAACTCACCCAACTTTTTTTATTGAATTTAATCAAATTCTTCATTATTATAACCAAGTAGCACGATATATCAACCAGATGACACGGTGATATCACCGGGGAATGTCACCGTGACATCAGGAAAATGTCAAAATGTCCGCCTTACGGTGATATCACACGGTGACATCGAGGTGATATCATGGTGATATCATGTTGATATTTTACAGGAATTAAAATTTTTAATAATTTTAAAAATAATAATAAATAAAAAAAATAATAAACATAATAAAAAATAATAATTTTTAAAAAATTTTAAATCCTTGTAAAATATCACCTTCATGTCACCATGATATCACCTCGATGTCACCGTGTGATATCACCGTAAGGCGGAAATTTTGACATTTTCCTGATGTCACGGTGACATTCCCCGGTGATATCATCGTGACATCTGGTTGATATATCGTGCTACTTGGGAAAATATTCTTTGTTTTCCAGTTACGGGATTATGCGAATCCCGAGAATATACTTACAATTTGGAAAGTTCTAAACTAGATAGTTTACCTTGGACAATTTGATAAAAAATAGAATTGAAAATTTGTAGTTTACATGCTAGAAAAGAAACGAGTGTGAAACAACAGTGTGATAGTTACACCAAGGCATTGGCTCAAAAAGAACAGCATACTCGACCCTAGTACAGATGAATTTATCGCCCTACGTTCTGCAGACAATTCAAAAATTCATTAATTAATATACAAGTTATTTTGTTTCCTCTAACATTTTTTTGAAACTTATTTGTATAATAATTGTAATAATATTGAAATATTTATTTTAAAAAATTATTAATGATTTATTATTTTTCTAAATAATTATTAAAGTTGTGAAAATTTTTCTTTAAAAATTCTGAAAAATAATTAAGTTGTGGAAAAATACCAAAATGATTTTTAAAATATCTAAATTTTAAAATGTTTTACATTAAAATTATTATTATTATTTAATTCCTGTGGAGAATACAGTAATTATTAAAATATTAACTTAACAAAAATTATTGTAAATATTAAAAAATTTGTTTTTCCACTTTTTAAAATTATTTAAAAGAAAATTATATTATTGTAGAATTTTACCTGAAAATTTCGTAAATAATTAAATTTATTGTTATAAATGATGCAAAATTTGATCTGGAATTTTAGAGTTTCCGTTAACAAATGAAAAAAGGAAGTATTTGTTCGAAATCTTTTACGGTAGCTACAAATCAAAAATCGAAGAAACCGGATAATTTTCAGGACTGTTAACAGTTCAACGAAGACATATGTATATATTAAAAGTTTTTACTTTGACTTAATACAGTTTTTAAATAATAAATTTTTTAAAATGATTTTATCTATTCAAATATCAAGCTTACATTTTTTTCTTTTTAAGGGGTCTACCCACTTTAGACGTTCTAAAATGAAGGTTATTTTCAAGAATTTTTCTGATTGGTTTATATTATAAATATTGACATATAAGTTGTAAGACTAAAGAAATACACTCCCGAAATATATGAAAAAAGGTGGGTCCACGCTGTTGATGAAATCTCTGACATGGATTGTCCGAAACCAAAAAATCAAAAAGTTTTAGATTCAGTGTGCTATTGCGCACATTAAGAGATTTTTTATTTTTGCAAAATTGACAAAATGGCGGAAATTTTTCGGAAAATTAAAGAAAACCGTGTGTTAGTTTTTTCCAAAAATGTCCGCCATTTTGTCAATTTTGCAAAAATGAACAATCCCTTAATATGCGCAAGAGCTATTAACAAATTGAATCTAAAACTTTTTGATTTTTTGGTTTCGGACAATACATGTCAGAGATTTCATCAACAGCGCGGAAAAAAAATTTTTTGTGGGATTTTTTTTCAACTACCATTTGATGATTGTGTAACGACCCAAGTCGTCCCCTTTTATTGCTTCCTCGTGGAGGAATAAACTTTTTAAAAATGGTGAAAACAAATTTTCCTCTATATAGAAACATGTTATATGAGATCCTGATCAATTGTCCGGATGTATGTATGTGTGTGTATGTGTGTGTGGATCGTTTTTGTGAACACGATATCTTTAACAGGTTTAAATGGATTTGGATAAAATTTGGTAGGCTTATTTAACACATTAATCTCTCAAAAATGACGAGAGGATTTTTAAAAATACCCCAAAAAAAAAATTTTATCGTCTTTTTTCCAAAAATTTTTTTTTAATTGAAAAAATTTTTAAATCGAAAAATTTAAGGTAATATATAATATAATCGTCTTCTTTATGTCAAGATGAATCGATTGATATATATAAAGTATAGATTTGATTGAAATTTAAAGAATTAAAGAAAGTTAAAAAATCAAAAATTCTCATTTTAGCTAAAAAATGATGTGTTTATTTAAATTCATGTTTATATATGAAATAATTTTATTCCCTGCATTGAAACGAATTGGTTGGTATATATAAAGTATAGATTTGATTTAAAATTTGAGAATTAATAAAAATTGAAAAATCGAAAATTCATATTTTAGCTAAAAAATTTTGTGTTTTTTTTAAATTCAAGTTGATGAATAAAATAATTGTATTCCTTGCATTAAAACGAATCGATTCGTATATATAAAGTTTATGTTACACTCAAAATTAATTAAAATTTTCTTTATTTTTCAAAAAATTTAATTAATTTAAAACATTTTTAACTCGAAATTTTTTAAATCAATCAATTGAATTGGACAAATTCATTGCTTCCTTCACGAGGAAGCGAATTTTTTGCTTCACACAATGAGGAAGCATAATGTTTATGAAATAAACATAAAGGACCCCCTCCTTGTTTTTTTTAACTATTATGTTGTCGTTGCCTCCCGACTTCGTTCCTACGCGCGTGGTAATTTTGATTTTACGCCGCCGGTCAACACCAGGCGGCGCTCTACTGGTCTCCCAAGCAGAAGACTAGAGAGAACCACCACGTTTTTGCTCTCCGATTGATGCGAGCCATCGAACATTGAAGCGACCATTCTATTATTGGAATTGTAAACGCGCCGACTACTATTGTAACGATTAATGTGATCAATAAACACAATTCATTGTACTAGTTAAATTACCGTGTAAGTTATTGATTTGTATTACTGTTGATCTCCTGGATTTACTACGCGTGCTGTCCATCCAGGATACTAACATCGTCACGGTAAGTTCGCCTCAAAATTGTTTTTTCTGGCCGAGTGGACGACACCACGATGGTCGCTTTCCCCCTCGACTGATCACTGGAGGCTTTATTGAGAAAATATTGTGCTACCCGTCTCGAGTCCATCCCACTCCTAATTTTCGTATTCGAATTCATAAATTGCAAATCACGCGAGTGGGTTGCCACATTTATGGCGCCCAACGTGTGTTAATTCACGAATTAACATTTTTCTTTCCGGCCAAAACTGTGCTTTAGCCACACTTTTGGCCCTCGATCGCGTATTGAAAAATCCTCCTAATTTTCTTAATTAAACCGCGACAAAAACCGAAATTTTCTCAATGACGTCTCCACGACCAAAGCAAGTAGTAGTAGTACTAGTATTGCTAAAGATCCTTTTTTTTACAAAATAAAATAGCGCTCGCATCTCTCTCACTACTATGCTTTATTCGCTTCTTAATTATTATACAAAAATCTTACGTAAATGCTAAATTTCTTCGTATGACAAGCTAATGTCTTTCAATTATTTTGCACATTTTTGCAAGTTGCGCATCTTCGCTCGCATACAAACATCACCTTTGTTTTATCTAATTAATCATATTTTTTAATATTTGTAAAAAAAATGATAACGATCACCATGGGCATGAACACATAAAAATTCCCATTTAATGCCCAAACAAAAAAATACCAGATCCTTTATATCAACACGCAAAGTAAACACAGCTGTGTTTACAAGTCACAATTTTTCTGTTTCGTGCTGGTTTAAGTGAGCGTCTAGATTAAATTCCTTCAAATTAAAATAAAAATAATTCAATTTTATTTAAATCATCACAATTTTAATGCAAAAATAATATCGAGAAATTCTTTTGAACAGAATTAAAATTGAACCCAAACTAATTCGCAAAATAATTTAATATAAAATTAATTCAAATAACAAAAGAAATTTTTCTTCTAAAATAATTCCTTTTCGCGTAATAATTTTTCTTCTCCCAATCAAATTTTTATCTTTAATAATGAATTTATAAAAAAAAAAAATTTTTTACTACTACTTACAATTTTTCGCAAAATTATTTAAAATAAATGCGGAAAAATTCTAAAAAGAAAAATTCCACGCCAGTGAGAAAAATTACTACGCGCTCACAATCCAGACGCACCGAGATGTACAAAACACCCCCCGCCAGGAGGCCTTCCCAGACGGACGCCGGCAAGGCCGAGCAACCAACGGCTACCAATCAGCAGTTACTACCAAGCGAATCCTCCACAGAAACTGCCAATCCCAATCCATTAGCGGAAAATCAAAATCCTGAGGCTCTCAGCACTCACCTCGCAGCGACCGACACTGACTCTCACGCATTGGCTACCAACCCTCTCCTCTCTTTCTACTCGCACGAAAATCGCGATACACGTAGAGAATCCACAGACGGTACCAAAAATGCAAATTTGTCACGCCTTTTCACGGGATTCCTCCCGCCCAATGCGAAATCTGGTGCAATTCGCAAAGTTGTGCATTCTCCTCCACCCTTGCACACTTTACGCCAAAACACACCCCTATCATAGCGAAAACTCAACCGAACGATATCAAGCCTTCGCGAAGAACAGACTCACTCTGTCACAAAAATCGAACAAACAATTAAGTCCTTGTTCGAACAACAGAATGAGACCTCAATCGCGCTAATTTCTACCTTTCGCTCGCAAAACAAACAAGAAATTGCAGCATTTCGCAATGAAACAACTGAACTACTCAGCTCCTTCTGCACCCAAACAGCCGAAGCAATAAGCGCTTCCCGCTCGGAATCGAACCGCGCAATCTTTACCTTATCACACAGTCTCGCAGATACGAACAGAGCCCTAGCAGCTCTTACACAAAAAGTCAATACATTGCAATTGCACCAAGCGCAATCGCCATGGGAAGACAATAAATGGGCATATAACGCGAGTAGGGGCCACGTGCCTGACATCACGTGCCACCCCTCCCCACTACTACCACCACTACGACTACAACGTCGACGATAGGTACCATCGCGACAGCGCAGTCTCGACCGGTTTCCCCACACTACAAGCCCCTCTTTCCCCACGCGTTACCTCCTCGCGCTTCCCCACCAAACAGCAGGTCGCAATCCGACCCAAATCTACAACATCACGACAATACATTAGCGTTCAGCAACGAACCACATTCGCGTCTATTTAATCGGCCAAACCCGATTGCGCCACCTTCCCCGGCGAATAAAAATTCCGTGATACCACCATATACGTGGTTCACTATGTTCCGCGACAGCTGGACATCTTCGTCTGAATTTTCAGAACAATTCCGAAAAACTTTCAGCACCATCAAAGATGACCAGCAAATTTTAAACAAAATCCTTCGCTCGGTGCAAACCCAAGACAAACCAGCAATAGACTTTGTAATCAAAATTGGCGCGCTTTACAACCGCCTCAAAAACAAAGCCCCCCTGGATGCACAATTAGATAAACTCTATATGAGCCTGCATTCCGAATTAATCGCGCTGTTCGATCGAAAAAGCTTTACCACCTACGAAGGACTGATTGAACAAATTCTAACTTACCAAGAAAAATTGGAATTTATGCAACAATCAGACAAGACAAGACTCAAAAAAACTCGAAGCAAATAAAACTCCCGCCAAAGCCTCCAAAGCCACACGCTCACCTCGTAGATCGCGCCGCCGCTCTTTTTCAAGGTCATCACGCTCCTCTCCCTCCGCTTCATCGCAGAAGGGGGGAGGGAGACTTAGATCGTCGACGCGCTACAACCGCGATAATAGACGCGACAAACGCAACGAGCGTAATAATAATAATAGAGGCGGAAATCGAGGCAATAATCGCGGACGCGGAAATAGAAATGGTTGGAACGGCCAGCCTGGTTATTTCAACAATGGCTACGGCTACCCCCACCAATTTCCGCATAATTGCCTACCTGGTTGCCAATGCGGTGCCCAAGCACCAGGGCCGTACACGCTTTATCCGAACACACCACACCCGTGGTGAATTGTGGTTTGCAGTCCTCGATGGACACACCACACCGATTATTCTCGGGATGGACTGTATAACCTCTTGGAATGTTATAATAAACGCTATCCACGGTTATTGGTCCATGGAAGGGTCAAACGTACGACACCCTCTCACATCCCGCGATACTGACCTATCGCAAAGACGGTAAACCGCGCGTCTGCATCGATTACCGTAAATTAAATAAGGTCACGAAAAAATCAGCGTATCCGCTACCGCGCATGGACACGATCCTTGACGCGCTATCAGAAGCTAACATAATTAGCACTATCGACCTTACGGACGCGTTCCACCACATACCGGTCGACCCGAAGTCGCGTGAATACACCGCCTTCATTGTTCCCGGTCGTGGACAATTGAATGGTTCCGTTAATTGGTACCACCGCCATCTGCGCAATATCGCGCGAGTGCAAGGACCGCTAAATAAATTAGCTAGTCAAAAAATACCCTAGCAGTGGACCGACGAACATGAAACCGCATTTCTAGCCGTCAAGGAAGAATTGAAAAACGCCTTGACCCTGAACGCGCCGCGGCCTGGTTTGGCATTCTTCTTGTACACCGACGCGAGTGACACAGGGATCGGAGGAATACTAACCCAAAAAGATGCAGATCGTGAATATCTCATCACATGCGTTAGTAGACCCCTCAGAGGCGCTGAGCTTAACTATACCACCACTGAAAAGGAGTGTTTGGCAGTGGTGGATTCGTCTAAAAAGCTCCGTTGTTACCCCGAACTTACCAATTTCACGGTAATAACCGATCACTCGAGTCTTACTTGGCTACAAGGAATAAAAGATCCGCGAGGTAGACTTGCGAGATGGGCCCTCAAGCTCTCGGCAAATCGCGTGAAAATCGAGCACCGTAGGGGAACGTTGAACGAAGCGTCGGATACCCTCTCTCGCCTCTACGAAACTCCTCCGGAAGACACGCCTCCTGTCCAGCTGAGCCTCGCGCGCAGCCAGTCCTGGTACCATGACATGGTAGAATGCGTACGGACCTCTCCCACCAACTATCCACGTTACAAACTCGACTCACAACGCGAGCTGTACTACTTCAAACCCAATGCGCTGAAAGAATCATTAGGCGATAACAACGCATGGAAAAAGGTTCTGAAAGAATCTGAAATAATTCCAACACTCTCAGAATACCACGACTCGCCTTAGTCCGCGCATCCAGGTATCAAAAAGACTTACCAGTCGATTCTGAACGCTTACCATTGGCCCGGCATGCACGAAGATGTCAAGCGTTACGTAACAGAATGTAAAAATTTGACTCCGTTGCAAACCCGACAATTCACCTCCTCAGGGACTGATGTATCCTCGCAGTTTCACAGAGCCCTGGTAAGTAGTATCTCTCGATATCATCGGACCATTGCCGCGATCGAAATCCGGAAAATGTTATGTATTGGTCTGTGAAGACACGTATACCCGTTATATAGAATGTTTTTCCTTGTCGAAAGCCGATGGCCCAAAAATCGCGAAATCATTGAATACCTTGATAAATAAATGGGGAACACCGCGAACTTTCATCACAGACAACGGAACTCGGCGATCTGGTATTTTACCCAAATAAAGTCCTCTCGAACGCCGCGAAAAATTACAGTTCTAAACTTGCGCCACGCTACAAGTGTCCAGTACTTATATTGGAAAAATTATCGCCCACGGTGGTCATTATCGGCGACAAGAACGGTAAAAAATTAGGCAAATACCACGTCAATGATTTAAAACGCGCGAAAAAAGGTCTCCGTTCACAATTCACGTTGTAAACTTCTTTTCAGATCGAAAATCATCATGGAGGAAAACAACCGCTCCCAATCACCAACGCCAACCAACTCGTCGATCGGTTCGTTGCCCACGTGCAGAATTTCGTGGCTTCCACATCAAGCCATGGAATCCCTCTCCTGAACCAGATACCTAAGGTGGAATCGTCCGGTTTGGTGGTGCTGAGAAAAGCCGATCTGAACACTCTGCTTAGGACCCAACAATTGTTGTCCGAGCAACTCAACCTCGTCAAAGAACAGCAAGCAGCTGCAGACTCCCTCGAAAAAGAGAAATCGGCGAAAATATCCAACGCGTTACCTTCGGACTCTTTCGAGGAGCATTACTTGATATTTCTCGAGTTGAGTAAAGAAAAGCGACAATTGACTTCGCAACTGGTCGAATTCCAAGAAGAAGCAGACTCCTGCAAGGAACAAAACGCTCTCCTCAGCCAGAAACTATCAGAACTCCGTAAAGAGCACGACGCGTTGTTGAATGACTATTACTACGCAGAATATTACGCGAAATTATCCAACAGTTATAAAAAACTATTTCGCGAGAAGATATCCGAGGTATATCAAGCCTCAGTCGAATTACGCGAACCTCATCTACATGACAAGATTCCAGCAGGCTGCCTCAAATGCGGCAAGACCGGACACAGTCACCGAACTTGCCCGATCGCATATACCAGAAAGTTCTGTCAGGTGTGCCCGTTCCCGGATTTCTCGACAGACGACTGTCCTTGTCCACATCCCGCCAAAGGACCTCCGAATGTTCCTGCCCATCTACGTTGCAGACGGTGTCATCGGCCGATGAACCTGCCTGATCCTAACTGCTTTGGATGTCGCGACCGAATGTTGGAAGACGCGAAGACTTCAAGGCTGAAACTCGCTCAACAACTCAAAGACATAGCCGATCTGAAACGCGACCAAAAGGCTCTCAACAACCCACCGAGTTCAACGACTCAAGGCATGAAAAACTCACTGTCTTGCCAACTGGAGAACCTACAACTAAATGAGGCTACAATCGTTGAATCAAAAATTCAAGCCAATCTAACCAGAGTGTCAGAGCCGTCAACGAGCGCCACTCCAGAAGCTGGCCGCAATCCACCAACCCCTAAGGAACACTTAACAACCGATGACTCAGACTCGGATAGTTCTGCAGCCCTAACCACGAACATGAATTCGTCCGAGCAACTCAAAGAGGAGGACCAAAAAAATTAAGCGAGGCTACCAAATATATCCTTTTTATACTTGCAATTAAAACTACGCGTTCATTGACTTTCGATTCTTGTTCTTCGTTTAATTAGCTATTAAAATATTCGACGCAATGTCTCCAAAAATATTAATAATGATAATAATTTTATTGTCGATATATTAGTTTTGAAAAAAAAACTATCGAAATACGTCATTTTGTTCCCTTGTTTACGTTGCCTTTATTATAAACGCGCAAAAATTAAAGTCCTCCGTTTCTTTCGCGTCAAAAGTGCAACGTCAATCATTAATTATTAGCAATAAAAGAGAGCGACTATCGCTCGTCCACTAGTTATTACTAAAAACATTTCTTATTTAAAAAAAAAAATTTTTTTGTTTTTTATGTTTTATTTCTCTATTTTCTATGGAACGACCAGAAGAAATAAGCCGCGCCAAGACGAACGGGAACGAACCCGGGTTGCAACTCCAACCTATAAGGGGGGAGTGTAACGACCCAAGTCGTCCCCTTTTATTTTTTTAACTATTATGTTGTCGTTGCCTCCCGACTTCGTTCCTACGCGCGTGGTAATTTTGAATTTACGCCGCCGGTTAACACCAGAAGGCGCTCTACTGGTCTCCCGAGCAGAAGACTCGAGAGAACCACCACGTTTTTGCTCTCCGATTGATGCGAGCCATCGAACATTGAAGCGACCATTCTATTATTGGAATTGTAAACGCGCCGACTACTATTGTAACGATTAGTGTGATCAATAAACAGAATTCATTGTACTAGTTAAATTACCGTGTAAGTTATTGATTTGTATTACTGTTGATCTCCTGGATTTACTACGCGTGCTGTCCATCCAGGATACTAACATCGTCACGGTAAGTTCGCCTCAAAATTGTTTTTTCTGGCCGAGTGGACGACAGCACGATGGTCGCTTTCCCCCTCGACTGATCACTGGAGGCTTTATTGAGAAAATATTGTGCTACCCGTCTCGAGTCCATACCACTCCCAATTTTCGTATTCGAATTCATAAATTGCAAATCTCGCGACAGGGTTGCCACAATTGTTTTCATTAAGAGTATTAAAAACAAAATTTAAATTTTGTTCATAAAATTTAACATTAGAGAGTCTAACTGCTCTGTTCACCAGACCGTATACAGAATTGAATCACAAAAAAAGATTATTTAAGGAGATGTTTCACATTTTGAGAAATAGTAATTCAATTAATAAAAAAACTGACTTAACATATTTAAATCAAATATACCACTCTCTTATTGCAAATACTAATTAATATTGGTTATAATATAATAATATAATAATGTAATAATATGATGATAATATAGTAGTATGGTATTTCAACATTGATTGTGTTATAATTAATAATATAATTGATGTTAATACTGCTGTTATTGATTTTTAATTATTATTATTGATATTGTTATTATTGTTATTTTAACTTAATTTTGAATCACACGCACTAAAGTGATATAGTAGATCACTCAGTTATCAACTCATGTGAACATTATAGATTTTACATCATTAATCATACCCATAAATGATAAAGCAGATTTTTAATTTTTTAACAAATTTAATTTCTTTTAAACTTATATAAGTATCCGTTGAAACACGTGTCTTGTAGAACACATATCGACACATAAACATCGTACAACATAATTTGAATTATGTTTGGTTTCACGGAATTTTTGGGAAAATTATTTTTCTATTATAATTTTTATTATTTTTTTATTTAAAATTATTAAATGAGAGTGGAAATCCATATTGGTGAGTTTGAGGTTATGTTTATCAATTTAATTAAATTTTATTTTTATAACAAACTCAAAAAATGTAAATTTAATTTCAGTATTTAAATCTGATGAGGCCCGACGTTGACGGGCAAAGCTCATTTGATGAGAATTTTAAAAATAAAATGTGGGTTTTTACCAAAAACAACTAACATCTTGACTATTTCTAAAATACGTATTTTTTACTTACCTTAACTTTTACATGTAAGGTTACTTCAATCTTTACATGTAAGCTTACTACAACCTTTACATGTAAGCTTACCATCAGGGCGAAACTTTTTAGATCACCTTAGGTCTACCACAATTATACCGCGTAAGCTTACAAACCATACGTTTAATCCACACCGCAAACTTACAGCAAGATACTGTGCTATGTGGGCTGTGTCTCGAACACATAGAAAACGAGTTACAACTTTTGTCATATATAAATAGTTTGCTACTAATGAAATAAAAAGATGCCAATAGGCAATTTAGTATTACTAGTTATATATAAAATAATATCCCAGATAACAAAATGCTTGAATAGTGCAAACATAAGGAGTCGCATACGTGCTAATTAATTCGCACTCAGTGATCTCATAGTTGCATGCTGATGCGTCATCCATGGACGATCCTATGCGTCTCTTACATGAGTTCGCATTTAAGCGAGTTAAATGCGATCCTTGTGCTAGTACAATTGAGGTTAGAAACATCAATTGATCATTTAATACTTGTTATATAATACAATAAATATTATATTTCTGTTAACATTTTTTACTACTCTAGTTTTTTATTAATGTCAAGAGACATATTTATATTTTTCTTCTTCTAAGCCAAACTCAAAAATAACCTAAAATTATACATGCACATGACCACCACTAATATCGAGGCCACGATTGGATCACTAATCTTATCAATAAATGTTGATTAGTCGAACTTACCTCTATAGATTACAACACAAAGATATAAACACATTAAATTATAAATACGCACGATTTATATAAAAATATGATATTATTCTTACCGTTTCTTATCTTATAAATTAGTTGACATGGACATTTGCCGGCTGTCAGCTGACTCAAGTGCATTACGCGCCACCTACATTCGGGAACGTGAATCAGACGCGGGAATTTTAATCTATTCGATGAATTAAAAATATCTAATGGGAAAGGAGGCATCAATTACTTAATTGATGAAATCGAAATAGGCCGAAATTGATTTCTGATACCACTCAAAACGATTGCTTCTGGAATTTTATATATTTAAAGAATACAAAATTTTTCACGGACTTTCGTCACAGTAATTTTAATAAAAATATATAAATTCATAAGTTTGTTATAAAATTCTCATATTTTTAAAAGTCCATTTCATATAAATCAGATCAACAAACTTTATTATTAACTTTAATTTATTCTCTAAATCTAAATTAGTAGTTTTTTACTAATGAAAAGACTAAATGATTTAGTAACAATTTAACTAACATTTAGTGAAATTTTACTAATTGTTAGTAGAATTTGACTAAAGAATGAGTCATTCCGCCCTATTAACAGTCAATAAAACAGTTTGACTAATTCATTTAGACAGTCATATGACTAGTAATTAGTGAAATAATACTAAAAAATTAGTGAATATTTACTAAAAATTAGTTATATTTAACTAATAAAAAGGGGAAAAGTCTTCCACTAATATTAGTCAAATTTTACTATTTGTTAGTAGTATTTCACTAATTCAGATTTAGAGAGTAATAAGTACTATCTTATTAACTTTTATTAATTATGTTTTCAAGAGAGAATTTTCATCTTAACATAATATTACGCATGTTTTAAGCTAATTAAATTAAATAATTTTTATTGTAATTCGCATACTGTGTGAGTTCATTGAAGGCGCATTTCAATTGCATTGTAGGAGATCGCATACGTGAAGGCATAAAGGGAACTTCTTGCTAGCATGAATGCGACTGTAAGCGCATGCGTCGCATCAGCATACTGCTTTTGCATGCACCATAGGAGAATCACTAAGTGCGATCTTAAATGCGCGCATTATTGTTATCTGGGATCTAACTGTCTCAACCTGCATACATCTCCCCTATATATAAAATATATGTTACACCCAAAATTAATTTAAATTTTCTTAATTTTTAAAAAAAATTAATTAATTTAAAAAAGTTTTCAACTCGAAATGTTTTAAATAAATCAATTGAATTGGAGAAATTCATTGCTTCCTCCACAAGGAAGCAAATTTTTTGCTATACACAATAAGGAAGCAAAATGTTTATGAAATAAACATAAATGGTCCCCTTCTTTTTTGAATGGAATAATTATAACAGCAAAATTTGTTAGGTTAGGTGCAGTTTTGAACTTTAAGTTTACAGTCTAAAAACAAACCAAGAGGTTATGTTTCCTTTTACATGTTATTAATGAACGACATTTTTAAAATGTCAATTACGTAAATAACATAATGCTACAGTTTCATATGTTGATTACAAATTTTAGGTAACTTAAGGCAGATTCATAATGGACAACGGATTCTGATTCAGCGACCAAAAATGCTTTAGGAATGTATAGGGTTGGAGGACAAAAGTTCCAATAAAGAAGTTTCAATGAAAAAAAGTTCCACAGATTTTAATTTCCAAAGACCGAAAGTTCCAAAACTTCTTTTCTGCAAAGACTAAACGTTCCAAAACTACTTTTTTCATAACGCGGTGCAAAAAAGAGGCACTTTTTTAGCACGCCGTGCTAAAAAGTGCGTTTTTTTGCACCGCGTTATGAAAAGTATCGTTCGTAACTTGTGTTAATATTTGCAGATTTTTGAAAAAGTGTTTTTTTTGGGACGAGCGATAATGATCATATATTATTTTAAAAAAACATTCTGGAACTACCTTTAGAGCGATTTCATTAATTTGTTATTTTATGTCATTATAATCTTTTTTAGTTTATTTTATTGATTGTTTTTATCAACTTTTTCATTCATTTGTTCTTTAACGTCATTTAACGTTTAAACCTTTTTATTTTAATTTATTAATTGTTTTTATCTATTTAAACAAATCATAGCAGAAGTTTTTATATCCGGAAGGATATATTTAAGTATTAATGGATTTTTATACGTGCGACATTCCCCGGGTAATGGTGCAGTGTACTATCGGTGTAAAAGAAAACACAAATGTGCAGTGAGGGTTATAATTTTAGGCCATTATGATATCACTGGTGTCGTTGTCGTTCGAAAAGGTCCGGATAAGTCAGGACATAACCGTGCTCCTGATAGAGAAGAAATAAATGCTTTAAAACTAGTTGGCGGGCTAAAGAGGCAAGCTTAGGAACATCCAGAGATTGCTCCAATTCAAATTGTGCGAACGGTTCAAAATGTCCCTGAAGGTATTCTCGTTCGAATGTCTGAGAGAGACAATGTAAGGAAAGCTATTCAACGTCAACGTATGAAAGATTTAGCTGCTAAACCTCGAAGTATTGAAGAATTGTGAAAAATTCTGAAAAAATACCGCTTTACCGGAGCGCAACAGTCTTTTCAGCTGAATGATTCTTTCTAAGATGCAGATTATGATGATGCTAACGGAAGAGTTATTATATTTTCAACTCAATAAAATTTACGACTGTTAATAGCTTCAAAAATGTGGTTTGTTGACGGTGCCTTTAAGACTTCTACGGAAATGTTTACAGAGGTACATTACAACACGCAAAAATAAAAACTTTTATCCTTTATAAAAAATAAATTAAATTAAAATTAGACTTTACAAGTTTTCGACATCTTAGGCTCAACTACACAAATTGTTAATGAAAAAGAGCAATAGTTTGGCTTGCCGTTCGTCTATGCTCTTCTGAAAAAGAAAGATCAGGCCAATTATTCTAAAGTCTTTGAAATTGTAATACGCGAAACATCGAATTTTGGGATTGCAGTAGATTTGAGTCAAACTACAGTTATGATTGACTTCGAAATAGCAATTATTAATGCAATAAATTTTTATTTTGGTGAAGATAGAGTTAAATGTTGCTTCTTTCATCAACGACAAATTATTTTTTCGGCGTATTCAAGCTGAGGGTTTGCAAGAAGAGTAAAATACCGAAAATAATAGAAGCCTCCGAAATTTGTGCCATATGATGTATGCCATAGCATTTATACCTGAAGAGAATGTGCTAAATGACTTTGAAGTATTCATTGAGAGCGTCTCTGACACTTTTTTGTTAACAGCTACGTATTTCGAGCAAACGTATATTTAGGTTTTACTAGCCAGAAGACGAAGACGAGCTGTTTTTCCAAGATATATGCCTCCCTGGCGGATTGTATGATGCGAATGCTCCACGAAATTGGCGGAGCATTCGTGGAGCACGAGATTGAAATTTAAATTTTTTTTAAAATGTATAAAACTGATGAAATTGATAGTATAATTATTAAAATCAATAAGTTTTATGCATTTTAAGATGATTATTGTTGAATAATTATAAATAATTTATTAATTGCAAACTATTACAGTTTATTATTAACATTTGTCGATAAAATCAATAGAGCCGCGCTTTTTAACAGGAAGGTGGCAGCACTCTTATGTTCTTTTCTTTGAATTCTTTCTGTATTTTTTTTATCAAAAGCAAAAATATTTGTTCAACGGAAATTTAAAAAAACGTTTTATTTTATTTTAAAAAATTAATATTTTAATAAAAAATATTATTAGTGAACAAAATTAATTTTTTTTATCAAAAAAAAGTTGAAAAATCTAAAATATTAATGAAAAAAAAATTTTTGTTTTAAAAATATTGGTAAAAATAAATTTTTTTATCTAAAATATTGATGAAAAAAGAAATTTTTGTATTAAAAATATTAGTAAAAAATTCTTTTTAAAGGAAATAGCTTAAAAGTTATTGGCACCCTTGAGATTCGTGTGTTCGCTAAAAAAAAACATTAATTCTGTGGCAAATGAAATTTTCATGACATATATTACAACAAGACACTCCAACAAAGATTTTCAAATTTAAATATGACTAAATAAAATAATTACTATTGCGTAATTAAATCTTAAAAACGTATATAAACAATCATAACACAGGTCTATAGACCTGTGTCTATAGACACTTTGTATTTTGTATACAAAATAAGACTTTTTTAATATATATCTGAGTCCCCGTGTAGAAATTTCCCCACTTTTCCCTAACTTATTATGGATTTCAGTAGGGCCCAGACTGGGTCAATCTAGACTAGAATATATGGCTAACCCCTGACAAATTCTAGCAAGGCAATCTAGACAAGATATCTCATAAGGTTCTAATCGGGATCTGAAAAGGAAAGTATAATAACTAATATAAACTATTACAACCTCTACTTTATTTATGACAGATTTTGTATAATTCTTTATAACTTAAAATGATATACGAACAAAACAAAAAAAATAATCATTTTAGGTTAAGAATTCTGTCAAAAACATATTGACAATAAACATACGATTATAAGTAAAAAATTTGGATTGTGACACTTTTGCAGGGAATGGTAGATTTTTTCGATATATGTCAGGAAACTAAAATATGAAAGCAAGGTGAAGCAAGTATCAAAATATAAAGACATATGTCATATTTCGAACGTTCGACTGGAGTTTCA
Source organism: Leptopilina boulardi (assembly GCF_019393585.1). NCBI lineage: Eukaryota > Metazoa > Arthropoda > Insecta > Hymenoptera > Figitidae > Leptopilina > Leptopilina boulardi. The sequence goes on from NW_026137966.1 coordinate 569,235, forward strand.
GTGGAAATTTATATGTGACCATTCTGAACTAACCCTTAAGTTTAAATCAAACATATAATTTTTATTTTAAATAATATTTTTAAATGGACCTGATAAATATTTTCCATATATTAAAGTAAAAATTACAAATAGTGTTAAATAAAACAAAATTGTTTGAACCGATCTCTATATTAAAAATTAAAAATTTTTTTTCCTAAATGTGATATATAAAACGAAAAAGTCGTGTGTGTGACTACGTTCCCTCTAATCGATAGTGTAACCTATCGATGCTATCGATTATTTCGATATACGGAGAGTACAATGTTGTCAACTTCAGCCCGGTCTTACTCGCTCTACTTTATGTGAGTTGTGAAGTATACATTTTTTTGGTAAAGTGTTTAAATAAGTTTCTTTTTTTTAATAATTGTTTTTTGGTGTAATGTGAATAAAATTTTTTTTTCTTTGGAATTTTTGAAAGTTTTGCTGAAAAGAAATAAAATAAAGATCAAATGAAAGAAAAAAGAGACAAAGGTCGAATGAGGACCAAGACCTACAGGGAATTACAAAATTTTAATCGAACTGTCAAAGAAGCAATGGAAGCAATAAATAAGATAGGTAAGATATTTTCTATAAATTACTCAGTCTCGTTTTATGTGTAAACTTCCAGTCTTCTACATTAATCGCACACAAATTCATATTTACAAAAATCCTTAACACAAAATAATATGTAAACATAACATAAACATTATTAATGTTGTTGTTGTTATCTATAAGTATATCTATCTTCTTATATATAAGTTCTTTTTTAATATATTATAATTTTTTATAAAATTATTTTGAAGTATTCAAATAAAATTTAAATTACAAAAATAACATAACCTCAAAATTTTTGTTCTAACTATTCACAAATATTATTATTAGAGCCATTTTATTTTTAATCGGTTAAGTTTCAAAAAATGACCCAAGTAATTTTTATTTTATAAAAATTAAATTATGCAAATTATTATTATTTTTGATCTACGAAATTTTTTTCAACTTTTCTTTATCAATAATTTTATGAAAAAAAATTTGTAGACAAAAAATTAGTTATTATTTTTTGTGTTAAAAATATATTTTTTTCAATCGTTGATCATAAACGTTGCAAACTTCACCGACGTTTATTCTAAAAAGATTAAAATTGTAGTTAAGCATAGAAAAAATGGCTATTTTTGTACCATAACAGCCGCATTTGACGGTACTGTAAACAAATATTTTTTTATATGAAAAATTTATTTTTTATGAAATCATTATTCAAAACGTTATCTCAAAACAAAAAAATTTCTCCGATACATATATTGAACCGTTTCAAAATTAGTTAAAATTTTACTAGTTGAAATAAAGGTGCATGATACTTTTTTATAGATGTGTAAAAATATTTTTAATACGAAAAATTCTAATACTACGTAAATCCAATTTTAGATACTTCTGACAATTTTGGAAATCCTAGCAGTTCTTCTGTCTCTGAAAAAATTGATAATTCAACAAATATGGCTAATTCAGAACAAGAAAATTATGCTGAATCTTGTAATTTACTGGAGGAAAATATTTTAAATGAAGATATTGAATCTTCAGATTATTCCAGTGATGGTGAAGATGATTTTGAAATCGATTCATATAAACCTCCGCCAGAATATGAACAGTTGCGTGAGTTTGGTCTGAAAATAAGCCAAAAAGATTTGGACACATTATTAGGTATTTTACGTCCGAGATTGCTTCCACAATTACCGAAATCAACAAAAACGTTCTTGCGTACTGTCGATGCACATTATAATATTGTTAATATGGAGGATTCAAAAGGAAATAAAGGACAATTTGTTTACTTTGGCATTAAGAAAGGTTTGGAAGCTTGCATCAACCCAGAATTACATATTAACAAAAAAATTGAGTTGATAATCAACGTCGACGGAATACCTATAAAAGGATCCAGTTTTGATCAGTTTTGGCCTATAACAGCAAAAGTGCATTTCGATCCAAGCATCTACGATGTTTTTGCAATTGCAATATTTTGTGGCACATCAAAACCAAAAAACTTAGATGATTATTTGGAAGAAATGATTAAGGAAATCAACAATTTGCAACAAAATGGAATTGTGATTGATGACATTAATTTAATAGTTCGTGTAAAGTGCTTTATATGTGATACGCCGGCAAGATCATTTTTGAAAAACACTCTGGGACACTGTGGTTTTGAAGCGTGTGAAAGATGTGAAGTTGTTGGGCAAAAAGTTGCAGGAAGGACCGTTTTTCCATCTACGGAAGATATTGAGAGAACAGACCAATCCTTTAGAACATTCAGGCAGCCTAAACATCATCATGACCTACGCCATTAATGAATATAGAGCCTCTAATAGACTTAATTTCAATTTTTATTTTAGACTCTTTACATCTTTTTTGTTTAGGTATAATGAAAAAACTGCTCGAGTATTGGCATAGTGGAAATTTAAATGTTAGATTATGCGTCAAAAGTAGACTAGAATTAGGTAAACGAATGGAACACTTAAAAAATCAAATACCTTCAGAGTTCCAAAGAAAAACGAGATCAACGTCATCGCTTTCTAAATAGAAAGGTACTGAATTAAGATTTTTTTTATTGTACTGTGGACCTGTTGTTTTAAAGAATCTTTTAAAACCAGATTATTATGATTATTTCTTACTGCTACATGTAGCAGCTAGAATTTTATGCAGCAAATCATTGTGCCTTAAGTACAATGAATATGCAAAAATTTATTTGCGATCATTTTTCATATCATTAAATGATCTGTACGGACCCGAGTCGCAAGTTTTAAATTCCCATCACTTGATTCACGTAAGCGATGACGCAAAATACATGCAGTGTAGTCTTAGTCTCATCACGGCTTTTGAATTTGAAAGCTTTTTAGGGAGATTAAAAAAGAAACTTCGAACTCCTAATCGACCACTAGCGCAAGTTTGCCGTAGACTTCACGAAATAAATATTGTCAAGTCTAAAATAAAGGTTAAATTACCTCCTGCTTTTGAGATTCTTACGACAGACACTAAAAATGAAATTAAAAAAATAAAATTTAACGAAACAATTATTACGACAAATTCTCCCAATAACATGCTTCTCTTAACTAATGGGACCATTGTTAGGGTAGCAAGAATGTTTTATAATGATAAAAATGATTTTATATTAGAATGTCAGTTATGGGAAAAGGAAAAGCCTTTATATATGTATCCTACTAATTCTGACAAATTAAATATTTGGATTTTAAAAAACAAACCTGTCTCATCACGGCTTTTGAATTTGAAAGCTTTTTAGGGAGATTAAAAAAGAAACTTCGAACTCCTAATCGACCACTAGCGCAAGTTTGCCGTAGACTTCACGAAATAAATATTGATAAGTCTAAAATAAAGGTTAAATTACCTCCTGCTTTTGAGATTCTTACGACTGACACTAAAAATGAAATTAAAAAAATAAAATTTAACGAAACAATTATTAAGACAAATTCTCCCAATAACATGCTTCTCTTAACTAATGGGATCATTGTTAGGGTAGCAAGAATGTTTTATAATGATAAAATTGATTTTATATTAGAATGTCAGTTATGGGAAAAGGAAAAGCCTTTATATATGTATCCTACTAATTCTGACAAATTAAATATTTGGATTTTAAAAAACAAACCTGTAAATAAATTTATCACCGTCTCAATAACTTCCATTCTTAGTAAACTTGTAAAATTACAATTAGCTGTTAAAGAAGGAGATTCCGAAAAAATATTTGTCATACCGTTACTTCATTAAAATTAAGTAAAAATAAATAAGACTCGACAATATTTTGAAGAAATAAATATTTAATTGGTTTGCATTATAGAGAAATTACTCTTGTTTAAATTGCTTTATTTGCCTTTATTTTACGCCTTTTTTATTTATATATAAATTACGTACAAAAAACTTACAGTTGAAAAAATTATAAAATTCGACAATTTTCAAAGAATAAAATAATAAAAATAAGTTTACCAATAATAAAGAAAGTGTTTTAAAAGGTTTCATTAATTTCAAATGAAAAAGTTTACTGATCTTTTTAATTATATTTATTCATTTTCATCAGACTTTAAATATCTAAAAAAATGGACTTAAAATTATTTAAAAGAATTTTTTAAATCTTTGAAATGACTGAATGTAGGATTTGAAAATACTTTTTAATAATTTTTAGTTATCAATTTTTTTAAAAATTTTTCAACTCTAATTTTGAAAATATTTTTAATTTATTTAAAAAATATTTTTTATTTCAAAATTTTGCAACTTATTCTAAGTTTTTCTGAGATAACTTTTTAAAAACATTATAAAAGTTTAAAAATTTTACTGACTATCTGCATTACAATAATTTACATAAATCATACTTCAATAATTTTTATAAAAAAAGAAATTTGAAATTTTTTGTAATGGTAATAAATTAATATTTAATAGGTATAATTGTAAATTAAATTAAATTTAAGTAATTAATTAAATTAAATTATCATCTTTTTCTAACAGTCCAGTTTACTATCAATATTTATTATAATTAAAATTTAAATGTCAATTAATACTTTTTCAAATTGTGCACTATATCACGTGACAAGTTTGATGCTAGGTAATTCAAAAACTCTTAATGCGCAGTCGTCAGTACATGTATTCTATAATACCTCCATCTTGATTTCCGTTAGAACCTTGAACCAGCAAAGGTTGCGTATCGTTGTCAAAAAAAAGTTGTCCTCTTCAAAAGTACTTTTCTTGCTTCATTTATTTCAAAACTTAATGAAAAATTAGAAAAAGTAAAAAAAATACTTAAAATATAATTGAAAGCAATATCGGAAAGAAGTATACATTTTTCTTCACACGAACAACATAAACATTTTAAAAACATCAGTTTCCACTTGGTATGTATGTGAATTTTGTTTATTTATTTTACAGTTTATATATAATTACTTTATTATTCCTAAATTTTATATGAATTTTGTGTTATACGAAATAATATTTCTTAAAGTATATTTTATCCTTTAAAAAAATAAAGAATAACTTAATTACTAATCTCTTTTAACTGTTATTGGCAAATGTTTTGGCGGTCAAATCTTTGCCATGTCAGTTACGAGATTAACTGTTTTTTCCATATACATTTTTAATTGTTCTAAGCAATAATTTTTTTAATTAGATTTGCGAACATGTCGTCAAAAAACAGCAAAAATTGAAGTGAAAAGCTTTCAATTGTTTGAATTTATTAGTCTATCAAATGAAAATGACCAACTAAAAGAAATCGATGTAGCTCCAAAATGTTGGATTTTCGCCAAAGAAAATCAAATATATACTAAATTTATGCCTCCGCCATATGACAGTGAAAAAAGAAAGTTTTTAAATCAACTGATTTCATCTCAGGCACCGGCACCGGATGAGTGGCCAGGTTACCCTATTATGCTGCGAGGACATGCTTGTAAGTATTGTAACGATCATGAAAAGAATCGTTTTTCATTTTATTTTATTAAATATGGTCGTTACCAACAGTTCCCCAAAATTTAAATGGTCCCGCGGTATATGCTAAAATAATCCGCCAGACGGCGTAAGTCAACCGCATTTCGAGCAGACGACAAAACCACGTTTTTGTCGTCGCCAAAAAAAAAAAGGACCAGAGCGAAGCGATCCGTCGCACGAGACACTTATTGTAACGCGGTTAAAGTTAACCTTTCTGATTTGTGTGTTGTAGAGATAAAACTGTTTATAAAATAATAAATATATTCTTTTTAAGTTATATTGTGGCTTAGATTGTGTGCATCCCTTTGGATAATTTCCACTACAGATAGCAGGCCAACTTGATTATTCAACTCCAATAATAGCGTCATTTTTTGGTAAGTTCAGTCGATATTATTTATCTCGTCTATTTCAAACTCGCTTGCCTGTGGAATCGCTCATTGTTGCTGCTGCTGTGGATGCACCCACATGTTTGGAACCACGTGGGAATTTTCATTGTGAAATCTTGTGCCTCCCGGATGAGTCGAACCCTTAAATTTCTCGTTTTTATTAAATCTTAATTCGGGTTGTCACATTTATGGCGCCCAACGTAGTTTTTCTTTTTTACATTACCGAATCACAAAGAAAGTTCCTACATCAAACAATGCTTTTAATGCTTAATTAATTTTCCTTTATATACTATGTACAATCGCTTTCGCTCTCACGGCTATCTTCGAAAATATAAACATGCCTAATTGCTTTTGCCTAAAATTACGCTAGCTTGCTTTTGCTTTTATTATTATTAATATAAAAATTGAAATTTTTATTAACAATATAAAATTTATCGACAATTTTGTCTACTAAGGGTGATATCCGAGTTTAAAAAAAATTTTTTTTTTACACTATAGTGGCACACAAGCCACTACATAGAGCGAGTCTCCAGGTTCAAAACACAGCTGTGTTTACATTAGTAACTTGGCCCTGTCTCTTATCACAAGTCGTCTTTTCCAACATAATTCCTCAAATACTCTTTCGTAATTCAAAAATATTTGAATTTCAATAAATTAAAATAAAAATCTTTAAAATTTTTTTTAATCAAACAAAATTAATAATGAAATTTAAGAATAAAATTTAATTCAATTAAATAAAACGTAATTTTTAAATTAATAAAAACAAAAATTTTAATTAAATTAAATTAAAATAAAAATGAACTCAAGACAAAAAAATAAAAAATAATAGTGGACATGACAAAAAAAGACAACAGAAAAACGACTAACAATAGACCTCTAACACGCTCTCAAATTCAATCAAAAAACAAAATGTATCGAACACCCCCTCACCAGGAAACAAGTCAAGGTTCTCCCTTACAAGGGAACCAGGAGGGCGACGCTGCGGCCCTTCCTCCGCCTAACAATGAGCCCGGTGAAACACAAGGCGCTTTTTCAACAGCGCCAATCACCTCTGCCGAAACGTTGCAAAGCGCTTCAGGTTCCCTTCTCGCCCCTCCCAATACTGGAACTATCTCTAAAATAATGTTCACAGCACGCCGCGGTAGACCGTCAAAATCAAAGAAAACCCCAGTTAGTCACACCCAAATAAAACAAGTTTTCCAACAATTAGAAATATCTAATACAAATCAAATTAACCAAAACAATCAATTTAAAGCACATATGCAACAAATGTTCGAACGACATCTTGAAGAATCAAGGCAACAAACACTATTGTCACAAACGGAAAACCGTCGAGAATTAAATTCGTTGAGAAAAGAAACGACCACCGCGATAAATGAACTCGCGCAAAAATTTTTCGATTTACAGACAAGACAAGCGCAATCTCCCTGGCATGATTCACGATGGGAATCCATTGATAGGCCGTATCTTCCTTCCGGAGGAGGCCCTCCGCAACTTACGTCACTACCCCCCACCATACCAACAACCACGGTAACAACAACGCGCCCAACAACAAGCACAGCGTCGGGTACAAGACCCGTTGCAACAACCAGCCCCTCCCTACTGAACTTCGATACCCCTTCTCTTGGAACATCTTTCCCCTCTCGTACCATCCGATTCGACAATCAGCCAAATTATTTGGGACAAACATCTACATCGTTTGTCCCCGCGGCTATACAACCACCACGGGCACCACCGGTTAACTCCATTGCCCCACCCCAACCAGCCCCCAGGAATACAGTACCCAACTTACATAAGATTATTAAATCTTGGGAACTGAAATTCCCTGGCAAACTGGATGCTGACGAATTCTTGAATGAATTCGAACAAAAACTAACCGCATCCGCCATTAACCCAGATGACGCGTTAGCAACGTTATCGCAAGTCTTCTCAGACACCGCGTATACTTGGTTCGCGACCTTCCGAACGACTTGGCGAACGTGGTCTGAATTCTCAGCCAAATTCCGGAAAACCTTCAGTGACGCAAATGACGACCAACAATTAACCAATAAAATTCAACGCGCGGTTCAACAAGAAAATGAAACCGGTATAGAGTTCGTCATCCGAGTAAGCGCACTGTATAATAAATTACAGGAAAAAATCCCAGAGAAAAATCAACTCGATAAAATTTATTCTGCTCTCCACTCCGAATTGATCTTACAATTCGACCGCGATAGTTTCACCACTTACGACGGTCTTATAGATAAAATTCGGAAATACGCGGAGAAAATTGCAACTATGCAAATTGCAAATAAATTAAGAGAAATCGATTCCAAAAAACCTCGTAGTACACGCGGTAAAAATCAGTTAAATGCGATTGAAACTCAATCGCCACCTGCTGATCAGGAACCACAACCCCCCGCGTCTCCGGAATCTAAAAAAGAAAATAAACCAAAACAAAATGTAAACAAAAAGGTAACAAAAAGCCAACCGGAAACTAACTTAAATAAAATAGATATTTACAAAAAACAATATAATACACTTAAACAAAAATTATACGGCGAAAAAACAAATAATGATAATTCAAAACCCGATAACGAAAAAAACAAAAAGCAGACCCCCTCTACCCCACCGCCAACCCGTAGATCGCGCCGACGCTCTACTTCTGGATCTTCACGCTCCTCTCGCTCTGCTTTGTCGCAAAAAGGGGGGGAGACACGTAGATCGTCCGCACGTAAAGGTAGGGACCGTGACGATAAGTCACAAAAGAAAGACGGTCGCTACAATAACCATCGCGGCGGGGGTGGTTATAATAACCGCGGTCGTGGCGGTAATTGGAATCGTTATGGTCGAGGTTATTACTATAACAACGGTTATTACCAGAACCATCCACAATTTCCGCCTAATTACCAACCAAATTATCAGGGTAACACTCACGGGATGCATCCCCCTCCAGGGCCACATACACCCCCGAGTCCTTATGAGCAAACAATGGTATGGCAATTACAGCCGCGATTTTCCACCATTCGGTCAACACTCGCCTAACACATCGTCAAAAAACGACAAGGATGCCAGGAGAGAATAGATCTCCCTGGCGAAAAATCAATTAACGATAACAACAAATACGGACAAAAATTTGATTAGAAGTGACAATCCATCTAACCGCGATGCAGTTGACATAAACGCAACTCCGAGTAACAGTCACACTGCTCGGAATCCAATGCATATTCCCCGAAATGCATTAACGCTTAATCAAGCGTATGCGGGTTGGGAATATACTAGTGATTCTGAAAGCAGTTATGACCTTGAAAATTACTCTGATTCTGAAACGGAGTACACTGACTCAAGCGTCGAGTCCCCCTCCCCTGACTCAACACAGTCAGCTGGAGCAGGCATATCCTCGCTTACGTCTCTGCTCTTGAGAAAGCCAGCAATAGGCATATTAGCCGCGGCTGGTAAATACAAGCGCCTCGTATACAAAGGGCCGGCATTGCCCTTTCCGTCTCAAAAGCGTAAAATTATCACTACATTAATAAAAATAGGCGGTAAAGAATATAAAGGTCTTCTCGACACAGGTAGCGATCGCACCTTCATGTCTGGAGAATTGTATGACCAATTAAAAGAATTCACGATAGGTGAACCAGTTCTCGACGAAATAACGCGCGCCGGCGTCCAGCTCGCCCAACGCGATCACGTGGCCGCCCCCCGTTATTCCGCGAAATTTAACATTCAAATAAATGATTGTATTGGGATCTCTTCTGGGGGCGTGGCTTATGTTTCCGCGCTCTAGCGGTAAATGTAGTAACCATAACCCGTAGGTCGTTAAATGTACACAAGCAAGTGACAGGTGTTGTGTTTTTTTGTTTGTTATAAAAAATACAGTTGAAAATGAGAGTATCCATGCAAAACATTTGCCAGTTTGCAAAAACTGATCCAAATTGCAAAAGTTTTATTGGGGGAGAAGGTGTCCTCAATGCTGGGCACGTAATAAGTTGCGGGAAAATATTTGATAATAATGATAGTGCGAATAAATCCAGTCATTTCAACATTTTAGCTTTTTGTCTTAAGACATCAAATTTGAAAGATGATCCACATGAGATCAAGGGTAAAATTTCAAAAGAAGGAGAAGTAATATCCATGGTGTGTTCGTGCAAAGCATGAATAAATAAATCATCTTTCGTAAAATGCAATGAGCAAACTCTCATAGAATTGGACACTTTTTTGCCAATTTTTAACGCTTTAATCCAAGCAAACCGTCTGTCAACTAATTCCTCATTTCCAAATTTGTTTGTTATTTTAACAAATCCGGATTTTTCACGAGGAAAATTGTAAAATCGAACCGTCGTTTCACGACGAGATTTACAGTTGCATCCAGGAACACAACAAAACACTTTACTTTTATTTTTCCTTTCAGGAAATTCCATGACTGAAGCGCAGTGAAAATATTATTTAATATTACATTAAAAATATATGTAATTATTAATTCGGTTTCATATAATTCAATTTAACACTTAAAATGATAAAAAAGCATGGTTTAACCGGCTTTTGACAGGTGAAAGAAGTTGTAGCGACCTACGGGTAATACTTCAAAAAAGTACCGCCAGGCGGCGCGCCACAGTAAAAGAGATCCCAATCGGCGAATTTTGGTTTACAGTCCTCGATGGACTCACAACCCCCATAATCCTCGGAATGGACCTCATAACCACGTGGAAGGTCGTTATAGACACCACCCGCGGTAATTGGTCCATCGATGGGTCTAAAGTACAAAGCCCCATAGGTCCAACCTCTAGTTCGTACAGCGGCCTAAATTCAGTTCAATTAATCGAATTAACGAATGAACAACGGAAAATTCTCGATGAATTTATAGACAAAAAATATCTAATTTCACCGCGTCTACCGGAGTTACCGATTTAACAACACACGTTATCGAATTAATCGATCCAACACCGTTTAAGTTAAAACCGTACCGGCGTAGCGTGGAAGCAAACAAAATTATTAACGACCAAATTGACAAATATTTAGAAAAAAAATTTATAAAGAAAAGTAATGGTCGCTTTGCCAGTCCGGTCGTATTAACATATCGTAAAGACGGTAGACCCAGAGTCTGTATGGACTACCGTAAACTAAATAAAAATACAAAAAAATCAGCATATCCGCTACCACGTATGGATACAATTTTGGATGCTCTCTCTGAGGCAAATATAATTAGTACTATAGACCTCACAGACGCATTCCACCACATCCCGATACACCCGGATTCACAGGAATACACAGGCTTTGTAGTGCCAGGACGCGGCCAATTCGAATGGGTCCGGATGCCCTTCGGTCTTACCAACGCACCGGCCACCTTTCAAGCATTGACCGACCGTCTCAAAGAAAAATTTATCAAATATATCCGCGATAACCATTTACCGGAAAAGTTCATTGACCAGGTTCACGCATATTTAGATGATTGGATAATCATCTCGCGGACATTTGAGGAGCATACCCTGTTATTGGACATAGTTCTCAATATCTTACAGGATGCTGGACTCTCGATTAACAGAGAGAAATCTCATTTCGCGAAGTCCTCCGTCGAATATCTAGGATTTCTTTTAGATAAAGATGGCCTCAAACCGAACCCAAAACGGATAGAACCGATTCTCGAGCGTCCGACTCCGCGGAACCGTAAAGAATTACGGCAATTCAACGGTTCCGTAAATTGGTACCACCGACACTTACGCAATATCGCGAAGGTGCAAGGGCCGCTAAATAAATTAGCTAGCCCGAAAGTACCCTGGAATTGGACCGTAGAACACGAGAAATCATTTCAAGAAGTTAAGAATTCTCTAAAAAATGCTTTAACCTTAGTCGCACCGCGACCCGAATTACCTTTCTTCCTTTACACAGATGCAAGCGATACTGGCATCGGTGCAATTTTAACACAAAAAGACGGAGACCACGAATACCTTATCACGTGCTTAAGCAGACCTTTAAGGGGTGCGGAATTGAATTATACCACCACCGAAAAGGAATGCTTAGCCGTAATTTTCGCGGTTAAGAAACTCCGCTGCTATCTTGAAGCCACAGAGTTCACGGTGATAACCGATCACTCTAGCTTAATTTGGCTACAAGGAGTCAAAGATCCTCGAGGTAGACTTGCGCGGTGGGCTCTAGAGCTATCCGCCAATCAGGTTAAAATTGAACACCGTAAAGGTACCATGAACGAAGCTCCCGACACACTTTCTCGTCTTTACGAAAATATCTCGGAAGACACGCCCCTAGCGCAGTCAAACTTAGTCCGCAGCAAATCATGGTATGAAGAAATGGTAGAACGCGTACAAACCACACCCACACGGTACGAAAGATATAGGCTCGACTCAAGTAATACACTGTATTATTATAAGCCTAATCTAATCAAAGAAAGTATCGGTGACAATAACGCGTGGAAAAAAGTATTAAAAGAAGACGAGATTATCCCAATAATAAAAGAATACCACGATTCTCCGCAATCGGCACACCAGGGAATTAGTAAAACGTATCATGCGATACTTAACCTACACTATTGGCCCGGTATACGTGAGGATATAAAACGGTACATTAATGAATGCGAAATATGTCTTAAATGCAAACCTAAAAATACACCTCCGCAAGGTTTAATGTATCCGCGGAAACTGAAAGAACCATGGGAAATCGTGTCCCTCGACATCATGGGCCCCCTCCCACGGTCAAAATCCGGTAAACGTTACGTACTAGTTTGCGAAGATACGTATACCTGGTTTATAGATTGCTTTCCACTGCCCAAAGCGGATGGACCAAAAATCGTCAGAGCTCTAAACACCCTCGTAAATCGATGGGGAACTCCGCGAATTTTTATAACCGATAACGGGACGGAATTCGTTAATCGCAATATCACAAATTTTGTGCGTAAAGTCGGTTCCGAGCAACGTACAACCCCGGTATACCTTGAGTCGTATGACTACGACTACAAAAGTCTATCCAATGATTATACCGCGGTCGAAAAACTGAACAAGAAAGTCAAAGAGCTCTTCTCTAAAAAGATGTCTGAAGTCTTCCTTGCCCAGGCGGAACTACGTGAGCCGAGACTACGCCCGAAAGCATCCGAGGGGTACCTAAACTGCGGTCAACAGGGTCACAGTTTCAGATTGTGCAAGCAGTCGTACACGGGGAAGTACTGCCAAAAGTGCGCTATTGAGGGATTCTCCACGGCAGATTGCCCATGGCCCCATTATGCCATGGTCAGGTACCAGGTTCCGGAATGTAATAGATGCAAGCATTGCTGGAGACCGCGAAACTTGCCTGACGTCAATTGCTACGAGTGTAGAAGACGTTTAATCTCTTCAAACACCTTCGCGCGGAATAAGACCGCCCAGGAATTGGAGAGCAGACCAGTCCCAAAAGCTCTTGACAATCCACAACCATCCGGCAGCCAAGGTGCCATAAAAAACAGAAAGCGCTACCAGCTCCATCCAAAGGACCTCTTTCTCTAGAAACCGCGGTTATAAAACTGCCAGATAAATTGGATGCTCTAACTGTCAGCAAAACGCTCAAGGCAGAGGACCATACTAAAGAGACCTCAGAGGAATCCCCAAGGTCAGCCCTATCCCCATTCGACTCCGACAACGACAACGCGGAATATTGGGAAACACTCACCGAAGTGATTCATCTCGGGTTTAAGAAGGAAAAAGAATGATCTGTGATCCGCGGTCTGTTCGTTCATCGAATTTAAAAAAAAAAACTTTTCTATATTTTGTTTAAAATTTCTCAAATTTATCTTCGCGCCGTTGCGCTGTTCATTATTTCATTTCTATATGCTAATTGTTGTATTTCCGCGCCGTTGCGCTATTCAATTATCTACCTCAATGTTAGACACTACATTCCTGCGCCGTTGCGCTACGAAGAACTTTTTCTATTTTTATAATTTACTTCTTTTATCTTTTGAATATTATTGATAAACAGTTAAAAAAAATTTTTTCTTATTATTAGTTTCTAGTGTATACTACTTAAACAAGTAACTAGTTAGACTAAAGAAAGTCTATATTTTTCTACTGTTTTGTATAAATAAAATAATTAAAATGAGATCTTTTGTCTCTGACTTTTATATCCTTCTTTCAGGCGTTATATTACACACACAACTAAGCCCCTCTAGTAACTGATTAGTCGCGTGCAAGCAGCTATGAGCGATTCCCGTTATTTCTATTATTTTCACTTGTTTTTATTAATAATGTTTAACAATGTTTCCAATTACCATTTTTCATTTCATACAGGCAAGTGGGTATGAGACGAGATCGTCATCTACTAGAGATGATCGGCTGAACAGTTGAGCTGTTAGTAACGACAATTTAGAAGGGGGGAGTTGTAACGATCATGAAAAGAATCGTTTTTCATTTTATTTTATTAAATATGGTCGTTACCAACAGTTCCCCAAAATTTAAATGGTCCCGCGGTATATGCTAAAATAATCCGCCAGACGGCGTAAGTCAACCGCATTTCGAGCAGACGACAAAACCACGTTTTTGTCGTCGCCAAAAAAAAAGGACCAGAGCGAAGCGATCCGTCGCACGAGACACTTATTGTAACGCGGTTAAAGTTAACCTTTCTGATTTGTGTGTTGTAGAGATAAAACTGTTTATAAAATAATAAATATATTTTTTTTAAGTTATATTGTGGCTTAGATTGTGTGCATCCCTTTGGATAATTTCCACTACAGATAGCAGGCCAACTTGATTATTCAACTCCAATAATAGCGTCATTTTTTGGTAAGTTCAGTCGATATTATTTATCTCGCCTATTTCAAACTCGCTTGCCTGTGGAATCGCTCATTGTTGCTGCTGCTGTGGATGCACCCACATGTTTGGAACCACGTGGGAATTTTCATTGTGAAATCTTGTGCCTCCCGGATGAGTCGAACCCTTAAATTTCTCGTTTTTATTAAATCTTAATTCGGGTTGTCACAGTATATGGTTTTTCTCAATATAAATGATGTCACTTTATTTCAGCAAGAGCTTTTACATGATAAAAATGTAATTAATAGATTTTAATGATTTGGACATGAAATAATAAATAATAATCACAATGGAAAAAATTATTTGATTATCTTTATTGTTATATATTTATTATTTAGCGTCATACAGAGAAGCTTTAAAAAAGCTAAATAAAATTTTGACTCAAGAGAAATATTGTTATACGACAGCAAACGAGTCAGAAGCGGAAAGAATAGCTGAAGAAATCTCCAATGCTGTACGGTCAAAAAAATATAATATTTCAGAAAAAACAAATATAGTTATGGCGGTACCAAGTTTGGACGAACCCATCTCAGATAATATTAATTTAATAGATGTGGACAACAATAACACAATCGAGTCTGTTCCGCAGCAAGCAAAAGAATTTCCTTTCGGTAAAATAAAATTTATTTATGTTATTTATAATTTGTTTATTTTAATTTATAATTAAAATTTGATAAATAATTATTTACTTTAACAGTTTATTATTTAGAAGATATAGCTCCTAATAATGAAATAGTAATTCAAAATGAAAAGAGAAAAAAGACTTCTAACCCAGGTAAGAAATTGTCATATTAACTCTTTTTCATTGCCAAGAGTTTAAAACTTATAACTAAAAATTTTTATTAATTTAAACAAATTATTTTACTTTTAACAGGAACTTCCTATATGAGGATCACAGATGACGAAGATTCCGATCCAGAAATTTTTCCACCGAAGAAAAAATTTTGTAAAACAAATATAAGAAAAGAACCAGGTAAAAAATTTATTTTCAAATGGACAATTTAGATTATAAAAGTTTTATACATATAATAAAAATTATTTACATTTTAACATAAATAATTATAAACGATCCTTTTCCAGATTACGAGCATATGGAAATCGATGATCCCTCCTACTCATCAAATGCTTCAACTTCCGCTGTCGTCCATCGACTAAGTCATACAAAAAACGGCAACAAAGGTATAAATAATAATTGACTACTGTTTATTTATAAATTTTGTTTACTGTTTTGTAAGTGAAATATAATTTAAAATAATTAAAAAATTTAATTATTATATATGATAGTAAATTTATTTTATTCGATGTACATAAATTTTAGATTCTTTTCCAACAAATGAAAAAAGATTACTTAATACTTCAACAAAAGAAGTAAACCTTGATCTGAAAACTAGTATGAAAATTGGTAAATATAATAAAAGAAAAATAATTCCATTAATCCACAATTTACAACTGAAAATATATTTTATAATTTGTTTAATTTTAAAATTATTTTTTCACAGATAAAATTTTAAGCACCGTAATAAAAAATGGTGCAAATATTGAGGATCTTAAAAAAGAAGCACGAAAGCAATCTGGACGGATTGCTTATTTAAGTGAAAATATGAATTGTTCAGTCCCGCAAATTTATGATTTTGCACAGGAAAATAATATTTCTGTGCCATTTCAAGAAGTGGAAAATTTTATGGAGTTCGATAATAAATTAAAAGAAGAAAATTTTCGAAGAAGTTTTGTGAGTACCTTACGAGCGTTAAAGTTTTAATTGATTTGACTATTGTTTATCTTTAAAAGTATATTATTTATTTCTAATTATTATAATTACTATATAATTATTTTAAAAAATTTAATTCTAGATATTATCATTACCAATTACCTACGATCCAGAAATGGATGTTCGAAAAAGTATAACAAATATTATGAAAAAATATCTGTCAAAGAAGGTTGCACTTCAGTTTGTGACTATGAAGCAAACTGAAAATAAAAAGATTTTTAAAGAAACGCAATTATACTCCTGCATTCTCGGTAATAATTAATGTTTATTTCAATTTTAAGGGCCTAAAGTTCTGAACGTTTAAGTTGACAAAATAATTATTTTGGTCTATATTTTTTTTTAAAATACTGCGGCAATGAAAAATAAATAAGTACAACAAACATTTAAAAATTATTAATGTATTTTTAAATATAGAAAGCAATAGTTTATAATTTTGAAGTTAAGAAAGTATGTAGTGAAAAAATGTTTCGTCCATTTAAACGTTCAGAACTTCAGGCAAATTACATAGAAGCTTTATTACAAAAAAACTATCGTAGCAAATGATATTAATGTCATTATTGTATTAAATAGTAAATCGAATTTGTATGCAGTAAGAATTTTTTTTCAGCTGCTGTCATTGTCTCACACAAAGACAAGAAAACTTCGGGGCCTTTGACAGAGAAGCATATATTGTCGGAATTAAGCTCAATTCTACCCAATGCCAAAGATTGGGAAGGTGGACGAACTTTTCGCACAAAAAAACAATAAAATTTAATTCTATTCATTGTAAAAAGTGCCATTAATTTGATTTTTTTTAAAACAGAAAAAATCAGATTTTTAGATCATTAGTAATTTTAATTAAAAAATCCATATTTATATCGAATTATTATTTATTTAATATATAACAATATTTATATTTTTAATAATTGAATTGAATTAATTTGATTTTTCGAATAATAAATTATTTGATATTTAATTTTTGTAAAATTATTTTTACCTAATTAATAGAAAAAGATTTTTAAGTTTTGAATGTAGCGCGTTTTTAATTTTTTTATGGTTGGCAATTTCTGAAATTTTTTTTTTCGAAATTTCCTGCCATTATTATATTGACAAATGAAAATCAAGATAGAATAGTATTGGTTATGTTAATTGTTTATAAACTGTCATTTACTGAGATAACCTTAAAATGTTCATTCTAACACTATGTGCGTATAATATTTAAATACAATTATGGTAACCTCATCAACTCATTTTCAACAAAATTACTCGTAAGGGCCGAGCGTCACACAAAAACCCAGGGCCCGACTAGTTTTGTCTATTTTCCTCACGAGAAGCCTATATGGCACAGGGCAATTTAACAAGGTCCCTACCAGAACCGAGTTTAAATTTCTACACGGGTCGTTTCCAATGTATTTTTTTGTGCTGAATACGATCCCGGGTGACTTGAACCTAATTTTTTTCAAAATTTAAATTTTTTTTATCTTGCGCATATGTGTCTTAAGAGTATGTGGTCAAAGGACGTTTTTTTGTGGTTTGAAACTTTCTCTGAAATAAAAAATGATTTCTGGTTAACTTTTTGGAGAAATGAGTTTGTTTGATACAACGAATCTCGCTGTTCTACTCATTTACTATAACTTAACACAAAAATAATAAAAATTGGCGCTGTTTACTGAAGCACTGACAAACTCGAGCAACGTCTGTGTATGTGCCGCCATGTTTGTTTTCATTTGCGTTTAAAAATGACATTTTTTAAACTTCATTTTTTAATAATTTAACGCAAAATAATGTATTTTTCGGAGAACAGCGAGATTCCTTGTACCCTAATCTATCACCCCTCAAAATTGTAGACAAAAATCATTTTTCATTTTAGAGTAAAATGTATACTACCAAAACACATTTTCCCATACTAGGTCACGTGGGAGGTTCCCACATACCTTTAAAGTGTAAGATATGAGCTTTAATTTAAGCTTATATAGAAGTCTCTATCACGTCAGGTTAAGGAGAAAAAATGCTGAAAACCCTCAAAAACACGGTTTTTAATAAAATATTAATTTTTTTAAATAAAATAATACATTTTTTTCTAATATTTCCGTTGAACAAATAGAAAATAAGAGTGCAGTCACATACCTGTTAAAAAGCGTGGCTCTATTGATTTTATCGACAAATGTTGATAATTAAACTGTAATAGATTGAAATTAATAAAAACATTAAATTTTTATAATTATTCAACAATAATCATATTAAAATGCATAAAACGAAAAAACTGCAGCAAATTACTTAAAAAATTGATTTATCGCACTTTTTTGTAACAATATAGACAAAAAACCCAATTTTATTTTATGACCATTTAAAAGTATGGACTTTCAACTATCTTTCCTGAAAATTTGAGTTAAATCGCGATAGGTGTTTTTAAGATGTGGATTTTTAAAGAAAAAGCAGTTTTTTTAATTTACTTCGTATGCGTTAAGAGACAGCTTAAAAATTCCAACATCAAACAATTGCAAAACTTTCTATCGAATAGTATATTAAAATATTTTTTTCGACAAAACCACGGTTCTTTCAGCAAAAATTGATTTTTCAAACTTGATTTTAAAAAAATTACATTTTTTCCTATAGTTACGATTACGGAATTTCTTTATGAGATAGGGACTTAAAATTCTGGTTTGTCAAGTATTTTTCATGGTGAAGTGTGTGTTCTTGGCTTAGAATCCCCCGTTATCTAATTGGGAAATTCTTTTTGTGCATTTCACAAAAGTTTCAGTGACATATATGCGAATTCTACAAATAACTTTTTGTGGAAAAAACACAAACTTCCATTTAAATTTGGTTAAAGTCAATCTGACATTTTAATAATTTAATTATTTATAACAACAAAAAACTTAAATAAAAAAGTTGTAAAAATTACAGGTTTAGTATTTTCTTTGTTGATTTATTTTTTTATCTTGGAACACTTTTAATTAGTAACATTTATCAAATTTTTTTGCACTTGTGTGAAATTACTAGACCCGCCTATGCTGTGTATTCAAACTAATTGGTATAAAACAACTTTGACAAATGTCAATATGCTATTTTATATAAGCACATGATACCTTAACAGATGTGAGAACCCACTCGCATGACTGAAACCCAAGTGTTACTCACTGTACATGAATTAATACAGCCATTACTTCCTGAATGCGATATGCGTGCGTTATGACAAGCATTGACTGACTCGTAGGTCAAGTGTGTATCGTGCGTCGCACGATTGTTATCTAGGTATACTTATCTTTTGTATAAAAATTATAATTATTGAAACAAAATGTATTTCAGTCTATCAAAACGTTAATATTTTTTGTTTTATTATTTCATAGATTAAAATTAAGTCTTAGAATTTAATACTAATGTATTAGAAGTTTTCGTTTTAAAAAAACGACGTGATATAAAATAAGTAGCATTTTTTATAAAATATTTTTATAATAAAAAATTATAAACCTCTCGTGCTTCGCTTTCTCTCGGGTATAACAGACCAGGAATAACATTTGGTAAAGGATCATCGACAGCAATATTGACTTCCTCTGAGTTGACGAAAGTTTCTGATTTTAATAGTCTTACATGTGAAGAAAGTATACTGATAACTGCTACAAGTAAAATTACCAACATTTCCTTTAATTTACCTGAAATATATATTATTATTACAAAAGAATAGTTTATCTTAAACATAAATTTATAGTTTTAACAAGATTTCCTATTGAAAATCCCTTTAGAAAATTTTGAATATTCAATTTAATAGCTACCCAGATAGCCAAGTGTAGATCGTTATTTACGAGTACGGAGTACTGGTATTATACTAGTTTCATACCAGTAGTACTAGTACTATACAAGTACGTCTTACTTCTGAAATAAGAAGCACAACATACTCGTACGATAAAAGTTTAATACTGGTACGTCGTACTGTCCCTATTGAAAAAATCGACGTCGTTTACGTAATAGAAAACAGCATAGAATTTGACGTAAGCAACGACATAGTAGTTTATGTCGAATAATGTTGCGTAAACATGGATGTAAACTACGTAGAAATTAACGTAGTTTTCAATATTGGAAATTGAGATAGTAAACGACACAGTTATTGATGTTACTTATCACATCGTTTACGACATAATTTTGTTTTATTCTATAACTGGCGGCATGATTTACGACTGGTTACGACATGGTTTACGGCATAGTTTACGACATTGTTTACATGTAGTTATAGTTTATAATATTACTGAAGATATAGATTACGTTGTCGTTTACGATATGTTTGACGACATCATTTACTTCATGTTTTACAACATGGTTTTCGGCATATTTTACATAATTTCTAAGGTGATATTTTAAAAACTTTTTGCATCATAATTGAATATACTATTTTGCATTCTTTTTAAAATTGGAAACAACAATAAAAACAACATAATACATTTATTTTGAATTATTTAAATTTATTATAATATTTAAATTAATTACACAGTAGTAAAATAGAAATGTTTAAGTATATTAAGTGTGATTAAATTTGCTATTTACATAAATTTGGTGTTTCAACATGACTTAAAGAACTACCTACAATATAATAATAATTAATGGAAAAATAGAAAAACGGAATACATTTAATGTAATTGTTATACCGATATCCAAACAACCAGATATCCTGAATCTCTGCGATTGTTATTATTTATAATTCCAAAATGTCATGCATATATGAGCCACTTGTTCCAATTTCAAGTAAAACTAATTTTAAAAGTAAAAATTATGTAAAGCAAACATTAAGATTGCATTTTATATCTATAATATTTACTATTTTATTAAATGGTAATTTTATCTCATAAATAAAAATTATTATTAAATAAATGTTGATATCTGATTTTTTTAACAAAACGTATCATCGAAGTTGATCAATAGAAATATTCATTAATAATTAAATATGATTCATCTTTTATAATAACCGATCTAAAAATGTTCCCGGTATTCAGCTACCATCGTAGTTCTCGGAAATATTTCAGACGAATCCTGAAAATATTAAGTATAATAAATTAACTATTAACTTTGAACTTTTTGACATTAGATTGAACTCGTCTGAAAGCAGAAAATAAAATTTTCTACTCAAAACGTAAAATCCAATCAACGAGATCATAATAATAGTGCAGATTAGGTACAGCGCATAAATATTCGAAGTTATTCACAACCATCTGAACACAAACTTTTGCAATGTCATTCGTTAATATTACCGATTCTTCATCTGATATGCGTACAATTCTTTTCAAAAAACTACAATCATTATTGTAAGTATTTGCTGCAGTAATATTTTGAACTATAGTATACTCGTTTAGACTTTTTTGACCTGGTATAAACGAGATCAATTTTACATATGAATTATTTTTTAATTCTGCATACGCCATATCAGATTTCTTATTATTTTTTATTGACCATACATACAAGCAGCCATTTTTTACGATTTTTTTTAAAGAAAACAGTATCTTCAGGCAAGTTTAATTTTTGTGACCAATATACACTTAACTTTTTTGAAAACCCAAAGTAGCGAATACTTTTAATCTGAAACGTTTTTTGAGCAGTTGTCGTACCAATTGTACTGCAATAGTCTTTTACAGCGCAGGAACTAAATGGAAGAACATGGTCTCTTAATGTTAAAAAACTATATTTTAAACTTATTCGTCTGCATATTTGTTGATGCACGCCTTTAGCTGCGGGAATTATCTTAAGCAAATCTCCAATTCCAGCTAAACAATGCATGGGGTCAACAACACAACCGTAAATAATATTGTAATGCGATAGACGCATTACTGCGAAGGACATTTGATACCGAAAATTGGGTTTTTTGACGAGGCAGATCTGATCATATATTTGATCGTGGTAAA
This sequence comes from Leptopilina boulardi, assembly GCF_019393585.1. Classification (NCBI taxonomy): domain Eukaryota; kingdom Metazoa; phylum Arthropoda; class Insecta; order Hymenoptera; family Figitidae; genus Leptopilina; species Leptopilina boulardi. Next base: position 591,502 of record NW_026137966.1, read on the forward strand.
CGCATTTCTTTTTTTTGGAACTTTTGACATCAAAGGGAATTTAATACATCCGTACCTTGGATTTTTATTATTATATTGAACCCAAACTCCCGGGTGAAGGCAGTGGTTACAGCTAAAATTCCCATTAAATTGTGTAAATCCTTGTACAGGAGCGCGAGCAACGGAATCGACACAGGAAATCAATGTGAAGATTTTAATGCACATATTAATACCATTTATAATGCATTTAATTCCCTTTTTTGAAAGCTCATTCATAGTATCTACAAATGGTTCCAAGAATACACTCATATTTGGTTTTTCTTTGCCAAACCAAAGTCCAGCTAATATCAATTCCTTTGTCCTTACTTGAAATGGTAATTCATTTACTCTTAAAAAAATCGGCCAAATAGAATATTTCGAACTCTTGAATAAAGGTGCCCCATCAGTGTTAAATATACACGAAGCATAGTTCTGTTTATCTGCTTCGCTTAAACTTTGAACAAATTTTTTGTACATTTTACCATTGTAGATTGCGTGAAATTGGTTTTTTTCCTGAACTCTATTATTCATAATATAATTATAATAATCTCCATTTGTTTCAAGTAAGGAACGAATGTGAGTTTAAACATCTAACATCACAAAGAAGTCTATAAAATCATCACCTTTAACATTGGTTACTGTTTTACATAATTTACACTTTATAGAGCGATCACTTTTTTGAAATTTGAAATACCAATAATAAACCAGAAAGTAAATAACAAAAAAAGGTTATGTTGCCATTGATGCAGCTGCAATATCGAAAACCTGGTTTTCTACAGTATTATACATATAATACGTCATTTATGTATTATACGTAGAAAACCTCCAGAAAAGCACTTTTACCCATCTCTGCGGTAGTCTGGTGTTTAGACGTTTTTGGGAGCTTATTTCAGGAATTTTTGATTATAAAATATATATTATAAAAAATAATTTCAATTGTGTTTCTATATTTTATTTTAGATATGTTGACGACACACTTTTATGTGTCCATAAAGATCAAGTTGAACTTTTCATTAACACTTTTAATTCCTTTAATATTAATTTAAAATTCACTTATGAACTAGAAGTAAATAAAAAAATAAATTTCTTAGATATGACATTAATAAAAAACAATGACCAACTTATCACTAACTGGTACCAAAAATCCATTTCGTGTAATAGATTAATAAATTATTTTTCATGTCATCCAATACAACAAAAGAAGAATATTGTTTACAATTTATATGATAGGGCTATATTATTGTCTCATAAGTCCTTTCATAACGAAAATATTAAACGAATTTACAAAATTTTGCAGAACAATGATTATCCCTTAGAATTTATACAAAAAATATTAAAAACCGAAAACATTCATTAATTGAAAAAACAATAAATAAAAACAAACAAATAACGTCGTTAATATTTATCAACATCTACCCAAAGTCTGTATTCCTTTCAATAATATTTATTATCAACTATCTAATATTTTAAAAAAATATAATTTATTATCAATTCTTATTGTGGAAAAAAGCTTAAGTTCTGTAATAAAATTTGGTAAGGACTTGACGAGAAAGTTTGATAGGACTAATATTGTTTATACATTCAATTGTAATAACTGCTGAGCCACGTATATTGGTGAATTATCGAAACGTACTTTAAAAAAAAGAATTAGTGAACATAGAAATAAAAACCTCGACACCGTAGTGAATAAACATACAAATGAATATAATCATTCTTTTAATTTTGACGATGCAGAGCTTTTTAGCCCGTATTTGATATTTTTGTTTAAATTAATATTTATATGAGAAAAATTACAAAAATGTTCAGAAGTTGTCATTTTTCTCGCAATTTTTCAACTTTAACTGATGTTTTCATCGTTAATTTTAATTTAAACATTTTTTTACTTCTAGCGCTATTAAAGCGTATTAAATTCTGCATACAACGAGCCCTATTTGAATAGATTTTGTAAAAAATTAACTGTATTATTGTAGTTTTTCTCTTTACAGGTCTTGTACAACAAAAAACATTTAATATTAGTATACAAGAAAATGTACATGTTCTTCTACATATTCTTCTGCAGGTTCATGTACATGTACTCACACATGAAACCGTTCATGTCCTTGTACAATTTCATTTCAAAAAAAACTTTTTTTAAAAAAAATTTGAAATTTTATTAATTTAGAACCATTAAAACTTATGAATGCTAAGAATTATTGCACAGCTGTAAAGTTGTAAGAAAAAGCTACTGCGCAGTCTATAAGGTTTTTCATTTTTATTAAACGAAGACATAAATGAACATGTACAAGAAGATAATTAAAAAAAAATAAAATAATAAAAAATAAAAATTAGTAAAACCTTCATAACTTGGAGTATTTTTATCCAATCGTGTTTGTTTACAGTTCATTTGTAAAATTAATATTTGTTGAAAAAACTTATTGTTAGCATGACCAACATGAAATAAAAACTGTCAGAACTTAACAAATACTATACATAAACAATTAAGAATGAAAAAGAAAAGAAAACTATAATGTTCTTGAATCAGCTACTAGACCTGTAAAGGGAAAAACTACAATAATTCAGTTAATTTTTTACAAAATCTATTCAAATAGGGCTCGTTGGATGCAGAATTTAATAGCGCTAGAAGTGAAAAAATGTTTAAATTAAAATTAACGATGAAAACATCAGTTAAAGTTGAAAAATAGCGAGAAAAATGACAACTTCTAAACATTTTTGTAATTTTTCTCATATAAATATTAATTTAAACAAAAATATCAAATATGGGCTAAAAAGCTCTATTTCTCAGCTTCAAAATGAAAAAAAAATTTTGAAATCGGTGCAGAAATAAGAAAGATACAAAGGTTTTTATGCATAAACATACGTAAAAATGGTTTTCTGGCTCTAAAATGAAAATTTAGGGGTGTTTGGAGAATTTTATATACACCATTCTTCTTAGTTTTTTGTGACCTACAACCTCTAATAGGTTTCATAAGAAGTATATTTAAAAAAATTTTTTTGTAGCACCGTGTATTTAACTGCCATAGCAAAAAAAGGATAGCCATGGAAGCTAATTATTATTAGCTGTATAAGCTAACATTAATTTCTATCTATATAATAGCAATTGGAGGTAGCTAAGGAAACTTCATTTTAGCTAATATAGCTATCTATTTTTCTCCGTGTGATGCAAGTGATTTTCAAAAATCTTTCTTACCAATTGCTCCAATTTTTTTACAGCTTATTCTACGCAAGCATGGCTGTGGCCCGTACTAGAATAAAACATTTTTGTTAATTAATTAAAAATTGCGGACTTATAAGCAAAAAGATTTAAAAAATTGTCTCTTTCTTTATTGACAAAATGTTAAAAATAAAGAAAGTTATAATTAAAATTGCGTAATTCTAGTACGGGCCATAATGTATAGAATGTATAAAATAAGCTCCCTACTGTTAATTCCCACATGAGAACCTGTATAAGATCGGATATGGTTTCTTATATGAGATTCTATTCGAAATCTTACAAGGAGTTATACTATACTAGCGATTTTGGTAGGTCCATTTTCTTAACAAAAACGCTTAAAGTTATCCTAAAATAGTTCCGAAAATTCCCAAGCGTTAAAAGATCACGGTATTAACGTTATTAGTAGCAACTTTATGGCTCTATTTCATGAATGGCGAGTGAATATAGTTCCCCTTTCTGCCGTGCGAGATTCGTTCAAGGGACATACTAATATAGTGTCAACGTGGAGCGATATTTCAATTAGTCGTCTGTGTCCAGTGTAGACCTATAAATATTATACATATAATTAAAAATTGTTTATAAAGTAATAAATTTCTTACATCAAAAAAATATATATAAATTTAAATAATTACCTATTCTTTAAATTAAAAAATAACTAATAATAATAAAGCAGTATATTAAAAAACGCTAAAATTCTAAATTTTCAGAAAATATACACATAAAAAGAAGAATGTAATTTTTTTGGAAAGGAAAATATTTTTATTGAAAAATTATATGTATTTATTTTACTGCAACATTGATAGTTAATTAATATATTTCATTATTTATATATTAGAAATTTTTCTTTAGCTTTTTAGTTTTATTTTTGAATGTGAAAAACAACATTTAGGTTCAAATGTTTTGCTTAAAATTTACCGCGTAGAGATTAGGATTGTTGATTGATTTCAATTATTATTGTATATTATTATTTTTATATATAAATTTATAATTTCATATTGATATTTACTTTATTGTAGCTAAAGTACATATACTGTAAACATATACTGTAAAAAAATATTGTAAATTTACAAGGTCATGTATTCTTCTAACCTTAAAACAGTAAATTCGCTTACTATACAGCTTGTAAGTTACTCGCTCAACGTTGATGCGATATTCGTTTGTGCCTTGAACGAATCTCGCACTGCAGAGAGGGGAACTATATTCACTCGTCATTCGTGAAATAGAGCCATAAAGTTGTTACGAATATAGAAGAATCAACGACACTTTATGCCTCGAGAACAACTCGAACTATTTTAGTATGCCCAAGAGTAGTTTTGGTATAAATTTTATGCTATTAACGCCGCAGCAGTTCTTTTACTAAATTAGTAAGTTGTTTTCGTACAAAAACAGGAAGAAATTTCTCTCCGTGTACGTATTTTTGCGAGTATATTAAACCAAAATTACAACGAATCCGATTGGAATTGAATTGAATATAGTTATATTCTAAAAACTCGAAATATCGGAAAGAAACGTGTCCCTCCCTTAACTTTTACAGTTTTGGAGCTAAAAGGTTCAAACTCGGTATACATACGTATTTTCGTGAGTAGATTAAAGGAAAATTATAGCGAACCCGATTGGATTTGAATTTAATATAGTTATATTCCAAAAACTCGACATTTCTGAAAACAGCGTGTTCCCCCCATCTTAACTTTTCTAATTTTGAAGTTAAGAAGCTGAAAGTTGATACACATATTTTATTTTGTTACATTAAATATAAATAACAAGATCTAGTATAAAAGTAATCGATTATAATTTTTTCAACACTACATAATGAGAATAAAACTAGGTATGTAAAAAGATTTGATTTAATGATTTTTAATACTAAAAAAAATCGGAGGTTGAGAAAATGCGAGTGTTGCGGAATGCGTGTGAGTGCTATGAAATTCGAGTCGCGAAAATAATCTTATTATTTGAATTAAAAACTAGGGGTAATAATAAAAGTGGAGTGCATTGGTTAGGGAAAAATCCAGAAGTGGATGGAGTGGAAAACAAAACTTGGAAGTGGACTTTTTAGCGAGGAAAGTGGATAAAATAAAAAAATCGGACAAGTGCGAGTTACACTCGCACTGAAATCGAGGGTTCCGTACTCGAAGCGAACTTATTTGGTATAAAAACAAATGTTTAAAAAATATGTGTTGTATGACATCTAATATAAGTGATACAAAAAGGAACAATTTTCTTGAATTTTACAAAATTGTTCCTTTTTGTATCACTTATATTAGTTGTCATACAACACATATTTTTTAAACATTTGTTTTTATACCAAATAAGTTCGCTTCGAGTACGGAACCCTCGATTTCAGTGCGAGTGTAACTCGCACTTGTCCGATTTTATTTTTAAAAAATATTTTACTAAAAAAATATAAGAAACATAATTTTATTTCAACTCGCAATATTTTTATTGTATTTACATTTTAAAAATATATTGAATATTAAATTTTATCTTTCTAAGTCAAAAAGAGATAAAACTTAAGATATTGATATAAGGCTAGTAGCTGCTTGTCAAGGAAAAATCGAAAGTTATCTAAAAAATAAAATTTGTTTATTAATTCCTGAAAAATCAACTCCAATCATCCTCGCTATATTTTTTTTGTAATCTACACGTAAAAATACGTCAAAATATATAAATTTGAATCACTGTAGAAAAACTTTTTTCGTTTTTTGCGGAAAAATACATTTTTTTCTGAAATTTATCATTTTTCTTCAAAAATTTGATAAAAATTGATCATCAACTCCAATCGCGCTTACATTTTTTCCCTGTATTTTTCACGCAAAAATTGAGTTTTACAGCAAGTATGAACAGTCTGGATTGAATATTGTGTGCGCTAGGGAGAATAAATAATTTTTTTCGAAATTTTTGATTTTTCCTTGACAACGCTATGTAAATTATTCCGAATCAAGTTCGCTATAATTTTCCTGTAATTTTCACGTAAAAATACGTAAGTGTGTCAAATTTGAGCTCTTTATGTCAAAAGATGTGGCCGCTAGGGGGGGGGGTACATACTCATTTTTAGGTATTTTTCGTAAAAATTCATGGTTTTTCCTTGACAACGCTATGATAATCAACTCCAATCATGCTCGCTATATTTTTTTTGTAATCTACACGTAAAAATACGTTAAAATATATAAATTTAATTTCCTTTAAATAAAATTTTGTTCGTTTTTGGTGGAAAAATACATTTTTTTCCTAAAATTGTCATTTTTTCTTGAAAAACTTGATAAAAAGTTAATCATCAACTCTATTCGTGACCGCTTTTTTTCCCCTGTATTTTTCCCGTAAAAATACATTTGTATACTAAATATGATCTGTCTGGGTTGAATATTGTGTGCGCTAGGGAGAATAAATTATTTTTTTCGAAATTTTTGATTTTTCCTTGACAACGCTATGTAAATTGATCAGAATCAAGTTCGCTATAATTTTCCTGTAATTTTCACGTAAAAATACGTAAGTGTGTCAAATTTGAGCTCTTTATGTCAAAAGATGTGGCCGCTAGGGGGGGGGGTACATAGTCATTTTTAGGCATTTTTCGTAAAAATTCATGGTTTTTCCTTGACAACGCTATGTTAATCAATTCCAATCAAGTTCGCTATAATTTTCCTGTAATCTACACGCGAAAATACATATGTGTACTAATTTTCAGCCCTCTAGATAAATTTATGTGGCCGCTAGGGGGGGGGGTACACGATTTAAAAAAAAACCGATATTAATAGGGTTCCGAACCGAGTACGGAACCCTAAAAAGACGCGTAAATTTGAGGTAAGGGTCAATTCATATATATAGATATATCGTTCGACGTGATAATTCGGCTATGAGTGAAGACAGTGGACAACAGATGTCACCACCGAGACAAGAGAGCGGAACGGATCAGCTGTCAGATGACAACAATAACAAAGGGAATGATAAACAAAGTGTGGAGGTTATAAAGAAAAAAGTGCGTAGGCGAAGAAAAGATGAAAAGGAAAAACAAAAAAAAGTGCGCAAAAAATGTTAGAATTCCTGGGGGGTAATCCAGATGACTCAAATTGGGAGAATTTGGGGACTGAAGCGTTTAAGAAAACTAATAAAGTGATATACTCACCACGGGAGGAACAAAATAATAATGATGTTAAAGGAGTCGAGAAGATTCAGGACAAAGTGTAGGCATCGAGAAACGCAGAAATTGACGAGGGAAATGGGAGGGAATTAACAGAAACACAAATGAATGAAAGTACAGAAAAAAGTGAAAGAGTGGTCCAACAAAAGGAGTGTATGTGTGAAGAAAAACTTAGGGAAATAATGGAAGGGTTATGTGTAAACGAAATACAACCAAAATAACTGAAATGAGTGAAAACATTAAAAACCTTCGAGCCGCAAAAGAAAATGAAGAAGAAAGGGAATTACGAAATGTAGCAGCACTTACGGCAGTATCCAGAGCGAGAAAAAGAGAAATTGGTTGTGCGATTGAATTGAAACAACTTACAAAAAAAATCGCTGATTTAGAAAAGAAAATACAAGAGTCGAAAAAGGAATATGAAGAATTTAATTTTGATCATTACAACAGAAATCGGGAACTACAGGACGAAAATCGACCGATAAATAGGACAGACGAACAGGACGAAGAAATCTCTAGGATTCATTCTCAAGAAGAAAATGCAAGATTGGACGACCAGTCAACGATCAGACAACCGGAAGTGTTAAATAAAAACGAGATTAGATGGGAAATGGAGGAAAGACAGAGAAGAAAAAACTCAATAGTAGTAAGAGGTTTCAGATCAAGAGGAAAAGGTGTCAGAAGAGAAATTGTGGAAACGCTTTTTGATTTCACGGGAGTGGAAATTGGGATAAAAAATATGAAACAAATAGCAGGAGGGGCACTGATCAAATTAGACTCGTGGTTTACAAAAAGAAATTTAATGCGAAACAAATTCAAGCTGAGAGGCACGGCAATTAGGATTGAAGATGACTTTACAAACAGAGAAAAAATGTGCAATCCTGGATCGAAGAGCAAGTAAAAAATAGCAATGACGGAGGAGAGCAAACTAGCTTAAAGTACATGAGATGGATCATTGGCGAGAAAGAATTTGTGTGGAATAAGGAAAATGGCCCAGAGGAGTTGTATTTTTTTCGAGGGACGCGAAATAAGGTCGATCAACGGGGTAGTATGGAATCTAGCAGGTGGTAAGAAAATAGAACAAGTGGGGGATTTTTTATCAAAATTTGAAATTATTGTGATTCTAGAGACATGGGTTGAG